>NC_059162.1:25486018-25789049 GCF_019923935.1 Bubalus bubalis
TATCATTATTTTAATTTTTTTTCTATTTCAGCCGTTTAGGTAGTTACCAATTTCTGCTATTATAAATACGTGGAAACGACCATTCTTGTACATCAATCTTTTACATACCTCTGATCAGAATAAAGACTAAAAAGGGACATTCTTGGGTTAAAAGGTATTTTTCCTATCTTAATACCTTTAAATAGAATAATAATTTTAATGGAATTTAATCTGAAATTCAGGGTGATCTCCAGAAAAGTTGCACCAGTCTAAAGGTCCACAGGAGCTGTGTGTGACAAGACCAGTTTTCTCATCCCTTCAGTACTGGGTATTATCAGTTGCTCAAAAACCATTGCCAATTTCACAAGTTGAAAGGCTACCTCAATATTTGCATTTCCGAATACCAATGAGAAATTCTGCACATCCTCTATGGTGATTATTGGCCTTTCTGTACCTCCTGTGAACTGTCAAGTCATGTCTTTCATCTTCCTTTGGGTCTTATTTACTTGTTGTTATTAAGACATGATATTAATATTTGCCTTTTATTCTAGAACTATTAAATACTTTCCCTTTTTCATTGTCCTTTATTTTTTCCAGTTCTACTTAAAAATGATTGACATATATGACTCTGTAAGTTTAAGGCATACAGCATGATGGTTTCGTTTACATATATTGTGAAATGATTACCATGATAGGTTCAGGTAACACCCATCTTCTCATTTAGATCCATTAAAAAGAGAAAAAATTTCTCAATGTGATGAAAACTCTTAGGATTTACTCTTAACAACTTTCTTATATTGTTTTAATGTTTTAAAATACATTGTAAATACTCAAATATTAAGCATTCAAAATTTCCTTTCTAATTTATTTCCTTACCAATAGGCTTGAAGTCTTTATCAGATTGATATCAGATATTTTATCACCTTGATATCAGATATTTATTTATGTATCTTCTAGTTTACTTAAAACACCATGATTTAAGTCTTTGAGAATTTTTTTGGTACATGGCATGAGGTAAAGTTTTAACTTAAAATTCACCCCCACACGGTGAGCCAATTGTTTAAGTACTACTTCAGAAGTAATCCATCATTGTTCTACTCAAAAATGTCACCTTTAAACTAATTAGGAAATATATATACATATACACACACACACACACACTAACTAGGTATATCAAGTGGATATGTTTCTTGTATTCCCATTTGGTTGCAATAATCTGACTATTTTGTATTAATGCAAGCTTGATATAACATATTATAAATTATGACTTCATAATGCATTCTAGTATCTGAAACCTCTTAAAAAAATCCAGCCCTGAAAAAGAGTCGGAAACCCTTTTATTAAATTTTCCCAAAACTCTGATGTTTATATTCATTTGTTTTTACACGTGTGCTTTTAAATCATTTGGTCATGTTAAAAAAAAAAAATCTTTGGTATATTTAATCCGTTTTATCTATATAAACTAATTAGAACACAGGAGTATCATCTCAACACTTCGTCTTGCCATTCAAGAACATGGCTTGTGTCTCTACTCATTCAAGTCTTTGTTACGTCCTTCAGTAAAGTTTCACAGTATTTTTGAGTCCATTACTTAACACACAATTGTAAATGGAATCATTTACATTCTATTTTCTAACTGATGACTGAGGTATAGGAAAGTGAGGTATTTTACCAAATGAATGGCCAAGAAGCAGCATTTTGCCTCTGCCTTTCCAATGCTTCATCCACCCATTTGTGTACTGTTTTGGGTAGGCAAATGTACAACGATGTCACATGGTAATTATCATGGACAGCCTCATCTTGTTCCCATATTTTACAGGCTTTACTCAGAGAATCTGACAGGAAACAAAACGGACCACCCAATTCAAATCCATCCTTCTCACTCTATACTACCACTGATACTATTTTGTACACAGAGTGCCCACTGTTTTAGCCAACAATTTTTGTGAACAACCTGCTTCAGCTTGTTCAGTCTTATGCTCCTTTGCCAGATCAAAGTCAGGACACCTAAATCAAGGTCTCACCTTGGATCCAGAAACCAGCCTGCCTCCTAGCTGATCATACTTCAAAGATGTGATGGCTGCTTTATGTCCATTGAAGGTCACATTTCCTTCTCCACTCAGGAGACTGAAGATTCGGATAGATCCATCCTCATAACCAACAGCTAAGTGCAGCCCATCTGGGGAGGGGCACAAGCAAGTGACTTCATGTTTAAGCCCCTGAAGGATGAGGATCTGAAATAATAAAAATTGAAAATAATGTAGAGGAGTTAAGCATGTCATCAAGGAAAAAGTGTGGCACTGTCAGGCACAGTAAAATTAAAAGCATCAATAATTCCAAATCGCTCTTCTGAATAATAATGGAACTCTGCATTCTGTCTCAAGTTCTTTAATATAGAAACTACTATTTGCACTGGGTAATGAAACATTCAAGAAAAGGTAAAGCTATACTACACTATTTCTCCAAAGCTCTACATTACCATAATACATGCCAAAATTTCCCAGGCAAAGGAATAAATTCCTAAGTCCTTGTTCTATGTGAACACCAAATGACTTTCTATAAAGGCTTATGAACACATCCTTGCTTTAACTGAGCCCCATCTCAGAAACCAATGTGCATGGCACTAGAGTGCTACAGTGGTTTATCCCCAAGGGACTTTGAGGGACAATAAGTATCAAAGTATTAATCTCTTGGGAGTCACAAAGAGAGTGGACAAGATCAAAATGCCTGTATTTGGTTTGGCAGAAGTGATAGGCTGAGGAATTCAGAGTTATACAAAACATCAAAGGCTAGTTTAACAACCCTTTGGCCTCATCTGCATAAGATTCAGTCAACATATTCCTTTTAAATGCCTATTATTCTGTAACTGAGCTTCACTGATGGCTCAGGGGTAAAGAATCCGCCTGCAATGAAGGAGATGCAAGTTCAATCCCTGGGTTGGGAAGATCCCCTAGAGAAGGAAGTGGCAACCCATTCCAGTATTCTTCCCTGGAAAATCCCATGGACAGAGGAACCTGGCAAGCTACAGTCTATGGAGTTGCAAAAGAGTCAGACACGACTTAGTGACTAAAACAACTGTAACAACTCTACAATTAGTTCTGAGGGCAAGTTGAAGTTGAAAAGTGGAGAACTGGCAGAGGAAAAACAATGAATAAAAATGGAAAACAATGCTGGGAATAATGATTACAAATAATTACCTGTAAACATCACTACAAAGAAATACCTAAAAGAAAAGCTCCTATTTGGTTATGCTTTTCAGAGTTTAGTGTAGAAGAACACAATAGAATCTTTTCCACTATGTGAAAACACAAAAGAATCTTTTCTATTGTGTTCTATTTCACAATACAATACTTGGCTATCCAGATGCAAAGATTAAAAAAAAAACAATTTCTAGAGGCACACACATTTAAGAAAAAAATCTGTGCATAGTAAGACAGACCTCTCCCACTTCTGCCTCCACCCTCAAATACCCATAAATAGTATGAACCTGGATGACTGCTGGCTTACCTTCTCTCCTTTCCTTAAGTCCCAGACGAAAACATGTTCACAGGCTGGTACTGCCACATAGCGTCCTTTTTCACCACGAAGTGTCACGAAGACAATGTTACCTTTTTGGCTGCCAATAAGGCCAAAGACTGCACTGGCAACATAGCGCAGGTACTGCTTGGTGAGTCCCATGTTTTAACATCTGATCCCGCAAGTGAGGCAGCTGCACCTACAAACAAAGAAGACTCAGTACTTCAGGCACCTCGGTTCTGCTGAGTTGGTGAACACCAGCTATTCATCATGTGCTTCAAAGCCTTTGACCCCGTGGCTGCTAAACCTTCATTTACTCTGAATATACCATTGACACAAAATACCTGAACGGCTTCAATTTTTTATTCACGGGGTGACTCAACCTGTCATCTCTCATTCCTCAAGTTTCAAATTGGTCACACTGCATGCCCACCTCACAAATATCTGACAGCTGTTTAGGCTTCGATGCACCTGAACAATTTGCTTCTGCCCCCCAAGTTCAACTACCAAAGATTTTACACTGAGATTGACAGTCTCAGACTGAAAATATTTATTAATGAGCATTTATTGTAACCTACTAATAATTAGACAGGCACTGATCTAGATGCTAGCGATATGGTGTTGAGCGAAACAAAAATGCCTCATCTCGTGTCACTTATCTTTCAGCGCAGCAGCTCTCAAACTCCAGAATGTATCTAAATCACCCAAGCGGTTATGAAAACAGATAGTAGGAACCACCGCCCTCACCTCCCTAGTGTCTATTTCTGATTCAGTACGTCTGGGGTGGAGCCCAAGATTTTTCAAGTCTGACAAGTTCCCGGGTGACGCTGCTGCAGTTCCTCATTTTCAGAAGTACTATATAATGTGTAGGTTGATCCTTGATTTCCAAATCAGGGCAGCCACCTTCCCTTGGAACAAAAAAATAATACAAACTGCACACTATTTTTGACAGATGCCATCGTTCCTGTGTGACTGAGCAGGACACTATGTGTGTGCCACGTGCTAGCTGCTCAGTCATGTCCAACTCTTTGCAACCCCACGGACTGTAGCCCGCCAGGCTTCTCTGTCCGTGGGGATTCTCCAGGCAAGAATACTGAAGTGGATTGCCATGTCCCCCTCCAGGGGATCTTCCCAACCCAACGATCAAACCCAGGTCTCCCACAATGCATACGGATTCTTTATGGACTGAGCCACCAGGGAAACCCGAAATTACTAAGTCAGACAATACTCCCCTCCATCTGCCTACTGTTTATAGAAAAACTTTAGTCTCCTAAAGTTTCCTGAGTTCCAAAGAGCAAATTTAATCAAAAGTGAGAAAATGCAGAAACAAAAAAATTAATCAAGACAAAATGTTAATAATTTAGCCATTAAACAAAATCATCGGCCTTTAGTTTCTTCTCAAGGGCTATACAGATGATACTGAGTCATATCCTTGAGCTATTTTTCAGATATTGATATCCCTACCAGGAGGAAGAAGTTAACTGCATGCTGACCACCAGCACTTACACCCCAAACTGGCTGGACCAGGTTAATGGTGTTGACTCCCAATTACCATGTCCACCAGCTGATTACACATCCCACCTCCTCTCCCTCATTTTGTCTTTAAAAACCTTTCCCTGAAAGCCAACTGTGTGTGTGTGCGTGCACACACATTCTCCTTGTTTGGGCTCGCAATATAAATGTTGCACTCTCCCTCACCACAACCCCATGTCAGGAGATTAGCCCGAGTGCTCACGGGTGAGTGGATCCAAGTTTGGTTTGGTAACAACTGCACTAAATCAAATTCACTGGAAACACTGGATTATGGAGGAAAGAGACAACAGGTGAAGGAGATAACAAGCTCGTCTATATGAAAAGTATTCCCTGAAACACCTGTGCAACTAAAAACCACAATACTAAACAGTTTTTCAGAGCTGTTTTTTTGTTGGTGGTGGTGGTTCAGTTTGGTTTAATGCTACAGGATGTCTCAGAGAACAACCTCTTGTTTTAGTCTACTTTAACAGGGACATATTCGATGCTTTTGCTAATATTCCTCTTCGCTGATATTTTAATGACCACCCACTGGCTTCATTTTTCTTCTAGGAACCAACATAAAGGCAGTTAAAAATGAAGGAAAGATAATATTAACATGGCAATAATGCTCTTAACCTAGGCCATTTGATCAATTCTTTCCCAATTCGTCTTATTCTCCTGGCCCCAGCCCCTTAACTGCAATTGTTTCTTGGTAGTCTCTGGCCATCTACCACAGTACTTTCCGTGGAGACTTCATATAGCATGCCTAGGCCCAGGGACTCCCGCATCTCTATTTCCAGTCCTGCCCACAGACATACTATTAGCTACAGAGCTCTGAGAACTTATCAAACATCTCCATCCAAATACCTTCCAGTGTCACATTTAGTATGTATAAAAACGAACCTAACTTGCTTCCTGAACCCTATTCATTTTTTTTCTGACTCTGTGACACTCAACTCTCCAAGCCATTCAGGTGCAGAACTTTGTAGTAACCTGTGGCTCATTAATAATATTATTTAAGCAACCAATACTTTAAGAGTGCTTACTATCTGGTAACTAATACATAAAATGTATATAACTGAGTAAGCATGCAGATAATTTCATATAGTTGTTGAGTTAATTAAGTGGGTTAATACATGTAAAGTGAAAGTCACTTAGTTGTGACCCCATGGATGATACAGTCCATGGAATTCTCTGCCAGAATACTGGAGTGGGTTGACTTTTCCGTCTCCAGGGGATCTTCCCAAACCAGGGATCGAACCCAGGTCTCCCTCATTGCTGGCGGATTCTTTACCAGCTGAGCCACAAGAGAAGCCGGAGAAAACCAGAGTGGGTAGCCTATGCCTTCTCCAGGGGATTTTCCCAACCCAGGAATCAAACCAGGGTCTCCTGCACTGCAGGCAGATTCTTTACCAACTGAGTAAAGGCTATCAGCAAAGCCCTAATACATGTAAAGCACTTTTAAAAGTCCTTCACAATTACCTTGCACAGTACTATTCTTACCCCATTTTACTGACAAGGAATCTAGGCAGAGAGATGCGAAATAGCTAGCCCAACATCATTCAGTTGGTTTTAAATGCCAAAGCCAGGTTAGAATCTAAACTCCAACAAATTTCTTCTTTTAACCACTAAACTACTTCTCTTTGCCTCTAGTCCTCTCTCTTCAGAAACTTGTTTCTCTTAAGTAGGATCCTTTCTCTCTTTCCACTTCTTTCTGTTTCAGCTCTTTATCACTGGGTTCCTGCACTAATTTTCTATGTAGCACTCCCACCTCCATGCTTTTCATTCTTTCCTTTTTAAAAGTCATTAATACTACCTGACTAATCTTCTCAAACATGCTGTTCTACCCCGAAGCCCTTTAAGGGCCAAACCACAGTTCCCAAGAATTCATCCCACCTATTCCTCTTTACATCTCGCATAACCTTGTCTGTCAGGCTAGTTGGTGTCCCTCCTTGTCCTGTTACCTTGCTTTCCTTCACCCTGTACTTCGAATAACGTGCATTCTCCCGTCTACCTAAGTGTTTTCCTCTGAGACCCACTTCCTTCGAGGCTCAAGTCTTTGTATTGTATCAATACTTCCACGATCTTTCATACAACTTAGTATTCTCTTTTTGGGGAGAGTTCACAACTTAACCTTTCTCTATGCTTCTTTCTCCCTGCTTCCTAACCCACAGTACCATAAAACATGCTTCTATGATGCGCTGCAAAGCTGGACCGCGGTAACAGACCTGTCAGACGTCCCTAAACCAAGTCTTTAGACAGGAGAGGCTGAGGTGGGGGTTCCGGACACCCACCACGCTGCCACAGCATCTTTAAGCGAGCCCCGCAGGCGCCGGTCAACTCGCTCCACATCTCATCGGTGAACCTCGGGCGTTCGTCCGCGCCCTCCCAGGACGGCGGTGGGGCACTCATAGAAATTCAGGTGCTCCTCCACCCTCAAGACCGGCCCCAAATCCCCCTGCTTCGTCTGCTGCTAGGACCACGAAGGCCTCTGCCGGGACCAAACAAATCCAAGGAGCCGAGCAAAGGCGTTCGACCGCAGCGCACCTACGGTACCTACCTGGGCCTCCACGCGGCTCGGAGCAGATTAAACCCGCCCACCGAACGCACCCCTTCCGGGTCCGCTCAAGGACCCTCTTCCGCCCAACGTTCCCTTTGCCTTCTGGGGGAAATGACGTAAAAGCCGGGCTCCGATTGGTGAGCACCAGCCGGGAGCGGAAGGCGGTGTTTCTCAGCTCACAGCTCCTGCAGCTGGTCATTCCAGCCTCTTGGGACTTTGGCTCGTCTTACCTGCCTAACGCCTGGCAAGGGCTGTCCGGCGATGCAGCTCGGCCACTCTCCACGAGGAACTTAGCCCGTCACGCCTGCCGCCCGGATGGAACCACCGGAATGCTGTGAGAGGCGGGACGGAGGCCGGGAGGAAAGGCGGGGCGGAGCGGGCCGGGGTCGCGGCGGGCGGCGGGCGGCGCGCGGAACTTGGCCCCGGCTGTGGGAGCGGGAGAAGGCTGGTTCTGTCCGTTCTCTGCAAAAAAGAGCCTGGTGCTTCTCTTGCTGCTGTTGCTCGGGTTCCTCTCGCCCGAGGCGCTGTCAGGGACAAGTTACCCACCAGAAGATAGAGGGTAGGCAGAGCCGGGCACGAGGAACAGTGCTGCTGTTGCCCTCGGGGAGACGCGCGCCCTGGGGTGCAGATGAAACTGGGCGGCCGGGTGCCCTGCTGGCTGTAGCCCCAGAGTCGAGTCTGTGTGGTCGCCCGTGTGGACTGGGCGTTCCACGAATCGAAAGCGGCTCGAATCAGGGCTGAGTAGGCACCGAGCCCAGGATGCTGAGTTGTCTGGATCCCCGCAGTCCCTGGAGTGACATTGGTCTGGCTTTCGGTTTCCGCTCCCTGGCCGCAGGAGGGGGAAGTGACCAGCGCTGACTCCTCCTTGCTTGATAATTGAGGCTTTAGGTGCTCTGTTACCAAGTGGGAATTAGCTTTTCTCTCTTGTAGTTCCCTCCGATTTATTCTTGGGCTGCCTAGAAGTGTTCTGCACAGGAATGAGTTCTGATGTTTGTAGCTGTGGAAAATTAGAGTTAACATAGAGCTATATAAAATAAGACTGTCCTTCACTTACTGTACAGGATAGCTTCAGCCAGCCTCGAAATTAGACTTTTACCTAAATTATCTGATTTTCTTCAGGCGTCTCTTGAATTTTTAAGACATGATCACCTAGTCTGCTGTATTCAAGGTAATTGCCATAGTAAAGAATGGATATGATCAGGCTGTAAATAGATATAAAAGTGTAGGTGTTTGAAAGAAGCTTACTGCGTGGGTTGGATGAATGAGAAGGAAAGTAATTGTAGCAATAGACTATTATTTCAGTAAGTTTGATGAGGAATGGAGCCTTTAGGTGAACGTATATGGGAACCTGGGCTTCCCAGGTGGCGCTAGTGGTAAAGAACCCGCCTGCCAGTGCAGGAGACTCAAGAGAAGTGGGCTGGATCCCTGGGTGGTGAAGATCCCCTGGAGAAGGAAACGGCAACCCACTCCAGTGTTCTTGCCTGGAGAATCCCCATGGTCAGAGAAGCCTGGTGGGCTCCAGTCCATGGGGTCACAAAGAGGCGGACACGACTGAAGCGACCTAGGACGGATGGAGGTATGGTTAATATGTCTTAAGGTGATGTGCATTATATTACATACATGAAAATGTGTGTATTTATATACATGAGAAATAAGTGTGCTTCATTAGTCTAGATTCAGTCTCGATGATACCCTTTGGATTATCTGATTCTAAGAAATCTATTTTACAGTTGTAAATACTAAATAATTTTGTCTATAGACATGGAAATGTCTCTTAAATGTTCGATTTTGCCTCATATACTTTGGGTTCAGTATTCTTGATCTATTAATGTACCTAATTTATGGGCCTCCCTTTATCAGCCATGTGGCAGGTTCCTTTGTGAGTTAAAATATTAAACCATGTTCATTTTTGTATTTGAATGAATCATGATTTTCTCTCTTAAAAATTAATGTTATTAAATATTATGGGGAGGGACAACCACAAATAGAAAAAATAATTTTAATAAAAGTTGTTTTAAGATCAACTATGAATGAGTGCTAAGATAATGCATCTTATAAATTCCCAATACACCACTTCAAGAGCATAAACTTAGTTTTCAAAGTTTCAGAATTGCTCAATGTATTAATATTGTAATTGAAACATAGTAAAGTTCTTTTAATATAAAGTTGGTAGTACTAACTCACCATTGGAGCTTGTGCTTTGGCTGGTTTTGAATGATGGTGTTAGATTTCACCTGGGTCACTGACACAGCTTAGAAATATTTTTGTTATACTGTATTTATTGTTGACATAATTTGACTGCTTCCATTTGTTCTTTTGTCTAAAAAAGTCATTCTTTCTATTTGCACAGAATGATTCTTAAATATAATAGATTTAGTGTTGGGGTAGGGGTATTGTGCAGAAGTATCTAATGTATCCTGAAATTTTAAATATTGAAATACAAAGACATAAAGAATGGTAAACTTATAATTTATGCAAAAACAGTGAAATCGAGCTGGTAATTAATGGAGATCAAAAGCACGGACCAGCAACTCTGTACTTTTATACAGGCCTGTCTAATCAATGTAAGCATTTTGAAGAACAAAAAAACAGATTTGGAGTTCTTTTGTCTTTTAAATGATATAGTTTTCTCCTTATTCAGGCAAAATATCGGGGTTTTTTGAGACAGTGATCTAAGATGTTCTGCCTGATTCTGCCCTGTCTTGAACATTAAAAATCTGATCTCTCTAGACAATGCGGTTATTCTTAAAAAGCACTATTTAGAGGACTTCTTAAACTAGAAGATGACAAGATTTTGAGAAAAAAGACAAGCTACACTGTAATAAGAACTATTTATACTCATTACAAATTTGAATTATAAAAGATACATTGTGAGTTCTCTTTATACTGTCTAGGCAGGTACTGAAGACAACCCTTAAGATAGTATGGCTAAGGAAGTAGGTCTGATTCTGGAATCTTCTGTTTGTTCTAGGTAAGCTTTCAGATTCTGGGACATAAAAGTCTTGCTTCAGGAGCCTTTTTACTAAGGTTTTGTGTTTGCTTATGAACCTGTTTAAAATACAGAAATGATCAATTGATTTTCAGTAGAAAGTCCCCCTCTTCTTTAATGCTTTCCAAAATTCTGTATGTGTGTGTGTGCTCAGTCATGTCTGACTCTTTGAGACACTATGGACTGTAGCCCACCAGGCTCCTCTGTCCATGGAATTTCCCAGGCAAGAATACTAGAGTAGGTTGCCATTTCCTACTCCAGGGGATCTTCCTGACCCAGGGATCAAACCTGTGTCTCCTGCACTGGCAGATGGATTCTTTACCACTGCGCCAGCTGGGAAGGCCTCTGAAATTCTGTATACAGCTGTAGATTGTTTTAGCCTTTCTCTCCTCTTTCCATCATCTGAGCACTCTGTATTCTTTTATCAGTGGGATTACTAATTGAGTCTGGAAAACCTCTCAGATTTATTTCCAGATCAGTGCTTGTATGAGCTCATGTACTCACAGTTTGGTAAAAGGGTGTTTATCTTTCTCAAAGGAGTCTATGATCCCAAGAATGTTAAGAACCCCTGTTCCTGAAGGATCAGGGATCAGTTTGTCCTGACTAGCTTGGCTTTGCTGCTCCATTTGCTTTATTGCCAAGGTGTGTGTGGTGAGGGAAGGGGGGGATTTAAATCTCTTTTTAATGAGAAAAATATGTTTCTGTTTAGAGATGGAACTGAAAAAGAATTCACCCTTTGTTAAACATACCATGATACTTTCATATAATGCCATTAAATTTTGCCCTACAGTAAGAGCTCTGAATATTTCTTACTACTTATTTATATTATACTGACAAGATGTGGTTGGAGATATAGGAGAACCACCAAAGTGTACTATCAAAGAAGATAATAGAGTTTCAAGAAGGGAATAATAAATAGTAGATGCAGCTAAAATTTAATTAAGTTAGCTCTTGAACTTGACGTTTGGAGAATTATTGTTGACCTTGAAGAAGCAGGTTTAGTGTTGTTACAAAGATGGAAGCAGAACTGCAGTGGGTTAAGTACATGGAGGAAAAGAAAGTAGAGCTGTGAAATAGACTACTCTGAAAAAGTTAAATGGGGAAATGTGGAGTTTTTGGTATTCTAAAGAAATGGAGTTGAAAAAAAAAAAATTGGAGTAGGAGACTCAGGGGAAGGAGAATCAGATGTGTGAAGGGAAACTCGATGTTATTACCTTCCCTTAGAGGAGATCTAGTCAGGTGCAGCGGAGAAGGCAATGGCACCCCACTCCAGTACTCTTGCCTGGAAAATCCCATGGATGGAGGAACCTGGAAGGCTGCAGTCCATGGGGTTGCTAAGAGTTGGACACGACTGAGCGACTTCACTTTCACTTTTCACTTTCATGCACTGGAGAAGGAAATGGCAACCCACTCCAGTGTTCTTGCCTGGAGAATCCCAGGGACGGGGGGAGCCTGGTGGGCTGCAGTCTATGGGGTCGCACAGAGTCGGACACTACTGAAGTGACTTAGCATAGCATAGCATAGCATAGTCAGGTGCAGTAAAAGGCTTAAATGAAGGCAATTTGGCAACTTAAAAGTGTGAAATACACTGAAAATCCCTTGCAAGTTGAAAAGAGTGAATGAAGATAGAGACATTTTGATTTGTAGAGAAGGTAATTTGAACAATGACTTCTCTTTTCTCAGAGCATCAGGAAAAGAAGGGAGGCAATGTGATATGATGTAATGGAAATGGCATGGGTTTTATTGTCAGCTGGTCTTCGATCTGGATCTCAAGGTACTACTTGCTAGTTCTGTTACCTTGAGCTGGTAATTGAATCTCTGGTTCTTGAGGCCCTCATTGTAGAATAAGAGTTCTTTTGAACTGTGGTGTTGGAGAAGACTCTTGAGAGTCCCTTGGACTGCAAGAAGATCCAACCAGTCCATCCTAAAGGAGATCAGTCCTGGATGTTCATTGGAAGGACTGATGCTGAAGCTGAAGCTCCAATACTTTGGCCACCTGATGCAAAGAGCTGACTCATTGGAAAAGACCCTGGTGCTGGGAAAGATTGAGGGCAGGAGAAGGAGACGACAGAGGATGAGATGGCTGGATGGCATCACCGACTCGATGGACATGGGTTTGGGTAGACTCCATCGGGAGTTGGTGATGGACAGGGAGGCCTGGCATGCTGTGATTCATGGGGTCGCAAAACTGAACTGAATACCTACTTTGTGGGATTATTGTAAAGATAAGAAAGCATATTTCTAACAGATCTGATACCTCGTGGCTCACCATTACCTTTCATAGTGGCCTTCTTTTATTTAGCATCTTAGGCTTTTTGGTACCTTAAGGCTCCCAGATGTCCGCTTTCTGCTGTCTCTAGAACTCTTCTGCTACTTTTGGTCTCAACTCTCACTTTCTGGAAGAGACATTCTCTGCTGCTTCAGCCTAAAGAGCCTCCCCTTCTTTGTTGTAGCAGTATGTATTTATTGCTATGATTATAAGTTCGTGCGATTTTTGTGGGGCTCTTTTCCACTAGAGACTCAGCACTTAGCAGTGCTTGAATGAATGAATGCCTGGGACATAATAGGCAAATAAGCATTTATTACCTCACAGTTTTTATGGGTCAGGAATTCAAAAGTTGCTTAGTCGTGTGGCTCTGGCTCAGCGTTTCTCATGAGGTTGTGGTCAAGATGTCAGCTGGGGCTGGAGGATGCAAGGTGATTCATTCCTGTGTCTGGCAGTTGGTGGTGGTGGTTGGCAGGAACTCAGTTTCTCCACACAGGGGCCTTTTCATGAGCTGCATGAGTGTGTCCCCAGATCACGAGAGCACACTTCCCCAGAACAGGCAGTCCAAATGAGCATGGCGGAAGCCACAATATCTTTTATGATCCATCCTTGAAAGTCACACGCTGTCGTTTCTGCAGTATCCAGTTGGGTACATTGGCCAGCCTTATTCATAAGGAAGAGGTCTACACAGGGGCATTCATATCAGAAAGCAGGTATCATTGAAAGACATCTTGAAGGTTGTCTACCACGGATGCTGTGTGGAGTAGCATAGTCATCCAAGAATGACTCAAACAATTTTCTCTCAGTGTTGATGGAGGGCCCAGCTGACACAAGAAAACATGCATTTGTTTTGACAGCAGAGAGAATAATTTCTGATTTTTCTTTCCCTAGTGGCACAGGAGCAGAATCAGAGAAAACAGATGTTGGGTTGATCTAGGTGTTTTAGGGATTAACAAATCATTACAAGGGCAGACAAATAAGAGTGTATCTTAGTTCAGCAGTTTGTGTCTGGTTTATCTGGTGCTCGTTAGGGAATCTTTGACAGCGTCTTGGTCTTTGCTACATGTGAAAGCATCTGTATCTCAACAATGGTGCAGGTGATTTTCATATTGACTGAGAAGGTTATAACACACAGCGTTTATTGTGCCTTGCTTTGTGCCAGGTGGTCTGCTGTGCAATTTTACAGATGATAATCATTTAATCCTTAAAAAGAACTGTCATTCTGATTCTTAGAAATAAGAAAACTCTGGTTCAGGGTCAAGGATAATGTAATTATTAGGTGGTAGGTCTTAGACCCAAACTCAGGCCTTCTGATAACAGAAGTCTGAAGTGTTAGTCAATCATGTCCAACTCTTTGTGACCCCATGGACTGTAGCCCACCAGGCTCCTCTATCCATGAAATTCTCTAGACAAGAATACTGGTGTGGGTAGCCATTCCCTTCTCCAAGGGATCTTCCCAGCCAGGGATCAAACCCAGGTCTCCCGCATTGCGGGCAGATTCTTTACCAGCTGAGCTACCAGGGAAGCCCAGAGTCCAAGCTTTTACCAGCCTACTTCTACCTCAAAGTGCAATTTCATCTGGAAATTTTTACCTTAAAATACTAAATAAACTGGACAAAATTGTATTATATGTACCTATCATAGAAAAAAGGTAGGAACTACATCAGATTTGGAAAGTTTTTTCTCCCCTTTTTGGTATTTTTCAAGTGTTCTATGAGTGATACGACTCAGTGACTTCACTTTCACTTTTCACTTTCATGCATTGGAGAAGGAAATGGCAACCCACTCCAGCGTTCTTGCCTGGAGAATCCCAGGGACGGGGGAGCCTGGTGGGCTGCCATCTATGGGGCCGCACAGAGTTGGACACGACTGAGCAACTGAACTGAACTGAACTGATGAGTGATTATTATTTAGAATTGGAGAAAAAAGTTATTTTAAAGTAAGTGGTTTTGTCCTGTAATTTGACATTCAAGTTTGCAAAATGAAAGTAAATTTTTAATGGATTCTTTAATATTTTGGTTAAGTTTCAGCATGAGTCAGTCACCAAAAATCTGGATAATTTTGGGAAAGTATGAATTTCTACAGAGTGTGTTTGCATTGAACTGAAAGCAGTTCAGCCAAAGACAGTGAATGTAGCCTTCACATTTCCTCTATTCAGTTGTCCAGTTCCAGGCTGAATACTTGTGAACAGATCAACAGGACTTGTGGTTGCCTCTAGTTTCCTCTGGAGTAGGAAATGGCAACCTACTCCAGTATTCCTTCCTGGAAAATTCCATGTACAGAGGAGCCTGGCAGGCTACAGTCCATGGGGCTGCAAAGAGCTGGACATGACTGAACACACACATACAAAAACACATGTTCTAGTTTCAAAGGCTGATTGGACAGGACTGAACATCAACTTCTAGATAGAATTTGTTTCTTTATTGCAAAATAACATCAAAGCAGTACTTAAATGAGAATAATCCTCTGATGCAAAATTGGGCTTCTCTGGTGGCTCAGATGTAAAGAATCTGCCTGCAATGCGAGAGACCTGGGGTCAGTCCCTGAGTCAGGAAGATGTACTAGAGAAGGGAGTGGCTACCCACTCCAGTATTCTCCAGGGGATCCCTGGAGAATCCCCAAGGACAGAGAACCCTATGGCGGGCTACAGTCCATGGGGTTGCAGAGTCACACACAGCTGAGTGACAAACACTTTCACTACTTTCATAATCTGCAAGACCTTTCTGAGGTTTGTTATATAAAGGAGCACATTTCCTCCCACACAGTGTTGGTACAGGAGTTAGAATATTGTATCAGATCTGTAGTTCATCCCAATTAGTATCCCGTGTCTCTCAGCAAGAAATACCAAAAAATTAGGTGTAGAAGGGCATGCTTATTTTCCTTAACTCTTAATGAACATTAGGATCATACAGAAAAACTTCTCAGGAATTTCACACACCAGCTGTCATTCTCTCGTCATCTGTCTGCTCTCCTGTATGTACAGTGTTACCAGCAATCTTTCACTTACCAAATGCACTAATTTTTAGTCCTATTCCTCCATCTTTCAGTAGCATTTAACCCTGGATGATCCTTCTTGAGCATCCCATCTAAAGTTGTTTTCTTCACTTAGCTTTTATGTTACCACACTTTTCCAGATCTTTCTTCCATTCTTATCAATCCTTTTCTCTCTCTCTCTTTCACTTTTCTTTTTTTCCAACCTCCAAATTTTGCGTTAGGACTGAGTCCTTGGGTCTTTTCTTTACTTACATTCTCTGTCTCTGTGGTCTTGCCCAGTTCCCATAGGTTTAAATAGCATCTATATGCTGAGACCTCCAATTTTACAAATTTAACCTGATTTCTTCTTTGAGCTCTAGCCTCAGGTAACCAACTGCATGTCTGATACAAATATTTGAGTATATAATGGGCATTTCAAATCTAACACATGCAGAAACATAAGGAAAAAAAGACCTTGATTATTACTGCACCTGCAACCTACTCCAGTCTTCTCTTTCTCTGTAAATAGCATTACCATCTATTTGACTGCTCAAGCAAGATATCTAAGAGTAATCTTTGTTCTTTTCCCTCACCCCTCAGGTGCATTTAGAAGGTCTTGTTGACTCCGTCTTGAAAATTCATCCAATTCTAACCATTCCTCACCACCTTCATCACCGTCTCACCTGGATTACTCCACTTGTTTTCTCCCAGTCTCTGCATTTACTCTTGCCCCCACTCAGTTTCACTGTAGCTAGAGTAATCTTTTCAAATAGTATTTATATTAATCGTTATCTTTATAGGGATCTTCTAATAGCTTGCCCTTATTTGTGTTAAGATCTGAACCTCTTATCATGACTTACAGACTGATTCATCTGACCTTTCCTTGCTCACCAAGTTTCATCACCTGCTACTCACTATCTAGCTCATTCTACTCTAACCCAGACCAGCCTCCACACACTTCCTGGAACAGAGTACCTTCCCTCCTGCCCTTTTGGCCTTTGTACTTGCTATTGCCTTGGTCTGGCACACCCCCCTAGAGCTTTACATGGCTTGCTCTCTCACTTTACTTAGCGCTCTGCTCAAATATCACCTTTTCCTCATAATACTTATTGCCTCCAGCCATTCTGTTAGATCCCTGCTTGCTTGCTTGCTTGTTTGTTTTTCGTGTCCTTTCAGGGAAGCCTGAGCTCTCTAAGGGACTGCTTAGCAGGGACTGCTCTATCTTATTCACCCTTATGTCCCCAGTGACTAAAACAATGCTTGACACCTAACAGATGCTTCCAAAGATGGATTGAATGAGTGAATCTACCGTTTTACTGAAACAGCTGTTTGACTTATTGGCAAATGAAGTATCCTTTTCTCATGTTAAATTTCCCATGAGCTCTCTGTGGTATTTGACACTGTGTGTCTTCCTATGACTCTTCTTTTTTAATTTCTACATTTCTGTACAACCAACCTCCTACCTCATCAGTGTCTCATACCCTGTATTCTCTAAATCATCGGATCCTGTTAAGCCTTCCTTCATATGTTGCCTCACAAATCTATGCTTTCCTCCCCTCCTCCTTCTCTACATAGTTGAGACCTTTGTTATCTCTTACCACCTGATTGCAGTAACCTCCCTGCTTCTCACTCTCCACATTAGACTGAACTCTTTTTAAGTTGTACATATTTGTCTCTGTATCTCTTGCAACATCTAACACTCCCCTCACCCTGCCAGTAGCAGACACTCAAAGAATGTTGAGTGAATAGTCCTGTGTTTCTGGAAAGTAGAACTGGTGGGCCATGTGATTATTTAAATGACTAATTCTTGGAAAATAATTTATGTTTAAATAATCTCTCTTTCTTTCTGTTTTAAAAAAAACTGTAGTAATTCATTGTTGTACATTTGATTTTTTAAGGGACTATGTAAGTGACTGTAATCACACAATGTCCTATTGGAGCATTTCACAGTAGAGTTTTGTTTTTTGCTCTAATAGAAGTGAAGTAGTATCTGTGCTGCTCTATTAATATGATTCTTTCTTTTCTCTTAAGCTAAAGTCCCCAGTGAATATTGAATGCTGAGAAATTTGGGAAAAGACAAGCTGAAGTTTCCATTCCATGGATCCCTTGGGTGCACCTTCCCAGTTTGTGGATGTGGATACACTGCCAAGCTGGGGCAACTCTTGCGAAGATCAGTTAAATGCTTCTGAGATTGCAGCTGAAACATACCAGGAAGAGACTATTAGATCACCTTTTCTTTATAATAAGGATATCAATGGAAAAGTGGTTCTTTGGTAATTCCTTGTTTAAATCATATCGTGATATAATACTCTCATAATTTCTTCTAAATTCTTTTTTTCATAGTTTTTCTCTAAACTCTTTTTGTAAAACCTCTCATTATTAAAATATTACTTTTCATATACATTTACAGCTTTATAGAGACATAAGTGATATACAATAAACTTCACTTAAAGTGTACAGCTTGGTAAATTTTGACATGCATACACCTGTGAACCAGGCATCAGAATCAAGATAGTGAATATATTTATCACCCCCAAAAGTTTTTTGTGTTTCTCTTGGTAATCCCTTTCTCCTGCTCCTCCCTGCTTCTACATCCCCAAGCAACCATTCATCTTTCTGTCACTATAGATTAGTTTGCATTTTCTAGAAATGGAATCACATCCTTTTTTTTTAGTCTGGCCTCTTTCATTCAGAATAATTATTTGAGAATTGAGCTATATTGTTGCATGTATTGGTAGTAGTAGTACACTTCTGTTTATAAAAAACTGTTTTTAAAAGCTGTTTTTAAAAGACCTTCATTGAGATGGAATTCATATATCATGCATGCATGCTCAGTCACTTCAGTCACGTGTGACTCTTTGCAGTCCTATGGACTGTAGTCCACCATGCTCTTCTGTTCATGGGATTTTCCAGGCAAGAATACTGGAGTGGGTTGCCATGCCCTCCTCCAGGGGATCTTCCCAATCCAGGGATTGAACTCACATCTCCTGCATCACAGGTACATTCTTTACCCACTGAGCCAGCTGGGAACCCCCAATTCATATATTATACAATTCACTGATTTAGATTGTACAAGTCAGTGGTTTTCAGTACATTCACAAAGTTGTACAACCATCACCATGGACAGTTTTCATCAACCCAAAGTCCTGTACCCACTAGCTGTCACTCCCTGTCTTATACACATCTCTTAAGAAAGAAGCAAAAGAATGGCATAATGGTTTTGTGAGTTTCGAGGTTTTAGCACTTGTATTCAAGAATTAGCCTTTCTGAGTCAGGAACAACTTTTTTACTATTGCTCAATTTTGTGAGCTAGTAAATAAATGTACCCACCCCCAACTCTCTGCTCCAGTCAACCACTAATCTACTTTTTATCTCTAGATTTGCCTATTCTGGACATTTAACATAAATGGAATCAATTGTGATGTAGCATAATGTTCTTAAGATTCATCTATGTTGTAGTATGAATCAGTAATTTATTCCTTTTTATGGCCAAGTAATATTCCATTGCATGGGTATACCACATTTAGTTTATCAGTTCAATAGTTGATGGACACTTGGGTTGTTTCCACTTTTTGGCTATTATGAATAATGTTGCTATGTTTAAACTCTAAAAACCACCTACTTTCAGCTCTGTAAGACTTCTGTTGCAATGTAACAGGCATATGGAAGAAGCCAAGGAATGACATGATAGCTTTATGGGTTTCACATTTGTAGCACTTTTCATTCAGGATCTATCTGAGATGCCTTATTAGCCTTTCTGAATTAGGAACAACTTTTTACTATTGCTTAAGTTTGTGAATTAGTAAAACCAATGTTGTGAAGGCATTGAAGACAGAATGTTTTGAAAGAATCAGAAACTAACATTCTCATCTGCCTCCTCTTCCCTACACTTGCTCTTAATTATTGTTTCCTCAGGAAAGGAGATGTGGCATTACTGAACTGTACAGCTATTGTGAATACCAGCAATGAAAGTCTCACGGATAAGAATCCTGTGTCAGAAAGTATCTTCATGCTTGCAGGGCCTGATTTGAAGGAGGACCTCCAGAAACTTAGAGGTAAGTGAACTTTCTTAGGTCTGTTGGTGCTTAGGAAGCATATATTTTGATGTTTGAAGAATAGTTTTCATTCTAAGTAGATTTAGCTCTATTGGTGTTGTTCAATTACAGCCTCTGATAAACCCACAATGTGTTAGAAACTGAATGCTGAGACTTTTACTCAGTAAAACTCGGTCGTGTTCCTGAATTTTAAAATGACAGTTGTCATAGCCGGTTAGATCTTTGGTAACATTTTCTTGACTGTATATTGTCTTGCACTGATAAGCCTTATAAAACAACTATGCTCTGTCTAAACTGAAGCTTTTTTTATTGAGTTTTGATACTGACAGAAATTTTTATATACCTCCTGGACATAAAGAGTGTTGCACACACACACACACACACTGTAATGAAATTGAATTACTGGCAAAAAACCAAAGTGCATTTTAAGAGCAAATACATTCTGGGTTAGTTCTGTACTTGCTGTATTTGTTTGTTTGTTTTAACCAGAATGTTATTCTTGGAATATTTCTTTGGAATTGGAAATAGGAGGAATCTTGTTTACTTTATTTGCATTTATTTTCTTAACTTGCCAACCTAGCAACTTTTTGTTATTGTTATTTGAGTGCAAAGAGAATATTGTGAAATTTAGTCATCCCATTTTATAAAAAATATTTATGAAATAAAGCAATTTTTCTTAAAATGTAAACAACAAATCCCTTCTCTATAAAAGTCTTCATTTCTTAGACCTCTGCCATTTAACACTGACTATTGGTTTCTAACCTAATAGATATTAGAATTTGAACAAGAACATTTATAATGTTGACCATGAAAGAAGGGATAGAGAGAGAAGAGTTAGATAATCTATCTGATCAAGACACTAAACTTTGACCGTGAGGGGAGAAGTGGGGGGAAAAAGCCCTCAATTTAACTAAAAGCGTGATGCCATGAAAAACATGTAGAAATTACAAAATGTATTAGGGATAAAACTGAGAAGTTCTTTGAAAAGAGTATCAGAAACTGGTCTGGAAAAATTCCTGATGGCCTCTGTGTGTGTGTGTGTGTGTGCACGCGCATATTCTCACTTACACCTTAAATCTGGACTTACGACTTTTAAAAAAATAAAATAACGAAATTTAAGTTTACAAAATAAAAACTCAATTTTTAGCAGCATATCTTTGGAGAGTCTTCAAGCTGGGGTTCATATTATAACTATCCTTGACGAACTATGTGACTTAAGACCAGTTACTTTGCCTCTGAGCCTGTTTCCTTATCTCTAAAAGGGGGATGATGATAGTAGTCCCTGATAACAATCCCTACCTCAGTTCCTGACACATAACGAGAGCTCAGTGAATATTTGAAAATGGAAAAAAATTATCATGAAGAATAAATTATGTAATGGATATTAAGTGCTGCTGCTGCTAAGTCGCTTCAGTCGTGTCCGACTCCGTGCGACCCCATAGACGGCAGCCCACCAGGCTCCCCCGTCCCTGGGATTCTCCAGGCAAGAACACTGGAGAGGGTTGCCATTTCCTTCTCCAGTGCATGAAAGTGAAAGTGAAGTCGCTCAGTCATGTCCGACTCTTAGCGACCCCATGGACTGCAGCGTACCAGGCTCCTCCGCCCATGCAATTTTCCAGGCAAGAGTACTGGAGTGGGGTGCCATTGCCTTTTCTGTATTAAGTGCTTGGCACATCCTAAGCATTCAGTATTGTATATGGTGCTAGCTACACCCCTCAGTTGTATTGCTTAATTAATCAGTGCCAACCTGGAGAAAGATTATCAGTGATGCACTAAAGGGCTAAATACTTAAGTCTGTCCTCTTTTTAACATTTTTAATAACAACTTAGTAAATGATTACAAAGTATGACTTAACCAAATCTGTAGATGATAAAAAATGGTGAGAGGAGTAACAGAGGAGAGACATTAGGTTCTAGACTCCTGCTGCTGCTGCTGCTAAGTCGCTTCAGTCGTGTCCGACTCTGTGTGACCCCATAGACGGCAGCCCACCAGGCTTCCCATCCCTGGGATTCTCCAGGCAAGAACACTGGAGTGGGTTGCCATTTCCTTCTCCAGTGCATGAAAGTGAAAAGTGAAAGTGAAGTCGCTCAGTCGTGTCCGACTCTTAGCGACCTCATGGACCGCGGCCCACGAGGCTCCTCTGTCCGTGGGATTTTCCAGGCAAGAGTACTGGGGTGGGTGCCATTGCCTTGAAGTATGAGCCAAAAAATGGAAAAAATTGACAGGGATGAATATAAAAGTATTGCAGTAAGTTTAAAACATTAATCACCCAAGTTCAGAATGGGAAAGCTCAATCTAACAGCTTTTCTTAGGTGAGAATTTGCTATCTCACCTAATAGTAAAATGGCACTATCATCAACCACCACATTTTTCATGCAAAAATCTTTAGGGTGAACACTTTGCGCTTTCTTTTTCCCCATATGTCTGTCGTTAAGCCCTAAGTCAACCTTGAATCCCTCTGTTACCACTGCCTTCATCCTAGCCTGTGCTGCCACCATCCCTGTCTGGATTATAGTCATCGCCTTCCTCCCAACTGGTCTCCCTGCATCCATTCTTTTCTTAAATCTGTTTTCCACATACAGGAAGTATTTTCTTTTTAAATTGTAAATCCCTTCTTATTGCTCCCCTGCTTCAAACCCATTTAGTGGCCTCTCATTGCACTTAAAATAAAATCCTGACTCCTTATACTGGTCTCCAGGGGCTTGCAAGATCTCACTCACTCGCTTCCAGGTCCCCTTTTACCTTCCTCAGTGTGCTGGAACTAAACTGATCTCCTGTTGCCTTGTCATCCAGCTCCTTTTCAATTTTGCATGTACTAGTGTTCTCTCTTAATTCTTAAGTCTTTGCTTACATCTCTTCCTGAAAGCACTATTTTCTTTTCTTCAGAATTGACCATTCTCCCCATGGTATATGCTTCCAGCCTGCAGTACTTGTCTTGGAGCTCTTAATTGTAATTTTATGAACTGTTTATGTAATGATTATGTCCCCATCAAACTTTGAACTCCATGAGTACAGGAACTGCATGTCTTACTGTCCTCTGTGTTCCCAATACCAAGAACAGTAAAGGCATCCTTTCAGTAGCTAATAAATAAATGAAAAGACATTCCTTGGGATTTTAACTTACAAGACTCAGAGGTGATAATGCATCATTTCTACTGAAAACACCAACAGTATCAGATGCATCTTTTTGTAACATCACAAGTGAAGGTTTGTTATCAGCTTAAAATAGACAAATCTATAAGATGTTTGATGTAATCCTCATGATAACTACAAAGAAAAAACCTATGATAGATACACAAAAGGTAACGATAGATACACAAAAGATAAAGAGAACAAAATCAAAGCATACTAGTTAAAAAAAAATAAGCAATACAGTAAGAGAGGACTAAAGGATAAAGGACTGAAAAAACCATGAAACAGTTAACAGAATGACAGTAATTACCTATTAATAATAATTTTAAATGCAGAAGGACTAATTCTCCAACTAAAAGACACAGAGTAGCTGAAGGACTAAAAAAAATTCCAACAATATGCTGTTTACCAGAGATTCACTTTAGCTTTAATGACACATACAGGCTGAAAGTGAAGAGACTAAAAAAAGATAATCCTTGCAAATGGAAACCAAGAGAGAGTAGGAGTGGCTGTACTTATAGTGTATAAAATAGACTTTCTATCAGAATTGGTCAGAAGAGACAGAGGTCACTATATGGTGGTAAAGGGATCAGTTCATCAAGAAGATATAACAGTTGTAAATATGTATGCACCCAGCATTGAAGCTCCTATGTATCGAAGAGAAATATTAATAGAACTGAATGGAGAAATAAGACAGCAATACAGTAATAATTGAGGACATCAGTACCCTACTTTTAACACTGGATAGATCATCCACACAGAAGACTAGTAAGGAGGCAGCAGGCCTGAATAACACTGTGGTCCAAATGAACCTAACAGACATGTACAGAAAATACCAGAACACACATTCTTCTCAAGCATACATGGGACGTCCTCTCAGGTCAGTCATATTGGGCCACAAAGCAAATCTTACCAAATTTAAGAGGACTGAAATCATGCAAAGAATCTTTCCTGACGACAGTGGTATGAAACTAGAAATCAATAACAAAAGGAAAATGAAAAAGAATCCGAGGTATGTGGAAATTAAGCACCATACTTCTGAAAAACCATCGGCTCAAAAGGGAAATCAGAAAGCTATCTTGAGACAAGGAAAATAAAACATGCCAAACTTATGGGATGTCAAAAAAATTTTTAAACCCAATTATAAGAGAAATTTATAGCAATAAATGCCTACATTAAGAGAAGAGAAGAAGCTGAATGGTTCTATGAAGACCTATAAGACCTTTTAGAACTAACACCCCCAAAAGATGTCCTTTTCATTATAGAGGACTGGAATGCAGAAGTAGGAGGTCAACAGGCAAATTTGGCCTTGGAGTACAGAATGAAGCAGGGCAAAGGCTAATAGAGTTTTGCCAAGAGAACGCACTGGTCATAGCAAACACCCTCTTCCAGCAACACAAGAGGAGACTACACATGGACATCACGAGATGGTCAACACCAAAATCAGATATTCTTTGCAGCCGAAGATGGAGAAGCTCTATACAGTCAGCAAAAACAAGACTGGGAGCTGACTGTGGCTCAGATCATGAACTCCTTATTGCCAAATTCAGTCCCTTGAACTGCAAAGAGATCCAACCAGTCCATCATAAAGGAGATAAGTCCTGGGTGTTCGTTGGAAGGACTGATGTTGAAGCTGAAACTCCAGTACTTTAGCCACCTGATGCAAAGAGCTGACTCATTGGAAAAGACCCTGGTGCTGGGAAAGATTGAGGGCAGGAGGAGAAGGGGATGACAGAGGATGAGATGGCTGGATAGCATCACCAGCTCAATGGACATGAGTTTGGGTAAACTCTGGGAGTTGGTAATGGACAGGGAGGCCTGGTGTGCTGCAGTTCATGGGGTCGCAAAGATTCGGACATGACTGAGCAACTGAACTGAAATGAAGAGAAGAGAATAATCTCAAACAGCCTAATTTTATGCCTCAAGGAATTAAAAAAAAAAGAAAGATCAGTCTAAACCTATAATTATCAAAGGGGGAAGGAAATAAATATTAGAGCAGAAATAAGAGTTAGAAAATAAACAGTTGAAAAAAAGCAATAAAGAGTTGACTTAAACTTAAAAAAATAAAAATTAAAAAAGGAGAAATGTTTATCCAGACTAACCAAAGAGGGAAAAAGGACTCAAACAAAATTCTAAATGAAAGTGGAGATATTACAGCTAATACTATAGAAAGACAAATGATTATAAGAGACTACTATGAGCAGTTATTTGCCAACATATTGGATAAACTAGAAAAAACAACTTCCTAGTGAACATGCAATCTACCAAGACTAAACCATGATGCAATAGAAAATCTGAATAGATGAAAAGAGTAAGGAGTTTAAATCAGGAATCAAAACCTCCCAACAAAGATTACCCATGACCTGGTGGCTTCCCTGGTGAATTATACCATATATATATAGAGAGAGAGAGAGAGAAGAATTAATTCAATTCTTTTCAAACTTGTTTTACAAGGCTTGAAAACAAAGCCAGACAAGGGAACTACAATTAAAAAAAAAAAAAAAAATACAGGCCTATATCCCTGATAAGTATAGATACAAAAACTCTCAACAAGATAGTTGCAAACCAAACACAGCAGAAATTTAATTATATCATCCTTTGAACAGATGAAGAAAAAGCATTTGACAAAATTCAACACTTCTTTCATGATAAAAATTCTCAAAATATTTGATGTAGAGGAAACATACCTCAACATAGCCAGAACAGTTAGACAAGAAAATGAAACAAAAGGCATCCAAATCCAAAAGAAGTAAAATTGTTACTGTAATATTTTTAATGTCCACTCAAAGCCATCTATAGGTTCAGTACAATCCCTATCCAAACTCCTATGGTATTTTTCACAAAAATATATAAAACAATTCTAAAATCTTACGGGACTACAAATGACTCCAAATAGCAAAGAAATCTTAAGAAAGAAGAGCAGAGGTTAAGGCAACATACTTCCTGATTTCAAACTATACTACAAAGCTGTAATAATAAAACCAGTAACATCACTTGCCTTTCTCTGATGTAGTCCTTCATTTTTGTGAGTAAATCCACCATAAGATTTGTGGGAAAGGTGAAAAGAGGCAAAACTATTTAGATCTTACTTCTGCCTTCAAACTTAATTGGTAGTTTGGGTGGAAAATTCTAGGTTAGAAATTATTTTCCAGACTTTGAAGGCATTGCTCCTTTGTTCTCTGTTTTCATTATTGCTCTTGAAAAATGTGATGTTATTATTCCAGATTCTTTGTATGTTACTGGTTTCTTCTCTGGAAACTTTTATGATCTCATCTTTATTTCTGATGTTCTTTTATTGTAATTTAAGTGATGTGGTGTGGTCTAGTTTGGTTATTCCATATGCTCTTTGAGTCTAGAAACTTACATCTTTCCATTAGGGGAAATTTCTTGTTTTGTTTGTTTAATAATTTTCTTCCCGCTGTATTCTCTGTTCTGTCTTTGAAGAAACCTGATTGAATCTGTACCTCCCATTTCATCCTCCAGGTTTTATATCTGTTACCTCTTGTCTTCCATCTGTTTATTTTCTGGTAGATTTCCTCAACTTTAGGTTTAACTTGTCTATTGAACTTTTTATGCCTGCTGTCATATTTTTCACTTAGCTATAACAAATAGATAAATGCCTTTTCCTGTTCTCTGAATATTTCTTTTTTTAAATATAACCTTGTACTTTTGTTTTCAGATGTACTGTGTTTTCTTTATCTCTCCGAGAGCAGTAATTACGGTGTTGGGAGTTTTTTTGCTCTCTTTTTAATTTTCCTTTCCAATATTGTCTTTTTTTTTCCTGGCTGTGCTGAGTCTTTGTCATGGTGCACGGGCTTTCTCTAGTTGTGGTGCAAGGGCTCAGTAGTTGTGGCAAGTGGGCATAGTTGCTCCATGGCATGTGGGATCTTAGTTCCCTGACCAGGGATCAGATCACTCTCCCCTGCATTGGAAAGCAGATTCTTAACTACTGAACCACCAAGGAAGTCCCAACACTGTCTATTTTTTTTTTTTTTTTTTTAGCATTTGTCCTCTGCCTTTCTCTACTCCATTTGTGAGGGGCTTAGTATGTCATGCGAAATACCAAGCTGGATGAATCACAAGCTGGAATCAAGATTGCTGGGAGAAATATCAACAACCTCAGATAGGCACATGGTACTCTAATGACAAAAAGGGAAGAGAAACTAAAAAGCTTCTTGATGAGGGTGAAAGAGGAGAATGAAAAAGCTGTCTTGAATCTCAGCATTAAAAAAACTAAGATCATGGCATCTGGTTCCATCACTTCATGGCAAATAGAAGAGGAAAAGTGGAAACAATGACAGATTTTATTTTCTTGGCCTCCAAAATCTCTGTGGATGATGACTGCAGCCATGAAATTAAAAAACATTTGCTCCTTGGAAGAAAAGCTATGCAGACCTGGTCAGTGTGTTAAAAAGCAGAGACATCACTTTGCCGACAAAGATCACTATATTCAGAGCTATGGTTTTTCCAGTAGCATTGTACAGATGTGAGAGTTGGACCCTAAAGAAGGCTGAGAATTGATCAAAGAAACATCAAAGAAGAATTGATGCTTTTGAATTGTGGTGCTGGAGAAGGAAGACTCTTGAGAGTTCCTTGGACTGCAGGAAGATCAGACCAGTCCATCCTAATGGAAATCAGTCCTGAATATTCATTGGAAGGACTGATGCTGAAGTTGAAACTCTAATGCTTTGGCCACCTGATGCGAAGAGCCAACTCATTGGAAAAGACCCTGATGCTGGGAAAGTTGAAGGCAAAAGGAGAAGGGGACAGCAGAGGATGAGATAGTTAGATAGCAACACCAATGCAATGGACATGGATTTGAGCAAGCTCTGGGAGATAGTGGAAGACAGAGGAGCCTGGCTCACTGCAGTCCATGGGGTCGTGAAGAGTTGGACACGGCTTAATAACTGAACAACAACAGAAACAGGTCCTCACTTCTGGTGATCAAGTGTCAGCTTACTCAGCAGGGAAGAATTGAGAAGCTACTGGGAAGCTTTGTGTGCATAGACTGCTGCTGCTGCTAAGTCGCTTCAGTCATGTCCGACTCTGTGCAACCCCATGGACTGCAACCCACCAGGCTCCTCCATCCATGGGATTTTCCAGGCAAGAGTGCTGGAGTAGGGTGCCATTGCCTTCTCCGGTGTGCATAGGCAGGGATCATTAATTGCTTGGTGGATCTCGAAGCAGATGGAGATCCACCATCTGCTTCAGCAGGAACCCTGCTGTTTCATTGAGGAACCATCCCTAATTTATCAGAATCTGTAGGCCCTTTGGTTTGAGCCTCTTAGTTTCCTGAAAGAGAATCTTCCAGGGGTATAAGCATGAATGTCTGTGTTAGAAGCCAGTTAGGAGCAGAGATCTGGAGCTATTACTCTTGAGTATAACACTTTAATGAAATCCCATCTTTTCAGCCGTGCCTGGGGTTCTGGAGTCCAGAAACTCTCTACTTCAGTATCTCCTGAGAATAAACCTTCCTGTTTTTGTGGTGGTAAAGAAATTATCACCTCGCTGTGCTGGCTGGGGGAGAGGTTGTTGCAGATTAAATGTTTTTATACCGACTTTTAACTCAGACTCTTCTTAGTCCCACTTCACCTTATAGTCTTTAGAAGTTCTTAGGACCTCCAATTTCTGAGCCTTTTTAGTGTTCTTCAGTAATAACAACAACAATAATATTAATAGCTAATTTCTGAATTCACTTTGCATAGATTAATAACTCATTTAATCCTGTGAAGTAAGTACTATTAGTGTCTCTCTTATATAGGAAATTGGAGGCCAAACCTTTGTCCAAAGTGTCATAGCAGGAACATGGTAGATTCAGGATTTGAATCAGACCAGTCTGTCTTCTGTCCAACACTGCCTTGCCGAGCACACTAGTTTGCTTCATACTGGTCATCCCATTTCTGCAAGCAGTTAGGTTTCTCTGCTTTGCTTAATCAGTTGCTTCTAGTCCACTGACTTTATTCCTTCCAAAATTTTGATGGTGTTTTTTTCTGCTTCATGTTTTCTCCCACCCTCTTTGTCTCTGTTTTTATACCTATTGTATTGCTTTACTGTCATTTGGTGATTAGTGTTTGTGTTCAGTCCATATTTTTAACTGAAATTTCTCAAAGTTCTTAATACTTTCTCTGTTTCATGCATTGTTCTGTTGGTTTGTTGTTGTTGTTTCTCCTAATAACTCCATGACTTACATATTCTCCATTATTCCCAGGTTGCCGGACTGGTGAAGCAAAATTAACCAAAGGATTTAATCTAGCTGCCCGGTTCATCATTCATACGGTGGGACCTAAATACAAGAGCCGCTATCGCACGGCCGCTGAGAGTTCCCTGTACAGCTGCTACAGAAATGTACTCCAGCTGGCAAAGTACGGCTAACTCAATTCCTAGATATAGCATGCCATGTATTGTTAAAGGCCCTGTTTTAAAATGAAACCTAGCTTTGAAAGTCAAATTTTGAGGAATTTAGACAATTTAGGAGGACCCTGAAAGTAGAATTCATCATCTTCTCAAACTCGACAGAATAAAAGGAATGGATTTAGGCGACTTGAGAATTTAACCTGTTCCCATTTCACTTAGTTCCCATTTTCCTCAGAATGTATTTCCTCCAAATGGTGTGGTTAAGTTATATATTAATATAATTATTATATAGTGCAGTTGGGTTAACTATGGCAGATTTGTTGAAGGGACAGGGAAGAAGAAATGAAGCTGCATTTTCTATGTAGTTATTCTGAAGCTGTGTAGTATAATTTTTGTGTTTTCTGTTTGATTGCAGAGAGCAGTCCATGTCTTCTGTTGGATTCTGTGTCATCAACTCTGCAAAACGGGGTTACCCTTTAGAGGACGCAACACACATAGCACTTCGTAAGTAATGTTGGAGAAACTATAAATTAGCATAACATTTCCTAAGTAGGATTGGGGATGCTGTACATAAATTGAATTTAAAAAGAAAAGCTTTTTATCACTAGTTAAATAGTTATAGCTAAAGAAGGTTTGTTGATTAACTGATCGTGGCACCCTGGAGGGAAGTTTGTATTGACAGGTTGCAGAGCTCTCAGTTTACTTTCTAGGTTTGACATTTTAAACCATTTGAATAAAGGCTTAGAAAAGTTACCTATTATGTTTGAAAAATGATACCAAGCAGAGACACATTTGGTATTCAAATCATAATTCAGAATAATCTTAGCAGATTGGAACAATGATGTCAAAACAGATTTTATAATATCAGATTGATATAGCACTTTGCAGTTTAAACAGTAGCTTTCACATGTGCTGTTTAAATATAAAACCCTGCATTTAGGTTTTTAAAAGACTAGACTCAATCATTGTGAGTCAGAATGTCATATATGTTATGTGAAAATATGATACTCTAGGGAGTCCCTGATCTTACTGTCTTATACAGGTTCAGACCACATCTCGAGTTTTGTATATAGTTCTCCATGTCATATCTCATGAGACTGACAGATTGGAGGGCAAACAGTCTGAAACATTAGTGGTATTTCTCCTAGAGAAGAGCATGCTCTTAGCATGCATGGTACCCAGATATCTCAAGGAGTCTCATGTGGACTTACTCTATGTGACATTTTTAGAGCAGTAGTTCTTAACCTTTTTGGAAGTCATCATAAACTACAGTGAGCACCTGATGAAAGAAAGCTGTGGACCCTTTCCCAGATAAGCAGGTTAACTTGTATTTTAGAAGACCTACTTGACTTATTACACCTTAAATCTAATAGCAAAATTATACCATTTCATTAAAAAATATATTCACACACACAAACCCAATTGTGCCCTTTGCCCATATGCTTTCTGAGTATCTGGGAAATAAATGGCCTTTAGGCTTTTATAGCATATACAGGCCAAAAACAAATCTAAGGATGTGACTCTTAAGTCCTTAGTTCCAAAAGCTGTCTCACTTACTAAACTATCATTGAAATTTATTTCATCTGAAGTCTAAGTAATATCTTCTTGATAGTTGTACCAAGGCTCGTTATCTTTTTATTTTTCCTTAGTTCATGTGCAGTTTAGTTTTTCTCCAAAAGAAACCTTAAAGAACCATCTTCATTTAGATAAATTTATCAGGTTATTTACTCATTCAACAGAAGTCTGAGTGACTACTGTGTTCTAAGCTGTGCTGTGTGGTAGAGAATACAATGGTGAGAAAAAAAGGCAATGATGTTGTCTTTACTGTGTTCCCAGGTTGGAAATTTTAATGTCCTACATGTGATTCTCACCTGTTGGGAATGGTCAAAGTGCAAGTTGCTCAGTCGTGTCCAACTCTTTGCAATCCTATAGACTATACAGTCCATGGAATTCTCCAGCCAGAATGCTTGAGTGGGTAGCCTTTCCCTTCTCCAGGGGATCTTCCCGACCCAGGGATCAAACCCAGGTCTACCCACATTGCAGGCAGATTCTTTACGGGCTGAGCTACAAGGGAATCCCAAGACTGCTGGAGTAGGTAGCCTGTCCCTTCTCTAGCGGATCTTCCCGACCCAGGAATTGAACCGGGGTCTCCCGTTGAAGAGTTTTTACTAAAAGTTAGGCACATGGCATTCTGATTGGGTGTAGACCACTAAAACCACGGAGCCATGATAGCACTCTTTTTTTTCCCCTCCTTTTTACAGAATTACTTTTCTGAATGAACTCTGCTGTTGACAGAATTCAATTTGGTTACTAGTGAGTGTTGTATTTTGTCTTCCAAAGGAAATCCCACAGTTTTATGCTGGGAAACTATTGTGTATAAACTTTAAAACTTAGTGTCAAAGTGAATATAGGATGGAAGAAATTCCTTTTTTAATTTTTTTTTAACTATTAAAGCAGAACAGAGGAAGAGATGAGAAATTTGTCACCTGATGGAGAGAGAATTAGGACGTTTTGTTCAGTCCTTCAACAAATTGGTCTGTTAGGTTCTCGAGGTACAGTAGTGAACAAGGCAGGCTGTACTACATCAATAACCTGAGCCATAAAATGTTCATTCAGTTATTAGTTAATTTTGAATGATTGCTTGCCATATTCCTAAGGTGTGGTAGGCCTTAGTAATATTAATGTTAAGTTTACTTGACATTCAGAAAGCTCACAGTCTAGCTATAAACTGCTGTGAGAAGTTCACACAAGGAGGGCTATTCAGACAATTACAGGGGTAACATAAGGAAGGATGGAGTTATCTACAAAGGAGATGGTCTTTGACTGGGTAGTGAGAAATGAGCAGGCGTTCACTAAGAGAGGGTCATGGTGGATAAAGGGTATTCTAGTCAAAGGTGACCATGAAAACAGAAGTAGGGGAACATCACAGCAAGTGGTGTATTCTGAGTCCAGCAAAGAAGCCAGTGGCTGAAGCATATACTATAGTTGGAAATAGAACTAAGGGGTGGAGGTGGAAGGGTAGTTAGTGGTCAGTGTGGAGAGCCATGCTGGGGCCTTTGGATCTTAACCTGTAAGCAGTGTGGAGCCATCAAAAATGTTTAGCAAGGTGGATAGCATAAGATAACATAGGGGCAACAGTGAATATGTAGGCTTGGAAGAGAAACGAGAGAGCGGTTGAGAGCTTATTGCCAAAGTTTTTGTAAGCATTGAGAGCCTGAGAGCAGCTGGAAGAGAGCAGGAATGACTGTTAGAAATATTAGCAATAGAATATAAAGTACATGATAACCCATTGAAAGTACAGGATGAAGGAAGAAGTGAAAGAAGAGTCAAGGAAATTCAGGATTCTAGCTTAGGTGAGGGGTTGGATGTTGCTGTATAACTGAAATAAGGAGTGCAGTAAAGGAGCAGCAGTGTGGGGAGAAGTGGAAGTCAGGTCTGGACCTGTTGGGATTAGGTTTGGACATGTTGAATTTGAGGTCTCGGTGGGGAGTAGGGATTTCAGGGTTTTTTTGTTCATTAAACAGAGTATAGAGAACAAACATGTATATCAAGGAGGAAATAGTGTTGGCGGGGGGATGGAAAGGGATGAATTGGGAAATTGGTATTGACATATATACATACACCACAATGTATGAAGCAGGGCAAAGGCTAATAGAGTTCTGCCAAAAGAATGCACTGGTCATAGCAAACACCGTCTTCCAACAACACAAGAGAAGACTCTACACATGGACATCACCAGATGGTCAACACCAAAATCAGATTATATTCTTTGCAGCCAAAGATGGAGAAGCTCTATACAGTCAGCAAAAATAAGACCAGGAGCTGGCTCGGATCATGAACTCCTTATTGCCAAATTCAGACTGAAATTGAAGAAAGTAGGGAAAACCACTAGATCATTCAGGTATGACCTAAATCAAATCCTTAATGATTATACAGTGGAAGTGAGAAATAGATTTAAGGGACTAGATCTGATAGACAGAGTGCCTGATGAACTATGGATGGAGGGTTCATGATATTGTACAGGAGACAGGGATCAAGACCATCCCCAAGAAAAAGAAATGCAAAAAAGCAAAATGGCTGTCTGAGGAGGCCTTACAAATAGCTCTGAAAAGACAGGAAGCGAAAAGCAAAGGAGAAAAGGAAAGATATTCCCATTTGAATGCAGAGTTCCAAAGAGTAGCAAGGAGAGGTAAGAAAGCCTTTCTCAGTGATCAATGCAAAGAAATAGAGGAAAACAACAGAATGGGAAAGACTAGAGATCTCTTCAAGAAAATTAGAGATACCAAGGTAGCATTTCATTCAAAGATGGGCACAATAAAGGACAGAAATAGTATGGACCTAACAGAAGCAGAAGATATTAAGAAGAGGTGGCAAGAATACACAGAACTGTACAAAAAAGATGTTCACGACCCAGATAATCACGATGGTGTGATCACTCACCTAGAGCCAGACATCCTGGAATGTGAAGTCAAGTGGACCTTAGGAAGCATCAGTACGAACAAAGCTAGTGGAGGTGATGGAATTCCAGTTGAGCTATTTCAAATCCTGAAAGATGATGCTGTGAAAGTGATGTACTCAGTATGCCAGCAAATATGAAAAACTCAGCAGTGGCCACAGGACTGGAAAAGGTCAGTTTTCATTCCAATCCCAAAGAAAGGCAATGCCAAAGAATGCTCAAACTACCGCACAATTGCGCTATCTCACACGCTAGTAAAGTAATGCTCAAAATTCTCAAGCCAGGCTTCAGCAATACATGAACCGTGAACTTCAGATGTTCAAGCTGGCTTTAGAAAAAGCAGAGGAACCAGGGATCAAATTGCCAACATCCGCTGGATCATCGAAAAAGCAAGCAAGTTCCAGAAAAACATCTATTTCTGCTTTATTGGCTATGCCAAAGCCTTTGACTGTGTGTACCACAATAAACTGTGGAAAATTCTGAAAGAGATGGGAATACCAGACCACCTGACCTGCCTCTTGAGAAACCTGTATGCAGGTCAGGAAGCAACAGTTAGAACTGGACATGGAACAACAAACTGGTTCCAAATAGGACAAGGAGTACATCAAGGCTGTATATTGTCACCCTGCTTATTTAACTTATATGCAGAGTACATCATGAGAAACACTGGGCTGGAAGAAGCACAAGCTGGAATCAGGATTGCCAGGAGAAATATCAATAACCTCAGATATGCGGATGATACCACCCTTATGGTAGAAAGTGAAGAACTAATGAGCCGCTTGATGAAAGTGAAAGAGAAGAGTGAAAAAGTTGGCTTAAAGCTCAACATTCAAAAAACTAAGATCATGGCATCTGGTTTCATCACTGCATGGTAGATAGATGGGGAAACGGAAACAGTGGCTGACTTTATTTTCCTGGGCTCCAAAATCACTGCAGATGGTGATTGCAGCCATTAAATTAAAAGACGCTTACTCCTTGGAAGGAAAGTTATGACCAACCTACACAGCATATTAAAAAGCAGAGACGGTACTTTGTCAACAAAGGTCCGTCTAGTCAAGGCTATGGTTTTTCCAGTGGTTACGTATGGATGTGAGAGTTGGACTGTGAAGAAAGCTGAGTGCCAAAGAATTGATGCTTTTGAACTGTGGTGTTGGAGAAGACTCTTGAGAGTCCCTTGGACTGCAGGGAGATCCAACCAGTCCATCCTAAAGGAGATCAGTCCTGGGTGTTCATTGGAAGGACTGATGTTGAGGCTGAAACTCCAATACTTTGGCCACCTGATGCAAAGAGCTGACTCATTTGAAAAGACCCTGATGCTGGGAAAGGTTGAGGGCAGGAGAAGGGGTCGACAGAGGATGAGATGGTTGGATGGCATCATCAACTCAATGGACATGGGTTTGGGTGGACTTTGGCAGTTGGCGATGGACAGGGAGGCCTCGTGTGCTGCGCTTCATGGGGTCACAAAGAGTCGAACACGACTGAGTGAACTGAACTGTTGTATGAAATAGATAACTAACGAGAACCTACTGTATAACACTGTATTCAGTGCTCTGTGGTGACCTAAATGAGAAACCAAAAAAAGAAGGGATTTATATATACATATAGCAGATTCACTTTACTATACAGCAGGAACTGACATAGCAGTGTAAAGCAACTTTGCTCCAATTTAAAAGAGAAAACAATATAAAAATTTGGGAGCCATCAGCATTTGGAGTATTGTCTAACCATAAAATTAGTGATCTCAAGAGAATATATGTGTGTGTGTGTGTGTGTGTATGTGTATATAAAGAAAACAGAAAATGTGGAAGACAGAACCTGGAAAGGACCACATTTTTAAAAGTTAGGGCGTGAGCATCTAGAAAGAAATCGCTGGTAAGTTAAGGACTGAGAAAAGGCGACTCGGTCTCATTATTAACAAGTTTAGAGAAAGAATAAGATAGAAATGAAGAAAAAATGATTCAGTTTTGGTTTGATAGAATATTGACAGGACCACCTGATGCGAAGAGCCGGCTCTTTAGAAAAGACCCTGATGCAGGGAAAGACTGAAGGCAAAGGAGAAGGGGGCAGCAGAGGATGAGATGATTAGATAGCATCACTGACTCAATGGACATGAGTTTGAGCAAACTCTAGGAGATGGTGATGGACAGGGAGGCCTAGCGTGCTGCAGTCCATGGGGTCTCAAAAGAGTCAGACACGTTTGAGCAACTGAACAGCAACAATAAAAGGGCTGAGTAGGGCATCTAATACTGTAACAGATGAATGGGAAGGCATTTTTGCTAGACCATTCTGGTCAGAGAGAGAGGCCTCAGAGAACAGAAAGAATATACTGGATAAGGGAGAATTGTCTGGAGTCAGCATCTTCTATGGCCAGCCACTGTTTACTGGCAATAAAGCAGTAAATAAAACTCTTGCTGTTGTGTGGAGCTTTCATTCTAATGGATGGGGCAGGGACAGAGAGGGAGGATATACAATAAACAGGAAGCATCACAAAATGTCTAAAATAGTTGCTGCAGAGGAAAGCAAAATCAAGGAAGAGTTGTTAGATAGGGTGACCTGGGAAGGCCTTACTGATAAGGTGTCATTGAGTACAGGCCTGAACGAATGGAGGAGTGATCCATTACAAAAATAAAACTTAGACTGATTTTTCTTCACACATAAGTAATTTCTCATTTATTATTATTTATTAATAATCTTTCTGTTATTTTCTTTAGGCACTGTAAGGAGATTCCTCGAAATTCATGGAGAGACTCTTGAAAAAGTAGTATTTGCTGTCTCTGAACTAGAAGAGGTATTTTGCTAATTATCTTGCATTGTTTTGAGTCTTATTTTTACTTGTGTTTGCCTTTGTGTCTTCATTATCTGTTAACTGAATTGCCAGCAGGCAAATCCTCATTATCCGTACGTATATATGGCAGTGGGGCTTACCATCATTGCCATGAAAGACTATATTAGAGACTAAAAGCAAGTCAAGAAGAAGTATTTTGTTCATATTTTTCACTGGTAAATTGTTATCACATAGTGAAACCTTACAAGGCGTAGCTGCTCTGACATAGCTCTCAAGACATCTCAAGGCATTACCTTATGCCTAAGCACTGGGCCCTTGGGCAACAGAGCTGGAAAACAGCCTCTGCTGGAAAAACCGTGGTGTCTACCTGACCTGGAAACAGGTGACAGCCTAGCCTAGTGGCGAGTATTGAGTAAGTTATGAGGTTTATGTTTCATTGTATGTGATGAGGTTTATTATATTTCAACTTAATTTAGAGCCGTTTTAGGAAATGAGCTCTTTTTAAAATCTTATTAAGCTTTGTTCAGCTGTAGTGTTCTCTGTCCCATTCAGCTTGTATTATTTCTGAATTTTGTGTCCTTGGGCAAGTTATTTAACCTCTCTGTGCTTGGATAAAATATGAATACTGACAGTACTTATATCACAGGAGTTTTGTAATTAATGAATTAGTACGTGTGAAATATCCAGAGTATATATAGGTACGTATATGAGATATAAACCATCTTGAATTTGCTGAAGACAGACACATTTACTATGTTTGCTGTGTCTCTTCTTGTTTTACCTGGTTTGCCTATTCATTCATTCTCTCAGTGACCTTTTATTGAATGTCTGGCATATATCAGGTTTACTCCACTGGGTTCTGGGACTACACCAGTGAATGAGTCACAGTCTTTATCCTCAAGGAACCCACTGTCTGTTGGTGGGGACAGAAAAGTCAGATAAGTTACAATCATTGTGATAAGTGCACTAGTGGAAGCATGGGAAGGATGGGGGCACACAGCTCCAGTCTGGCGTGGGGTTAGGAAATAACTTCCTGTAGGAAGTGATATGTGAGTTGAAATCATTGTAAAAAATAACTACGATTTTCCAGAGGAAGGGCAAATCATAGTAGTCATACAAGCATAAGTACAAGCACACATGTAAGAAATAGCAGAAAGAGTATAGTGTATTGCATAAAATGTGAGGCTGCTGCTGCTGCTAAGATGCTTCAGTCGTGTCCGACTCTGTGTGACCCCATAGACGGCAGTCCACTAGGCTCCCCCGTCCCTGGGATTCTCCAGGCAAGAACACGAGTGGGTTGCCATTTCCTTCTCCAATGCACGAAAGTGAAAAGTGAAAGTGAAGTTGTTCAGTCATGTCAGACTCTTCACAACCCCATGCACTGTAGCCTATCAGGCTCCTCCGTCCATGGGATTTTCCAGGCAAGAGTACTGGAGTAGGTTGCCATTGCCTTCTCCAAAATGTGAGGTGGCTGCTGCTGCTAAGTCGCTTCAGTTGTGTCCAACTCCATGCGACCCCAGAGACGGCAGCACAGCAGGCTCCCCCGTCCCTGGGATTCTCCAGGCAAGAACACTGGAGTGGGTTGCCATTTCCTTCTCCAATGCATGAAAGTGAAAAGTGAAAGTGAAGTCGCTCAGTCGTGTCTGACTCCTAGCGACCCCATGGACTGCAGCCTACCAGGCTCCTCCGTCCATGGGATTTTCCAAGCAAGAGTACTGGAGTGGGGTGCCATTGCTTTCTCCGAAATGTGAGGCTAGGAGTGGCAAAATGACAATCTGGCTGTTCCTCAGAAAGTTAAACAGAGATTCCACTCTTAGGTATATGCAGAATAAAATTGAAAACACAAGTAAGTATTAGTTGCTCAGCCATGTCCAAATCTTTGCGACCCCATGGACTTTCACCCGGCAGGCTCCCTGTCCATGGGAATTCACAAGCAAGAATACTGGAGTGGGTTGCATTTCCTTCTCCAGGGGATCTTCCCCACCTAGGGATCAAACCTGGGTCTCCTGCATTGCAGGCAAAGTCTTTACTGTCTGAGCCACCAGGGAAGCCCATTGGAAACATGTCTACACAAAAACTTGCACACAAATATTCACATCAGCAATATTCATAGTAACCAAAAAGTGGAAACAACCTATATGTCATTAATGGATAGGTGGATGCGGTATACACAAACAGTGGAATGTCACTAGCCTATTAAAAAGTATGGAGTGATGGCATATCCTACAGCATGGGTGAACCTTAGAAACATATGCCGCATGCAAGAAACTGGACACAAAAAACCATATACCATATTCCATTTTAATGGAATGCATATTCTGAAATAGGCAAATCCATGCAACAGAAAGGTGAGTGGTTAGCAGGGGCTGGGGGAGGGAGGGATGGAGAATGACCTAGCTAATGAATTTAGATTTCCTCTTTGAGCTGATGAAATGTTCTGGAATTAATTGTGATGATTCCACAACTTCATGAATATACTAAAGCCCAGTGAATCGTATACTTTAAAATGTGAATTTTATGATATGTGAATTGTATTTTGATTTTTTTTAAAGGCTACAAATATGGTGTCTCCAGTCTTCTTTTTTTTTTAATTCTTTTTTTTAATTGAGGTACAATTTTTTTAAATTGACTTACAATCCAGTCTTCTTATATCCCTCATGAAATGAAAGTGAAAGGCACTCAGTCATGTCCGACTCTTTGCGACCCTATAGACTACACAGTCCATGGAATTCTCCAGGCCAGAATACTAGAGTGGGTAGCCTTTCCCTTCTCCAGGGGATCTTCCCAACCCAGGTATTGAACCCAGGTCTCCCACATTGCAGGCAGATTCTTTACCAGCTGAGCCTATATGCCTCATATATATATTTATATGCATGAAAGATGATGCAGTGTTGTGGGTGACACAGTAAGGAGACTGACGGATAATGATTTCTTCAGTGATTTCACTGTCCTTCTAGGCAGTTCCATCATTCTTTTGGTTTCTTAGTATTCTGTTTTAGTTTGTTATAGTTGGTGATAATTGATGAGTAACAATAAAATGACTCTAGGATGATGAAAAAGAGCAAAATGCTTCAAGACTGAGGAAAAATAAGAGCACTAAGGATCCATAATATATCATGGATTTAGAATGAGTCCAGTGGACCAACCTGTGTGGAAATTATAAGATACAGTGAATTTTATTCTAATTTTTTTAAAGTAAGATATCTCTTTGTTGTTTGGGAAACCTCTAAGAAAGAATAAAAGTCAGGAAATGGCAATCTTTTCAGAGAGAACTGTTTAAAAACAAAACTGTCAGATATTAAATCTAGGTCACATGGCCTGATGGCACAATGAGGATTAAGGAAGTAGCGTCTGTGTCTGAGCTGAATTTTGAAAGACAGATATCATTAGTGAGGTGAAGAAGGGGCTGGGGATGGGGGTCACAGGACATATCCATTCCAGCTTCAGTGACCTGGAGCTGTCAGGATCAGGACTCATGGGTCTTCTTGAGTGACTAACGAATCCTGGTCTTTGACACAGAAACTGACTGAGGGGCCCAGGCAGCATCCAGTCTGAGCTTAGGCGTGGCTCGGCCTTAGTTCATGATGGAGGCTCTTCATAGTCTGTGGAGTGGCGTGAGTGCTGCTGATGCCTGTTTCATCACTCCGGTATTTTTCACAGAACGTTTGGCTTTTCTTACACAGGCTACTTACCAAAAGCTGCTACCTCTGTACTTCCCAAGGTCACTGAAGGAGGAGAGCCGCTCGTTGCCATACCTACCTGCAGATATTGGCAATGCGGAAGGGGAGCCTGTGGTACCTGAACGGCAGATTAGAATAAGTGAAAAACCTGGCGCCCCAGAGGGTGAGTTCTCTCCTTTTCTTAACTTCCCTTTTCAGGAAGCAGCGCTCTGGTAAGCATCAGCCACCAAGACGTAGCAAGTTCAGCCTGTTCTCTAGGAAGCTTTTAGTGTGACACTAAGATCAAGACCGACATCAGTGCTTTTAGAGTCTTATTCTCATTAAGATTTACTCTTTAAATTATATATATGATATATATGATGTGAAGTCTGTGTTAGGCAGTAGAGATTCAGAAGTGGGTATGACAACATTTGTGCCCTTGTGAAATTTAAGGTATCACACAGGACACTGTTGGGGAAACAGTATATTATCATTAAAATTTTCAGCAGATTCAACTGTGTCCTCTGAAAGCCATACCTAAAACAGGAATGCTGTACCACGTGTTTTGCTTCTTTAGGTTACATACCAATGGAGAGTGAAGTGCTAGCAGAGCAGGGCAGGATGGGAGCCTCTCTGAGCCATTCTGTGTGACAGCTTGCACTGATCTTCATGCATGTATGTCCAAGATCATAGTTGGAGACATGCCTCACAAGCGTCATTGCTGGGGCCCGATCTCAAAATTAAACAATTTAAGAATTACTGTGAGATTTCTACTGTGAACACTTTTAAATGAGCATAAAGTTAAAATCGATTGAAGGCTCCTCATCTCTTTTTTGTTACCACTACACAGATTTAAATCAAATGGAAGGAATAATAAATGATTTAGCATCAGAAAATGTCTGATAACCAAGCTTTGCTGGAGGAGTACTTTAGAGAGACTCCAGTAGAGTACAGGCTTGAAGTATGCCCAGCGTCATTCAGAAATCCTCAGAATTGTCACTGCCATGATAGAATATCATTTTTCTTAAATGCACAAAATGCATTTTGTATGACAACGGGCAGTGAAGAGCAAAACCAGTTGAGGTGGCAGTGCTGGGTGGTCATTAGCCACAAGGTTCCCTTCTGTCCACCATCCTTGAACACTGCTTGACTTTCACCTGTATTTCAAAAAATATCATCACCTGATAGGCTGTAGTTTTCATAAATATTTTCAGGTAGAACATTGAATCTGTTAAAGGAGATGTAAAATCAGCTTGAAAGAAGATTCATTTAGTGGTATTTTTTAATAAAAGCAAACTCTGAAAATCTTGCCTATCACACTTTGAGGAACAGTGGTACAAATGTGAAGAAGTCCCAACTGAACGGCTCAGATGGTGGCATTGCCTTGGGAAGCCCACCATGGTCCAAGGATTCTGTTTGTTTGCTTTTCTTTCTTGAAAAAAAAACTGTTTTGTCTTGGGGTTTTTTTCCCCCCTTAAAAAGATCTGGTGAGGCAGTGAGGGAACACATTAAGAGGTGATCCATTCCCAAAGGATTGGCTGCTAGCAAAACATAAAATGATCATATGGATAAATAGCCATAAGCTATTGATAGCTTTTTTGTTACAGATAACCAGGAAGAAGAGGACGAAGGCTTGGGAGTTGATCTCTCTTTCATTGGCTCTCATGCTTTTGCCCGAATGGAAGGAGATATTGACAAGCAAAGAAGACTGATCCTTCAAGGGCAATTATCAGAGGCAGCTCTACAGAAGCAGCATCAGAGAAAGTAAGACAAACCCTTTGGACAGACACATAAGGACTAAAGAAACAAGATAGGGGCTACCTCTACTAAATGGTCTACATATAATGGGGTCTCCTTTATTCTTCCTGACAATCCAGTAAGGAAGATACTGTCCCCACTTAGTAGATACAGAAATTCAAAGTTAATTTGTCACAGTTAATATGTGATGAAGTCAGCATTCAGATGCACCTCTGATTTCAGAGCTTCTGCACTTTCTGTTGCAGTTATAGTACCTCTATAAAATTAGATTATATTCTAACAGCAGAAAGTAGGGAAAAGGGGAAGCCGAATTACAAAGTTTTTGTTTAACATTACTATATTTGTAATTAAAGCATAGTCTATGGTTGTCATATTAATGGCTAAAGAGCTTTATTTCCCTCTGATTTATCCCAAGGACTTTGTGAAGTCATTCCATTTCTTTTATGTGTTTTCTAAAACAATTCTGAATAAACCCTTTTTGAAACATAAAGAAAAGCAGCTTTGTTATTTCTGGATAAGTTTGTCCAAGTACTAACAGATTACCCTTGGAAAACTAGCTGCTTTTCAAAAAATTTTAAAGGAAAGGAAAAAATCATAAACCATAATTGGTTAACATTCAGTATCTTTTAGGGTTGATTGAGAGGGTAACATCTCTTAGGGTTGTTGTGAGTGTTAAATAAGATAGTGTAATGGACTTAGCACAGTACCTGGTAATTCTAGCAAGCTCTTAAAATTGGCCACTGCTGTTGTCTTTAATACTGAGCAAATTTTGACCTATTATATACCTTTGAGCTTGGGTACTTGCCACCCCTTTTGACCGGATTACTCTTGTCCTTCAATTCGTTCTCCAGGTTTCAGCTCAGACTTGATTGCCTCCAGAAACTTAGCTCCCTGGAGATAAGTTGGAGTAGATGGAACAGAAGTCTGTCTCCCCCATATTTTTTTTTTTTACACCTATACTTAACCAACAAAAGCATAGCCTAGCATTTATTACACTATACTGTAATGATGTGCAGTTGTCAATCTCCATATATAAAGTGGAAGTTGTGCTAGATAATCTCCAGGTCCCTTATAGAATTAGAATTTTGTTTTTCCTGAGTTCCTGCTCTTCTCTTTATTATTTTCATAAAGAAAAGCAAATTAGCCACTAGGGGGCATCAATATACAGCTTTTCCAAAGGCATACACCATCAAATGATAGCTTCAGTGGTTTCTGAACTTGACCATGCGTGAGAATCATCTGGCAAACATTTTTCTTTAAATACAGTGACTGGGCTCTGCCTCACATGTCTGGGACTTTGGCCTTTATATATATTTTGAAACTTTGATATTATGATTCATGCACTGCTAGATTTGGATACCTTTGTTTGGACTAGAGCTGTAGTTCTCAAACTGTTTGGTCTCAGGTCCTCTTTGCATGCTTAAAAATTATTGAGGACCCCAAAGAGCTTTTATCTTTACAGCTTGTACCCACTGATATTTATTATATGATAAGTTACTTGTTCGGGCTTCCCTAGTTGCTCAGTGATAAAGAATCCACCTCCCAGTGCAGGAGATGTGGGTTCAATCACTAGGTCAAGAAGATCCTTTGGAGAAGGAAATGGCAACCCACTCCAGTATTCTTGCCTCGGAAATCCCATAGACAGAGAGGAACCTAGCGGGCTGTAGTGCATGGGGTCTCAAAGAGTCAGGCAGAACTTAGCAACTAAACGATAACAATAGAATTATTTGTTAATTCATTTGAAAAATAACCCATTATGTTTTTACAAAAAAAAAAACTTTTTTAAGTTAGTAAGAAATGCATCATTTTACATTTTTGCAAATATTTTAATGTTTGATTTAATAGAAAACAGCTGGATTCTAATATCAGCATTCAGACTGTTGGAATATGTTGTTTTGTGTGAAGTATATGAAGAAAATCTGACCTCACTAGACACATAATTGGAAAAGGGAGTATTTTACTGGCCTTTTAAAATAGGGATATTCTTTGATATTATACCATAACTCAATCAATGGTACTTTGATAATGTTTAGTTGTAATATGAAATCTCTGACTATATCTATGAATTTTGTATTGTTATATTAGAATGTGTTGTTTTACCCTGCACTTTGAGTAGATTTTGTAATAGGAGTTTATAGTATGAATTTATAGCACGGTGCTTTGGCTCACTGAATTAATCAGTTGTTCCAAATACTGACACGTGACGGCGCACAATCACAATCACAAGGCTGTATTTGTTAGTGTCGCCGCTGCTGTCATCAGAGAAGTCCTCACGTGTTAGGAATGGTTACCTTCTGGTGACGGGTACAAATTTGCCAACATTTTATATATATATATATATAAAAGCTCAAGTTTTATCACTGGTAACAAATACTGTTGGTTGTTTTTCTCGATATGACAGGGTCACTTTATTCACTTTTGAGAAAATATCTGCCAAAAACTCATATTGAATAATCACAGTTTGCCCGTCATTAGTTGAAGAAAAATGGTGTTTCATGAAGAAAAGCAGCTAGTTCAGTGAGCAGGTCAGACACTTAGTTCTTTACTTCAGGACAGCCTTAGGCTTCAGTCTGCAGAAGTGCTTTGTGTGTTCTGCCCATTTTGTGACGCATTTAATATTAAAAAGATGTATTCCCAAGGGTTGATGTAATAAAATTAATAATTTTTTCTTCCTCATAAAAGACATTCTTAAATGAAACTGGCTTTTCCCCCCCGAGTCTTTTGACAGTTAAGAACACAGTGACTACTAGTGTGACCTGGTGCTTCCACCTGCATTCATGCTGGCGAGCAGTTTCTTTTGTGCCATCAGCGCAGATGTCAACACAGTAAAAAAAAAAAAAAAATGATGTTTTGCTTTTATCATGAAGATAGTTTGACCTTGAGAGCCCCTGAAAATGTCTTCAGACTTTGGCCCACACTTTGAGAACCACTGGTCTGGGTCTCCTAGCAGTACTTTATAGTTGAAAGGAGTTTTGGTAATTACCTGATGTGGTTTTCTGAAATGTAGTATGGCATTAGAATCACTAAGGGTACTTTCTAAAATTTCACAGGCCCCACACCAAACGTCTTGAATCAGAACCTCTGTGGGGAGGGCTCAGGGTCCATCCTTCTAAGGTTTCTTAAATGATTTCTTAGACTATTTTGTGCCTGATCTGGTCTGGCCCCTTTAACTTATAGAAGGGTAAATTGACCACCAAGAGTGACTTGACCATAGTCACAACTAATTGAGGATGAGCTACACTGAAGCTTATCTCCCTTCTCTGCTGCCATCTCCAGCCACCTACAAAGACCAGATTCAGAGAAGCTGGGAAAGGACCAGACATGTTCTGTATGCATGTGCAGAGAATTACATTGTTACCACCTTTCTCAAATCAATTACCCTAGTCTCTCTTCCTATCTCCCTGTCTCTCTCTCTCACATACACACACACACACACACCTTTTTCATTTCTCTGTGGCTAATACAGATAAACTGGCATTTGTTTGTGTCTGGACTAGATACTTGCCTGTCTTTTGCCTCTCTTTTTAGTGGGGAGATTTGTTTCACTTAATAATGACTTGTTCAAGCCAGTATTATTAAAATAAATCTGTATTCACTGAGCCCATGCTTTCTGGAAAGGGGTCCTCAGCAAAGGGGTAGGTTAGAAAGGACTATGAATGCAGCATGTAAAGCATTGCCCTTGTTGGTAGAAAGTGATGATCTTGAGATTCAAATCAGTCTCAGAGTTGACAGTTTCTGTTCAGTTCAGGAAGCATTGGATATTTACTCTATTCAGGGTACTAGTCTAGAACTGAAATAGACAGGTAAAGAAGGTAATCCCTTTAGAAATCCATGAGTGAGCCACACTACCGTAACACGTCAGGGTGTGTTATGTGTGGTGCTCTGGTTGTTGTGGACATCTAGTTAACACATAATAACACATCAACCTACAGGCTTGATGAAGAGTACCACCTCTGGTTCTTAAAGCCTGAACCAAGAAACAAAGGGTAGTCTTTAGTTAGGAATATCTTTTTGAAAGCCTTCAGTTCTTGCTTCAGAAACAAAATTAATGGTCACATGGATAGGTTATAGGGTTAGTTCATTCCTTTTGTAGCATTGGCTTTTCTCTGTGTAATAATTCACTTTAACATCTAAAACAATTAGATAAGTTGTCTAATTCTTGATTATTATTTCCAGGACTTCCACCCAATTGTGACACTGATCAGGGTGTATCATAAGATAGGAGTTGGCTTCCTTACAAAAATTAGCAAGCAATCTAGATATTCTTTTACAAAGATCCAGCTTTTAAAACTCTTAAATTGTTTTTCAAGTACTTTTTTCTTTTTCTTTTTTCCTTGATTGGCTTAAGATCCAGTTGCCTGTAACTCTTATGTCATTTCTCACAGTAAAAACGTTATCTCATTCATTATTAAATATTTATTGAACCCTTACTGTTGTGCCAAGCTAGAAACACAACAAAGTGACATGCAAGGCAGATCTAGCCCCAGGCAGCATTGAGCTTAAGGTCTTGCAGAGAAAAAAAATGTTAAACTAATTACTGTATAAAGATGTATTTAAGTTGTAGGATGCAGTAAGAGTATATGTAACAAAGATTTTAACTAAGTCCAGTGTAGGACAGCTGCATGAATCATGTCCGACTCTTTGCAACTCCATGGACTGTAGCCTGCCAGGCTCCCTTGTCCGTGGAATTCTCCAGACAAGAATACTGGAGTGGGTAGCTGTTATTCAGGGGATCTTCCCAACCCAGGGACCGAACCCAGGTCTCCCACATTGCAGGTGGATTCTTTATTGTCTGAGCCACCAGGGAAGCTCAAGAGTACTGGAGTGGGTACCCTATTACCGTCCCTAGGGGATCTTCCCAACCCAGGAGTCAAACTGGGGCCTCCTGCATTGCAGGAGGATTCTTTATCAGCTGAGCTACCAAGAAAGCCCATTAATATATGAAAATGTATTTAACTTACAGGATGCATTAAGAGTATATATAATAAGAGTTTTAACTAAGTCCAATGTGGGACAGCTGCATGAGGTCAGGAAAACCTTCTGTTAATTTCAGAGTGAAAATTTTCCCTGGGCTGTTGGTGGTATACCAAAAAGTACGTTAGTTAGTGGACTTTTAAGAGTAATTAAGCTTGAATTTTCTTCATTATTCAACTCTTGGTTGTGCAGTTGGATGGTAATTTATTAACTAGAAGAAACAGTCTTGTGTTTGCTTTGTGAGGGCAACATCCAACCTTAGCTGACTGCAATCTATTGAGAAACCATCTACTCAGTGTATCTGCCTGGAGAGCACAGTAGTGGGTACTTTTGTTGCCATTGTGATGTATTTTGTGTGACTGTTAACCAGTGATTATATTTTACGTATCAAAATAAAAAGCTTTTGAGGTTGGGGTGTTTTTTCTTGTTTGATTTTTAGCTTTTGTTTTGATTGTTGGATTAGGATGAAAGGCTCCATGTCTTCATTGAAATAAAAAGGAAACTAGCAAAAAGTGAGGTGCAGTTTTCAAAAATATAATGGAAAGTTTAAAATATTGAATAGGTGGGGGAAGCAGGGATAATCAAAGCAAATTTACACAATCTGTAGAATGGAGGGGACAATTAGAATAAAGAAGAAACCAGATGAAGATGGCAGTTGTAAGTTGTTGCATTGGAATTCATCTCAAGGTTCTTAGAAACTATAGCAGTTGCCAGTGTCTCAGCAGTGATTCTGAACCTTTTTTAAGTTGTAAAGCCTTTAAGAATCTGATGTAAGCTATAACCTTCTTCCATAATCATGTTCATAAAGATTTGCATATCCTAGGGTCTCAAGTTGTTTATTGCAGATGAGGTTGAAAACATTTTTGAGTTTACACTATTTCATTTCATGTTATGGGCTAAAATTAATTTTAGATGGGTTAAACTTAAATTTCTAAAAAATTAAAATTCATGGAAGGAGTCATAGGTTAGTATTCCTCATACCAATAAGAAAAAACAGATTTCTTAAAATATAAAAAGCACTGACTACAAAAGAAAAATTAGTCTTGACTATATTAAAGATAAGAACTACAGAAAGTGGGGCAATTAAGCTTAAAGTAAGTGAAAGGCAAATTGCAGAATATGAGTATTCACAATGCACACAACTGGCAAATGATTCAGCTAAGTCAGTTCAGTTCAGTCGCTCAGTGGTGTCCGACTCTGCGACCCCATGAATCACAACACGCCAGGCCTCCCTGTCCATCACCAACTCCTGGAGTTTACTCAAACTCATGTCCATCGAGTCAATGGTGCCATCCAGCCATCTCATCCTCTGTCGTCCCCTTCTCCTCCTGCCCCCAATCCCTGCAAGCATCAGGGTCTTTTCCAGTGAGTCAGCTCTTCGCATGAGGTGGCCAAAGTATTGGAGTTTCAGCTTCAACATCAGCCCTTCCAATGAACACCCAGGCCTGATCTCCTTCAGGACGGACTGGTTGGATCTCCTTGAAGTCCAAGGAACTCTCAAGAGTCTTCTCCAACACCACAGTTCAAAAGCATTAATTCTTCAGCATTCAGCTTTCTTCACAGTCCAACTCTCACATCCATACATGACCACTGGAAAAACCATAGCCTTGACTAGACGGACCTTTGTTGGCAAAGTAATGTCTCTGCTTTTGAATATGCTTTCTAGGTTGGTCATAACTTTCCTTCCAAGGAGAAAGCGTCTTTAATTTCATGGCTGCAGTCACCATCTGCAGTGATTTTAGAGGCCAAAAATTAAAGTCTGATACTGTTTCCCCATCTATTTCCCATGAAGTGATGGGGCCAGATGCCATGATCTTCATTTTCTGAATGTTGAGCTTTAAGCCAACTTTTTCACTCTCCTCTTTCACTTTCATCAAGAGGCTTTTGAGTTCCTCTTCACTTTCTGCCATAAGGGTGGTGTCATCTGCATATCTGTGGTTATTGATATTTCTCCCGGCAATCTTGATTCCAGCTTGTGCTTCTTCCAGCCCAGCGTTTCTCATGATGTACTCTGCATAGAAGTTAAATAAGCAGGGTGACAATAAACAGCCTTGACATACTCCTTTTCCTATTTGGAACCAGTCTGTTGTTCCATGTCCAGTTCTAGCTGTTGCTTCCTGACCTGCATATAGGTTTCTCAAGAGGCAGGTCAGGTGGTCTGGTATTCCCATCTCTTTCAGAATGTTCCACAGTTTATTGTGATCCACACAGTCAAAGGCTTTGGCATAGTCAATAAAGCAGAAATAGATGTTTTTCTGGAACTCTCTTGCTTTTTCGATGATCCAGCGGATGTTGGCAATTTGATCTCTGGTTTCTCTGCCTTTTCTAAAACCAGCTTGAACATCGGGAAGTTCATGGTTCACATATTGCTGAAGCCTGGCTTGAAGAATTTTGAGCATTCCTTTACTAGCGTGTGAGATGAGTGCAATTGTGAGGTAGTTTGAGCATTCTTTGGCATTGCCTTTCTTTGGGATTGGAATGAAAACTGACCTCTTCCAGTCCTGTGGCCACTGCTGAGTTTTCCAAATTTGCTGGCATATTGAGTGCAGCACTTTCACAGCATCATCTTTCAGGATTTGAAATAGCTCAATGGAATTCCGTCACCTCCACTAGCTTGATCGTAGTGATGCTTTCTAAGGCCCACTTGACTTCACATTCCAGGATGTCTGGCTCTAGGTCAGTGATCACACCATCGTGATTATCTGGGTTGTGAAGATCCTTTTTTGTACAGTTCTGTGTATTCTTGCCACCTCTTCTTAATATCTTCTGCTTCTGTTAGGTCCATACCATTTGTCCTTTATTGAGCCCATCTTTGCATGAAATGTTCCCTTGGTATCTCTGATTTTCTTGAAGAGATCCCTAGTCTTTCCCATTCTGTTGTTTTCCTCTATTTCTTTGCATTGATCTCTGAGGAAGGCTTTCTTATCCCTTCTTGCTATTCTTTGGAACTCTGCATTCAGATGCTTATATCTTTCCTTTTCTCCTTTGTTTTTCACTTCTCTTCTTTTCACAGCTATTTGTAAGGCCTCCTCAAACAGTGATTTTGCTTTTTTGCATTTCTTTTCCATAGGAATGGTCTTAATCCCTGTCTCCTGTACAGTGTCACGAACCTTTGTATTTTTGATCTAATGCAAATGTTTAAATCAAAAATATATAAAGAACTCCTACAAATAAGTGAGAAAAGAACAAACAACCCAATAGATAAATAGACAAACAGTGTGAACAGGCATCTCACAGAAAAAGAAAAAGCCAGGAAATATAAACAGGATCTCAGCATCATTAACAACCAGGGAAATGAAATACGATTTCAAACCCAGTTGATTGACAATTAAAATATTTGCTCAGATCAAGTGTTGAAAAGGACATGGATTCTTAGAACCTCCTGTTCATTGCTTGCAGAAGTATAAACCAGTACAAAATGTGGAAAACAGTTTAGACCTTGAAACCAAACATACCCTGTATGTTCCACTTCCATTCCTAGGAGTGTCCCCAAGAGAAATCAAACACACATATACCAGGAGATATGTAAAGTAAGTTGATTGTAACACGTTCACAGTGGCAAAAACCTGGGAATAGCCCAAGTGCCTGTCAGTAGGAGAGTGGATGAAACTACAGTGTTCATATAGTGCGAGTGCATTATGGGTAATAGTCAAAGAGAATGAACAACATTGATACCCAACAATAGAGATGAATTTAGCAATAAGTCCAAAAACTAGACCCCAAAAATTTTGTGATAAGCTTTTGTCTTTTTTGAATAGTTAAAAACAGCCAAAAAGCTTTTTAGGAATATGTGTAGATGAATTAAAATGATATAAAAAGGAAAACGAGAAAATGAGGAACCTGAGATTCCAGATGACGAGTGAGGAGAGGCAGAAGCTAGAATTGGAGCGAAGTGACCATGGTGATTAGATGGAGGTTTGTGATGGTGCTAACTTTTGTTTTGGGTAGATTTTGGAGTGCTTATTACATCATTAAAAATAACTAACTAGATAACTACTTTTTAAAAGAGAACCATGCATGTACCAGTCATGAGAGTGTTTTGAAGCAAGGTGATTAGTTCTATTCTGTGCATCTGAGTTCCAGTTAAAAATTTTTTTTTTCTTTAGAGTTCATTGAATATGTAGTGACTGAGTGTCAGGAACAACCCTAGACACTTCCTAGAAATATAGAGACAATGAAGACATAATCCCTATCTCGAGGTCTAGCAGAATGGACACAAATACTGCAGTGAGTGGGGAAAGAAGCCTTGTGGTGATCTTTGTGATACGAAGCGGGAAGCAGTTCTACCACGGTTCTGGAACTTGCTTCCACCCGGTCCTCACTCTACCCCGGACCTCTACTCGCACAGTCCCCCTCTTAGAGACATACTTGATTGATAGAGCATTTAGATGTCTGCTAGGTTGCTTGTCTCATACTGAATTATTACAGTGTTAGTTGTCTTTGTAATATGTCTATCTCATATGTTCAGCCTTAAACTCTGAATCCAAGGGCCTTTTACTCTTCTCAGGACTCCAAAATACCCTGAATAATACTTATGCTTATTATTTCATTCAACAAAGATTTGAATCCCTGCTATCATGCAGGCATTGCATTTTTGCAATAAGTCTTTTAAAAATGAGGTAATGAATACACAGAGTATAGAAATGAACAGATATTTACTGAATTCCTGTTGCATGTTTGTGGTATAACCTGTGGTGCTCATAAGACACTTAAGATATACTATTCTCTTTAGTCTTGATATGGAGATGGTTTAATCATAAAACAGTTAGAAAGCAGTACAGTTGGGGGATTAATGTCAATAACCTGGAAATAGCTCCGTGTGAAAATATGGAATTGAACTTATGAATAGGGAGAACTAAAATAAACATAGATCCTTTCTTGACTTGCACATTGTATCTTAAACTAACATTAAAAGCTGTTGACTTTAAATTCAGTTAGCACAGGTGGGTATGTTTCTAAATTTAAAAAGGCAGACTATAGAGCTGTGTAATACTAAGTGGTTTTTGTTTTTTTTTGTTTTTTTGGTTTTTTTTTTTCAGTTTTTAATAAATGTTTGGCCATGCTGCATGGCTTGTGGAATCTACATTCCCAGACCAGGAATCTAGCAGAGTCCTAAACACTGGACTGCCAGGGAATTCCCAATACTAAGCTTATTTTTCACAAGCAACAATTTCCATGAACCTAGCAGGCATATCACTTGTTGATTACAATCCCTATGTAATAGACTTCCTATTAAATATCCTTAGTTATGTGGTTTTATAGCTGAAAGGTGTTCTGCAGAAACACTGTTTTGCAGATCAGGAAACTAAGGTCCATAGAGCTGAAGTGTCTTTATTAAGGTTGCACAGAAAGTGATAAGATGAGAACCCAAATATCCTCTCTCCTGGTTTAGTTTTGTTGTTGTTGTTTTTAATGTTGTAGGATGTTGCCAGATGAGACCTAAAAGCTCTTTGAGATTTTTAATGTTTTTTCCAATTTTAACATTCTCTTAGCCAAAACCAAAATGCAATGTCTATGATCTGGTTATATGGAGTATCAGTAGAGCTACTGTGATTAGTCAGTCATTAAATAAGCCTGGACTTCAGAAAAAATGTACCTAGTTTCTTTGTGATCTGGCAAAACATGTATAACACTTAGCTGTTTTTCTTCTGAAAAGTAAATTCCTTGAGTGTCTGACCATGTCTATTCACTAGAGTATTCTCAATACCTCTCATGAAGTAAGCAGTCAGTAAGTCTTTGTTGAATGAGTGAACATCTCTTGTGGAAAACTACTATTGCTTTAAGCTTTGTTTGTATTTTCTTTCAAGTAGAGGAAAATAATAGTATTTTAAAAACAATGTTAGTTTGAGTACTAGGTATCTTAGCCAATTATATGAGTAGTCTTCATTTGCTCAAAAAATAATTGTAAAAGTCGTCTGGTGTGAACATCTTCCTTTCTCAGTAACTCATTTGTTTTGTTTTTTAATAAAAGTAGAGATTCAGCATAGTGTAACAGCCTCTTTAACTGCTTCCTCATTATAATAAAGCATTCTTTAAACTAAAAACAGGTCTCATTTATCGATTTACAACTGTTTATTATAATTATCATATCCTTTATTTCTCTAGTTATAATCGCTGGTTGTGTCAAGCAAGATCTGAGGATCTATCTGATATTGCTTCTCTAAAAGCCTTATACCAAACAGGTGAGCTTAAAGACATGGCAACTTATTCTTTTACTGATTAAAAGACATTATTTGGTATTCTGTTATGGACTTCATTCTTCTCTGATTTTGCCCATTTTGTCTATATATAGATTTTTTTTTTTTTGGTACAATGAAGATAGGTTTTGCTCATCATCAATATGTTAAAAATATCATATTAACCTGCAAGATTTTCAGCTAGTTATTCTATATTGACCAACTTCATTTCTTCTCAGAAATGAAGTCCTTTTTCTTCCTTTTTTGTGTCTTATAAATTTTTTCCTAGTTTTAAAGTACTATAATCTCTTTATACAGAATCAAACATTATATAAATATATAACAGAGACAGTGAAAGTTATCAGATTCCCCCTTTATATTTCTTTTTCAGACAGTACTTGTTAATTTTCAGATTTGAGTTCCATTTAGTTTTTCTTAGATCACTAATGTTATTTATTAATCAACTTAAATAGAAAGCTATTTATAAAATGATCTTTACCCTGTGATCTTACCTTTGGTTTGCCCAGATTTAAAACCTATAAGAGGGCTTACCTTAAAACAAGGGCAGTCATCAAAACTTCATGAAGCTGAAAAAAAATGAAAAAGTAGTTTTCCACATAGTGACAGAAATCCGAAGATGAAATTTGAAAAGCTTATGTTCCTAGTTTTTCGTCTTTTACATTTGTTTAGAATGTTTTAATAAGGTCAGAGCCCAGGACAAATAATACTCCTGGAATAAAGTTTCTGGGTGCTGATTACGTTTCCTGTTTGTAGGTGTGGATAACTGTGGTCGCACGGTGATGGTGGTAGTGGGAAGAAACATTCCTGTAACATTAATAGATATGGACAAGGTAAGCCATAAAAAGGCTTTGTTTTGTAAATAACATTGATTTTAAAAAAATAAGTAGGGTATGAATTTGGAATCAGGGCTTAGAATATGAGATGAGACAGAATTGCATGTCCGTAACTGAGTAGCAGCCCTGGTTCTACAAGTTGGCACACACCATTTCTATCAGTTAGGGGTCCGGCCTTGTGTTCGAGGAGAAACAGAATACTGAAATGCCACAAGGTGATTTCCAAAAACTCACGTACTGTGTTTTGGACATGACATAAATGGCAAGTTTTTGGTCGGACTCATTCTGTATTTGCCTTTCTTGAAAAAAGTAACATAAACTTTTGAGAATCTATCTGAAGAGAAGAAACCAGAGATGTAGTTAACCCAAGATGTCATCATTTCCTAATCCCTTCTTTTGAAGTTAAAGGACAGAAACAGATGATTCATAGCAGAAGAAACGGTATTACTAGTAAATAAGAAAATGTTCAACCTGATTAGTAGTGAAAAAAAAAAAGTGAATTAAAATGAGGTATCTTTTTTCACCTTCAAAATTAGCCATTACTTTTATTTTTTATTTTTATTTTTTAGCCATTACTTTTAAATAATAATCATTGTCATCAAAAATTAATTAAAACTATCAAAGTGACCTAGTAATTTCTGAGAATTTGTACTAACTACTAAGGAAGTAATCCTAGGAATGAAAATAGCTATTGGCCAAGAAACTGCCCAAATTGTGGAATACTTGGGCAAGGGACAGTCGAATCCAAAGGATAAATACATAGATCATCCTAGAACATCAGTCGTAATAGAAACTGACTGCAAAGGAAGAGACTCACTTTAATAAATAATTTTTAACTATAGTAAAAAAAAAAAGTTCTCAAAAGTGTAAAAGATGCATACAATTTTAAGATAAAACACCATTGTGCAAAAGCAGATGATTACACCTGGCTAAGCCCTTTGAGTCCTAGTCCCTGGTGTTTAGATAAAAGAAAAAATTGGGAAAGCCTTGGATCTGGCATGTTACTCAAAGGCTCATTTGTGATACAAAATAACAAATTCTGTTAAGTTAATTATTTTGCATCCATAAATGGAATGTTCTGTGACCCTGAAAAAATTATGGTTATGAAGTTAAGTACTATAGAGAAGTGTTTATGATATGGTATCAATAGAAGAAAAAGTGATACATAGTATGTATACATTGCCCTTTTTTGGGGCAAGGGAAGCAGGACAGGAGTTTAAACATAAAGGTAAAAACTAGAAGTCAGTATCTTAAACTGGATTTCATAGTTTTAGGGAGAATTTGTTTTCTATATTTTTCTGTCATGTGGCTATACTTCTTTATAAATGAAAAAATTTAAGTGAATTTGAAGCTGAAAATGAGTACCTTAATTGCCCTGGGCAGGAGGTGGTAAGTGGACAGAAAGAGGACCAGAAGCAGCCTGGTAAGAGCAGAAATAAACACACACACACACACACACACACACACACACACACACCCTTAAACGCTCAACTATTTACAATAATTAGTATAACATTTATTCACAGCATTAATAATGTGATTCATACCAATAAAAGCGTAAACCCCTTTGATTCTGATGTGTATTTGCATGGTGTTCTGAATGTTTGTGATGTATCATTTCATTTATATCGTGAGGCCCAAACCAGCTAACGACTGGAAATAAAATGTGTTTCCTTAGAGCCTCCTCTGTCTGCTCTGGTAGCAGTTGGACCCATGGTAACTAATCCTCAGTAGTCCATTCATGTGAATGCCAAGGACTCCCCTGAGGCAAAAATGGGGAAATAGCCTGTTTGATAGTAATCCTTCAGGGGCTGCCTCGCAGCATCATGTGTGTCATTGTTTATAGCTACACCAGTGGGTCATGCTGGCCCTGCCCATGTTGTATCTCTGCTTTGTACTTAATGTTTCTCTTAAATTTCATCCTTCTTGTAATGGCATACTTTCCTAACTGATCCAGGTCACATTAAGTTTGAGTCAGAGCAGAAGTGCTGCCCAGCCCACTGCCTTCTGCTCACTAAACCTGTTCTCATTTTCCTCATTCAGTTCAATGTTAAAGATGCTGAACAGATTAGCCCTCAAAGTGAGCCATGTGAGGCATGAATCCGTATCTCAGTGGAGACTGCAAAGATTTGTCACTGAGCTCAAGTAGAACCTTCAAGAATGATTAAAAATCTAGAAATTCTCTAACGGTTTTGAAATCATTATCCCAGAGAGAAAAGACCTGGTTGTTGACTGAAGAGCTCTTTTGTATATACAAAGAGCTCATTTGGGAGGATGGACATATTCTCCTCCATCACTTAGAACAGAAAGGGAATGTACCATAGCATTATGGGAACTATATGGGAAGATCTTTTTGAAGAGATACTTGTTCCTGATGTCTGCAGTGTCTGGAGCATAGATTAGATTAAGCTCCTGGGTTTTTTCTCTCTCTTGGCCTCAGGTGGCACATTGGTAAAGAATCCACCTGCCAATGGAGGAGATACAAGAGATGTAGGTTCGATCCCTGGGTCAGGCAGATCCCCTGGAGTAAGAAATGGCAACCCACTCCAATATTCTTGCCTAGAAAATCCCATGGACAGAGGAGCCTGGCAGGTTATAGTCCATGGGGTCACAGAGAGTTAGACACAACTGAGCGCGCATGCGCGCGCACATACACACACACACACACACACACACACACACTGTGAAATAGACTACTATACAAAATGATCATTACTTTTATTCCTTTTTCTTCTAGGCTCTCTTATATTTTATCCATGTAATGGACCACATTGCTGTGAAGGAATATGTATTAGTGTATTTTCACACACTGACCAGCGAATACAATCACCTGGACTCAGACTTCCTGAAGAAACTCTATGATGTCGTTGATGTCAAGTTAGTTTCTCAAATTTTGAAGGGGGACAATAGCTTTTTCCTTTCCTAGTATTAAGCAGTAGCAATCATTGTGGTATATTCTGTGAAAGGACAGTTCATATAACAGATTTTTATAATATATAGATTGGGTATTTTAATAATAGGAGCCTCCCCTTAATTCCAGTTTATTTTGTATCAGAGTAAATTCATATGTAAACTTTTTCCTGCTTCTAAACTCCTGGAGAAAGAGTTAATTGTTCATAATGTTGATTGGTTTTAGGCATGGCTTATACTGACCCTTTTTTGTTTGTTTGTTTTGAATCAGGTACAAGAGGAATTTGAAAGCTGTTTATTTTGTTCATCCAACATTTCGTTCAAAGGTAGGTATTTTTCTTTCTGCTAAATCTTGATGTTAAGTGCGCTATATACCTGCATATTAAGAAATATTTCATCATCCTAATTCTGGCTGTTACCGTTGTGACTGCTAATTTCCTTGTTTACCCTTCATTTTTAAGTGATCTCGAGTTGTGGTCCTAATGTTTTGGTCCCATGTAACTCGGATATCTCTGTCAGTGACCTTTACAAGCCATTAGCCCCTCTGTCCTTGCCTCTCTGTGCTCTTTGTTTGGGCTTACCCGATGGCTCAGATGATAAAGAATTTGCCTACAGTGCGCGAGACCCGGGTTCGATTCCTGGGTTGGAAGGATCCCCTGAGGGATGACATGACAGCCCAGTTTAGTATTTTTGCCTGGAGAATCCCCATGGACAGAGGAACCTAGTGGGCTACAGTCCATGGGGTCGCAGAGAGGTCGGACATGACTGAGCGACTAAGCACGGCTCTTAGTTAATCTGGGCTTTTTTCCTGCCCCTGTTCCTAGCTAATTCCTATTTTACCCTTCAGATCTCAGCTCAACAATTACTTTATGTAAAAAGGAAAAAAGAAACCTCTCTGACCAATCCTGCCACTAGTAGGTACTCCTACAAGTTTTCAGATATAGCAGTCATGGATTGAGATATAAATTTTGAGTCATCGTGAAGTAAATACAGCTTTAACTCTTTAAAAGTGTTAATGAATAAAATCACAGATTTAGACCAAAGACAACAGCTGAAGACAGAGCACTGGGATCAGGGAAGGAAACCAAGAAGTAATCAAAAAGGCAGCAGGAAAACCAAGGTTGACTAATGCTGTGGAAGCCAGTGGATGGGCAAAGCATCAGAGATGGTAGAAATAGTTATTATTTTAAAGTGCTGTAGAGAAGTAAGATAAGTAGTGAAAAGTCCTCATTATATTTCATAACTAAGATGAGTGAAGACTTCGGTGAGAATGTTTTCCACTTTGGGAAATTGGTCACTGTTTACAAAATTGTTTCTCATTGAAATACCATCTTTAAATTTTGCATGAAGTCTTTTAAATAATCCTTTTAAAAGCTGCAAATTTCCTTTTGGTCCCTCAGTGTTACAACATCACAGTATTAAGTGCTATGCTTATGGGAACACTGCTTGGTCAGACTGTTTTAAAAACATAAAATATGTGAGCAGTCAATTAAATCACTTATAATTGTCTTTCCTGCTCTTCTTTCAATTGACTTCTGACTACATAGTCTTACCAGATAGTATACTATTAACTTTCCCACTCTTGGGAAAGTTAATTTTGTTATGCTCAGCAGGTGGCTAATTTTTTTTTTTTCTATAGCACTTACAGAAGTAATGCTTGACTATTTCCCAAAATTTCATCATCCATTTTCTTTTTTATTCATCCAGTAGCTACTGAAATTTTTTCTTAAATGTAGACACACAGAAGGATTGGCTTGATTTTTAGTATGTCTTTGCAAGAATGCCTGCTATTTCCCACTTGTACTCAGAATTGTACTAGAGGTTCTAGCCAGTGTAATATGGCAAGAAAAAGGAACAAAAAGCATCTAAATTTAGAAAGGAGTAAATAAAACTGTTTTGATTGACAGATGACATGATTATCTATGTAGAAAACCTTGTAGTATCCTCAGAAGAGCTATTAATACTAGAATTAATGAGTAACTTTTTAGCAAAATTTCAGGGTTTAAGATCAATATTCAAAAATCTATTGTCCATATTAGAAAGAAATAATTTGAAATTTAAAAAGCATTATAATTTACACTAGCATCAAAAATATTAAGTACTTAATGATAATTATGACAAAAAAATGTGAAAGACGTATACATTGTACAAGTTAGTAATAATAATAGTAGTAGTAGTAGTAGTTGCTTGGTGGTGTCTGCCTCTTTGTGACCCCATGGACCGTAGCCCACTGTATGCTGTAAAACATTGATGACATGCATCAAAACAGACCTAAATAAATGAAGACATATCCTGTATGTATGGATTAGAAAGTTTAATTTTATTAAATTGTCATTTCTTGCTGAAGCTATAGATTCAGTTCAGTCCTAACCAAAATTTCAACAAGCTTTTTTTTTTTTTGGTAGAAATTGACCAATTAAAATGCAAAGAATCTAAAATAGACAAAACAACTCAGGAAGAGAACACAGTTGGAGGACCAGCACTATCTGCTTTCAGGGCTAACTCTAAAGCTGCAGTACTCAAGACAGTGAGGTATGCGCATGAAGGTAGACAAATTGATCAACAGAGCAGAATTAAGAATCCAGAAATAGATCCACATATATATGGATAACTGATCTTTTTCAAAAGTGCAAAGTTGGGTCAGTGGAAAAAGGATAGTCTATTCAACAAATGATATTGGAACAATTGGATATCAATATGTAAAAAAAATGAACTTTGATCTGTGACTTGCATCATGTACAAATTTAACTGAGAATGAATCAAGGACCTAAACGTAAAACATAAAACTTTTTAAACTTCTAGAAGAAACTAGACGAGAAAAAGTTCTGTGTGACCTTGAGTAAAGCAAGTTATTTCTTAAATTAACACCAAAAGCATAATCTATAAAAGAAATTAAACTTTATTAAAATTAAAAACTTCTGCTCTTTTGAAGATAGTTAAGAGAAGAAAGTGAAGAGGAACGAAAAAGCCTCTTGATGAAAGTGAAGGAGGAGAGTGAAAAGGTTGGCTTAAAGCTCAGCATTCAGAAAACTAAGATCATGGCATCTGGTCCCATCACTTTATGGGAAATAGATGCGGAAACAATGGATACAGTGTCAGACTTTATTTTTGGGGGGCTCCAAAATCACCGCAGATGGTGATTGCAGCCATGAAATTAAAAGATGCTTACTCCTTGGAAGGAAAGTTATGACCAACCTAGAGAGCATATTAAAAAGCAGAGACATTACTTTGCCAACAAAGGTCCATCTAATCAAACCTGTAGTTTTTCCAGTAGTTATGTATGGATGTGAGAGTTGGACTATAAAGAAAGCTGAGCACTGAAGAATTGATGCTTTTGAACTGTGGTGTTGGAGAAGACTCTTGAGAGTCCCTTGGACTGCAAGGAGATCCAGCCAGTCCATCCCAAAGGAGATCAGTCCTGGGTGTTCATTGGAAGGACTGATGCTGAAGCTGAAATTCCAATACTTTGGCCACCTGATGCGAAGAGTTGACTCATTGGAAAAGACCCTAATGCTGAGAAGGATTGGGGGCAGGAGGAGAAGGGGATGACAGAGGATGACATGGCTTGATAGCATCACCAACTCGATGGACATGGGTTTGGGTAGACTCCGGGAGTTGATGATGGACAGGGAGGCCTGGCGTGCTGCAATTCATGGGGTCGCAAAGAGTCGGACACAACTGAGTGACTGGACTGAACTGAAGAGAATGAAAAGATCAACTGCAGCCTAAGAGAAAATCTTGGTAAATTAAACATTTATCTAATAAAGGTCTTGTCTTTTGAATATATAAAGAAATCTCTAAGTAATAAGGAAACAGTTTAGAAATAGACGAAAGATTTGTACAAAAATCTGGCTTAACCAGAAGATACACAGATGGCAAGTAAGCAGATGAAAAGATATCAAGCACAATTAGTTATTAGAAAACTACAAATGAAAGCAACGTGAGATATTACATTCCTACTAGAATGGCTAAAATTTAAAAGATGTTTTTGTGGTCCTCAGTATCTATTCATAAAGCTAGAAAAAGTTGAATCCTATTCATTTATTATGAATGACAGAACTAATAAAAAACAAAACAATTTAAAAAAAGAAAACTTAAGGAAAATGTTAATGATTGTCTGAGTGGTTTCTGTACCTATGTTCCTTGTAAAATTCTTTCAACTTTGGTAAATGTTGGAACACTTTCATAATTTTTTTAATGGTCAAAACTGTTTTTTACTTATCACAAATTCAAACTTATCTAAAGAGTATTCCTTTGTGAATTTACCAGACTTATGAAAATATATAGCCACTGTTTGCTAAGATCTGACTTAACCTCTCCTCCCCCACACAAGAGAGAGTCAGTGACCAGCTTTCCTTCCCTCACTGTGACATCAGTGGATAAACGTTACCAGAAGTTTCAGTGTTAGAGCCACTCGCTTTGGCTGTCACTAGAACTGCTTCATGTAGGAGTCCGTGCGAATGATAGGTTGGGCAGAGGTTGAAGGGGAAATGCATGAAGCGAGAATCATTACATTACCTTTCCATAGCATTTTGGCATGGAGAAACCATTGGAGGACTGAGAATAAAGCTCATATGTAAAGAAATCCGCCATTATTTTATACTAAGTCAAAAACTGTAAATGGAGTGGTTGTAATTATAAAAGAATGAGATGAAAAGAAATCAAGGGATAATAAAACAATTGAATCACACTCTTCTGATTTCCATACTTCTCAGATCTTTTCCAGTGCACTCCACCCAAAGTGATAATAAATTGACTGCTCATATAAATCACTACTTTCTTTCTTTTTTTGATATTTCCTAATAGAACACAAGCTAATAATTTTTAAACCCACTGTTGACTCTGGCTCTATTAGATCACTATGTGAACAATCTTTTCCTAGTTTATGTTGTTTTGTGATCCCATGTTCTTGGCTCTGCACTTTTGAATAATTGGGTGAAAGAATTTCTGGAATTCACAGAATATTCTAGCAGTCTTTTTTCCAAATGTTTAGTTTTCTTCGGGCTTCCCAGGTGGCTCAGATGGTAAAGAATCTGCCTCCATGTTTGGAAGACCTGGGTTCAATCCCTGGGTCGGGAAGAACCCTTTGAGAAGGGAATGGCTACCCGCTCCAGTATCCTTACCTGGAAAGTTTTCTTCAGTTTTTTAAAATAGTAGATACTGAGTAATGCAAGTTTACCTAAATAAATGTATATGTATGGCTTATGTTATAAGTAATTGAAAATTACTGTTCATGGGGTTCTCAAGGCAAGAATACTGAAGTGGTTTGCCATTCCCTTCTCCAGTGGACCACGTTTTGTCAGAGCTCTCCACCATGACCCGTCTGTCTTGGGTGACCCTACATGGCATGGCTTATAGTTTCACTGAGTGAGACAAGGCTGTGGTTCTTGTGATCAGATTGGTTAGTTTTCTGTGATTGTGGTTTTCAGTCTATTTGACCTCTTATGGAGAAGGATAAGAGGCTAATGGAAGCTTCCTGATGGGAGAGACTGACTGAGAGGGAAACTGGGTCTTGTTCTGATGGGCCCATGCTTGTAAATCTTTAATCCAATTTTCTGTTGAAGGGCAGGGCTGTGTTCCCTCCCTGTTAATTGACCTGAGGCCAAACTATGGTGGAGGTAATGAAGATAATGGTGACCTCCTTCAGAAGGTGCCATGCAGCACTGCTACACTCGGTGCCCCTGACCCTGCAGCAGGCCACCGCCAACCCACGCCTCTGCTTCTTGAGAGTCCCTTGGACAGCACAGAGATCCAACCAGTCCTCCTAAAGGAAATCAGTCCTGAATATTCATTGGAAGGACTGATGCTGAAGCTGAAACTCCAATACTTTGGCCACCTGATGCAAAGAACTGACTCATTTGAAAAGACCCTGATACTGGGAAAGATTGAAGGCTGGAGGAGAAGGGGACGACAGAGGATGAGATGGTTGGATGGCATCACTGACTCAATGGACATGAGTTTGAGTAAGCTCTGGGAGTTGGGATGGACAGGGAGGCCTTGCATGCTGCAGTCCATGGAGTCGCAAAGAGTTGGACACGACTGAGCTACTAAACTGAAATGAATTAAAAATTAAAAGCTGAGCTTTATAAAAATAAAACAAAACAAAAACTGAAGACAATGCTCTTGGGTCTCCCTGACAGAAAACTTTTAACTAAGTTTCAACTTCCTTCTGCTTTGAGTAACATTCTCTTGTTAATGCCCGAAGAATGTAAGGGAGGTAATGGGGAAAAAATGCAATGGAGAAATGTGTTTGTCCTTCAGATCCTGAGTGTATATGATCACTGCCCATTCTTCCTAAACCCAGCCTTCTCTTTGAATTTACCATCGCCCCTCACCATGTCAGAATGTGCAGCGTAGTCGAGTCCTTTTACAGAACTGTATAACTAAGAGGGACTTTAAAAATCATTCAGGTATAACTTCCTCACTTTGTAGATGAAGAGACTGGGCCCAGATTGGAGTACATTTGTTTTTATTGTAGAATGGAAGAATATTAGACCATCCCTACATAGTAAAGTAGTAAGTCCAGAAACTATTTGTTAATTCTTTCATCATATATTGAATTCCTTACTTTTCATGTTGGGCTTTGGTTAGACCCTACAAATATAGTGTTGAAGGAGACAATCCCCACAGGGGGAATTGGTTGAAAGAATCAGCTACTACCACAGAGAATGTCAGTTACACAGTAATATGAGTAACACGGTATTGTTGGAACTCTTAGAGGAAAGCTGCGTCTCGCACTTTGGGTGGAGGGTGGTCAGTGAAAGCTTTCTCACGGAGGTGAATTCTGATCTGAGCTCTGAAGGACAATTTTTCACCAGGCAAAGAATTGAAGAAAAGGGGGTTAGGAGTAAACAAAGCAGCATGTAAAAATGTCCTGAGATAAGAGACCGTGGAACACAAATTCCCTGTGTAGTTTCTTCTGGCTCCATAATTTTATACTTTTATCCAAGTAGCATGGTGCCTTGCCTAGGACAGGTAGTTGTGTATGTCCTTGAACCATTCATTGTATTTAGCTTTTTTTTTTTTTTTTTTTTTTGCCTTAGAAGATTGTTATTCTGCTTATGAGCTGGCTCCTTTACTAAAATCTAATTCCTCATTAGAGGAATGGCCATGTCACTGTTAGCCTGTATTACTGACAGGTGTGCACAATGCTTAGAACCTAGTAGATCCCAGGAAATATGTAACTCCTTGTGCAAATGCATCTCATAATACATCCTTGAGATACTTCTCTGTTCTGACTCTGCAGTCTTATTCTCTTGAACTCTTCCTAGGATCTCGAAAATCTCCATGGCCTTTCTGAAGCTCTTACTAATTTATCAGCTAACTCTTGGCTGGTTGTATCCTAGTCTAGAATTTTCACTCATCTAGTTTGCAGAAGTTTATGTCAGTTAGGTATATAACAGCCTGTATTTAAAAAAAAAAAATGATGTAAAAAAAACTGGGGATTGGTGTGTAATTAAATGACTGCCTAATTTGATTTATATTAACTCACTTTGTTCTAGAAAGGCTGAGTGTGTCCCCCTCCCCTCCACCACCCTCCAAATAAACTTGTTAAGGTGAGAGGGTGCGGAGGGTAGAGTTAATATTGAGGCCTTATACCAGTCATTCATAGTACAGCCAAAATAGAATAGTGACCCAGGTCATAAAACTCATTATGAAATAGATCTTATCATCATTCATTCATTCTTTTTCAATGAATGCATGGTTCTGTCTGTAGCTTTTAAAACTTTAGACCATTCTATGATTGCTTGCCAAGTGCTAGGGAAATTATAAGAAACTGTTTATATTCCTGTGAAATAGAAATGAGTGCTGTACATGAGATTTAAACATAAGGTTGTGAGAATTCAATAGATGGGATAATCTGGAGCTGTCAGGGAAAAATGGAGACGGGTCTCTGCCAAGTCTGGAAGTTTGGGCAAGATTCTGATAAAGATAAGTTCAGTGTTGGCTCTGTTAGTCCGTGCTTTTTCTCATAAGTAAGCATGAAGAACATATTTTGCATTAGGGACTGGGAATATGTGAAAAGTTTGGAACAAGCCCTGAAAAACATGATAGGGTGTCAAAGAGAAACTAACAAAATGATTGGCAATTGCCCAAAGTGTCATGTAGTATATTTATAATGTACCTAGTTATGTCTTGGAATGTGCTGTGCCAGTACACTGAGAATTCATATACATAGATTACTTTCTTCTATAAATGGGGATACCTACCTCACAGAACTGTTGTACAAGCCTGTGGTAAACAAGACTATTTTTGTTGGTCAGTTTGAATAGATGAATAATAATTTGTAAGTTCTAGCTGTTACCTAGTTCATGCCAGTATTGTTTGCTGTCAAGAATTCTGTTTGTTTGTTTGTTTATTTTTTGCATTGAGCAAATTTTACAGGTTATCTTTATAGAAAAATTGCATGTTGTGAAGTAAAATGACCAAGAATGGCTCATCCACAGAAAATGCACTTTGATAGATCGCGTGCCAAGTGTCCACTGAAAAATAAATGTCTCAAAAATTGGCAAAAAGTTTCAATCTCATTTTAAAAAAAGTGAAAAGTGTTTCTGAGATTTGGAGGTGTTAAATGTTTTCACAGTACCAGTGAAGCAGTATTCCATCAAAGTGCAGTGGTTTTGACCACTACCCACAACAAAAAGCACACTGCATCACATCACAGGACACGACAGGCACAGGAGCACAGAGGCACATGACAGAAGCTGAGCCTCAGGAGACAAAGCTCATTCTTACTACAGTCCTTAGGAACTGTTGCTCTAGCATGTTTCTTTTTGTTGTTCTTAATACTGCTCACAGGCCACTAAACTGATTGCATAATTCAGTGATGTACCGTGACCTGCATTTCAAAAAACACTGCTCATTACAAGACTTTTTTGAAACCAATTTCAATTCTGAAATCGTTTTTATCTAACATAAATTTTCAAGATCATGTGTGTATTTCTGATTCTTGTCACTGGCTTAAATCATTTTTTTTTTCTTCTATTAATCAGGTATCAACATGGTTTTTTACCACCTTTTCTGTCTCAGGACTGAAGGACAAAATCCACCACGTGGACAGCCTCCACCAGCTGTTTTCTGCCATCTCTCCAGAACAGATTGACTTTCCTCCTTTCGTCCTTGAATATGATGCCAGGGTAAGAAGTACCAGGAATTCTTCCTCACCTAGGGTATTATTGTAACTGTTTTATAATGCAGTGCGTCAAGCACATAATCTTTTCATTATAAGATGCTGTTAATACAATTAATGTGTTTTAGTAAACTGCATATATCATTTGACATTCTTCTCCTAAGGTGACTTTTAGGAAAATGTTTGATTCTAAGAGAGGCCTTCCCCCCCAGGGCCTTCCCCCTCTTTTCAATGATAAACATTTTCACTGTAAGTATAAATCCAGTCCTTGCTTGTATTGTCAGTTTTCCACCACCTCTGAGACATACCTCTGCCTAATTTTATTAAGACTAAATGACTTTTCATCTACATAAATAGAACCAAAAGAATCTGTTGATATCCAGCATTTTTCAGCGTTCACTGTAAGCCAAGTAGCCTATTTTAGTCTTTACCCTACTAAAAGTTCCATTTGTATAATGTTTGTAAGAGTGTCAACCAATAATATTAACATTGTTACTTACATCAATCTATTAAACACTAAGAAATGGCTACTCTAGAATTTCATCTGAGCTCTAGTCCTTTGTGGTTATTGGCACTATCACTGGAGTAGTTAAAAACAAAAAAGTGTAACATGCTTGCCAAATAAGGCAAGGGATGGTAAGGCAATTATCAGTTGCCTTATTTAATTAATACTGATTGCATATTTTGGGGGATGAAGCAGAGCATATATTTGTAGGTTTTCTTAAGCTTAAAGTGAATTATTCTTCCTTAACTATTGTACAACATATATATAGTAAAGTAAATTTTCTACAAGACATTTTTTTCTCTAAAATTTCTCCATCTTCAGTTGCGATTTCTGTTTCCCATTATGTGATAGGTGGTGTGTTCAATCATGTCTGACTGTTGTGACCTTATGGACTGTAGGCCGTCAGGCTTCTCTGTCCATCGGATTTTCCAGGCAAGAATACTGGAGTGGGTTCTTCCTGACACAGGGATCGAATCCACATCTCCTGCACTGGCAGGCAGATACTTTACCACCGAACCACTAGGGGAGCCCTTTCTATATTCTTAAGGGCCTACAAAGAAGGCTTTCATTAAATATCAACACCATCCTCAAGCTTGGTTTTGTTTTTCTGTCTTATATGTATGTGCTTTTAGGTTTTTGGTTTTTTTTTAAGATTTAATCTATCAAATACAGGCCTAATTAATAATTTTATTAATCAAAATTAAATAAACTGCAATATAACATCATCTCTGGATTATCTCTCTGTATCTGTACTGCTGCTGCTGCTAAGTCGCTTCAGTCGTGTCTGACTCTGTGCGACCCCATAGACGGCAGCCCACCAGGCTCCACCATCCCTGGGATTCTCCAGGCAAGAACACTGGAGTGGGTTGCCATTTCCTTCTCCAATGCATGAAAGTGAAAAGTGAAAGTGAAGTCCCTCAGTTGTGTCCGACTCTTCGCAACCTCATGGACTGAAGCCTACCAGGCTCCTCCGTCCTTGGGATTTTCCAGGAAAGAGTACTGGAGTGAGGTGCCATTGCCTACTAGAGCTTTCTAAAACTGAAATATAGATGCTCTATACCTAAAGCCAAGGAGAGGAATAAGAAGAGAGAAGAAACAGCAGAAGGTGTCAGGAGATGATGTGGACAGAGCAGGTAGAGAGCACATCCCTAGATCCTGGAGCTCTTCACATTATGCTGCGGTCCTTTGGTGCCTTTGTGGTCAGTGGAGAGTGTTGTACATGGAGAACTTTTGTGTTCCTGTTTAGAAAGATGGCTAAAGAAACCATGTAGAAAAGGATTAGACAGAGTAAGACCCTAGGCAAGTAGACAAGTAAGAGGCTATTCGAGAAAGTCAGGGGAGACTTGAGACTAGAGCTAGGCAGTGGTAGTGATAATGGTAAGGTTTGAAGATCTTAAGGGGTAGTTAAAATTAGATATTTTAGGGAATAAAATCCCCAGCATTATGGTGACCAAGCAGCCAGCCACTGGGAGGAATAAAGGAGGAAAGAAGCCTGAGGTAACTGCCAACATTTCTGCTTTGGAAGACTTGGAGAATGTTATTGCCACCATACCAGAGAAGCAGTTTGGAGAAATAGCACTGGGAAGCTCAGAGGAGACAGGTGGTCTCTTAAGTTTGTGACACATTAGGTTGGAGGTGCTGCATGGGAGGAGAAGGGGGCAACACAGGATGAGATGATCGGATGGCATCATCAACTCAATCAATGGACATGAGTTTGAGCACGCTCTGGGAGGTAGTGAAGGATGGGGAAGCCTGGCATGCTGCAGTCTACGGGGTTACAAACTGAGTGACTGAACAACAAATGAGACATTGAAGTGAAGGTCTAGAAATTGGATAGGTATTTCCTTGTAAAGAAAAGTTTTTCCTTTCCTAGAAAGAATTAAAAATATGCTTAGAGAAAAGGAAATGAGTGTATTGTTGGTCAATTTGATTATCATGTTCAAGAATGCTTTGCCCATAGTAGATTATTTATTTGGTGAATATATGATATAGTGTTCATTATTGGCAGTCAGCTTCTATTTTTCTGGATCTTATGTGACTTAGAATAGCAACAGAAATTTTATAGGATTAAGAGGCACTTTTGATGTTAATTAGAAGGTAATTTTTATCTATCTAGATCAAAATGGTACTGAGACCGTTTCAGAAAGGGAGATGGTCAGCATTCATATAGTCAGAGAAGAGAGTGTAGAGATTTACCTGGTCACAATTCTTCAGAGTTTTACAGTTGTTTCCAGAAATAGAGAAAATATTTGATTTCTCAGCAGGCTCTTCCACAGTATGAGACTAATATAAAAGATCTGTTTCATGGCATTAAGAATTAGATTTTCCGTTCTTACTTTATCACAATTTAATGTTAATATAGGAAGCTTAGAAAAATACCATAGTGGAATAAAATGGAGAAATCTTAAAGATGGATAGTAAACCATTTCTTTTTAGTTGAATTTCAGGATTTCTCTCTTCAGGCATGTATCTTAAGCATAGCATCTGTGCATATTGAGGATACTGGTGGGGTTAGTATAACAGATCTTGGTAGGAAATTCTAAAATACAAAAAGAAAAAAAATTCCATTATTTTTTTTTCCCCCAAGTATCCCAAAATGTAGCCAGTCTTCAGATTTGGTTCTACCAAAAAAATTTTTTTTAATCTTTTTGCTATCTTCTCAGGTTTATAATCAGAAAGTTTTAAAAAAAGAAAGTTTTCCTAGATATTCTCTTTGTTTTCCTGGTTTAGGTCCCAGATCAATTTCTGCTCCAAAGCGTCTGCTCTGAAGAATACAGAGCTTTTGATCGACTTAGTCTCTCAAATAATATTTACCTTCCTACTGTGTTTAAGACTGAATAGATTCAATGCTCCAGAACTATAATGGAAATATACCCTCAAGCAATGCTGTTTTTCACCCTACCTCATTCTTCATATCTAATTGTTATCTTACTTTGAGCATTTTTTGTTATATAGCTTACTAAAAAAGTTACTCATCAAAGAAATACTTTAATAACAGGAAATGAATCTTAAGTCTCATAAATCTAATTTAGAGTCCAACTAAAACTGTCTTGATTTTTAAGATAAAGTTAGCCAAGATAAAGTCAAAAACTTTCCCCTTACGCTGATTTGTTGCTTTCTGCATTTGACAGTAAAATTCTGGCATTTGATTCTCCATCTTGATCCTGAGTGCCCTAAAAACCATCCTTGTTAAAAGCCTTGCCACTCGGGCATGTCATGAAGAAGCACATTTCTGCCGATCTGGTTATTAAATTCCTCAAGGAGAATTTTTGTTTATCTCAAAGATTCAGCACACAGCAGGACAACACAATCTAATACGAAAGAATCTGGGCTTTAGATTTGAATAGACATGTATTTAAATTCAGGCTGTTTTGGTTGCCAGCTCGGTGATTTAATTTGTGTGACCCTCAGTTTTCTGTTCTGTAAAATGAGGGTGTTACGTGCCTCATGGCATTATGTGAGGATATAAAAGGATAATGAAAGAAAAGTGCTGATTAAGTGTCTGGCATATTGAATGTTAATAAATGGTAATGTTTTTAAGTATCATTATCCTGATTACTTCTGCCTACATTATAGCAATTCTGACTGACCCCAGTGAAATTGCAGTGTTGGCTGAAGCCTGCTCAGGGCCAGGCATGTGCTGGACATTTCACATACATAATATCATTGACTCTAAATCCTTCTCTTTTATATTCCCAGTTACATTGGTCTTAGTATTTAATGTTCTTGTCATTTTTCCTTTCTGCAGGAAAATGGGCCTTACTATACATCTTATCTTCCATCACCAGATTTGTGACCTGCTGTCATTCAGCGATCCTGGTTTCTAAAGACTCCACTTTCTCCGCAGATCCACTACCTGTTGAAGCGATGCTCATTTTTGCTGTACAGCTCCAGAGAGCCTTTTGTCCCCCACCTCTCTGGTATTTTTTTATTGACTGTATATTTTCTGGCACATAGGCAATCTGAAAATGATAGGCCATTCTGAACTGTACACTTATTTTAAATTTGTATATTTGTATCAAAATGAAAATGTTCACTTTTTGAGGGTTGTTAGTAGCATTTGGGGAGCAACTTCTGAGTATCTTCAGTTTCCTGGAAGGACACTGGATTCTCCATTAGACAAGCCGCAATATCATTCACATCATCCCTCTCACGTTGCACGCCTTCTGTGTATATGCAAGTGTTTCTCAAAATATATAGAACCAATGTATGCTGACCGGATGCATTGTTTGCTTCAGATCCTGGCATTATGTTTTATTAAAGATAATTTGGTGAGGATAAAAGAGAATCATCTGGGATCAAGGATGTAGAAAAAAAAGTATCTGATCAAAAATGTCAGAAATCATTAGCAAGATACAGGTCTTAGAATTTTACTGCACCAGTTAAGACAAAGACTTAAGGACTAAAGTTCCTGAGCTTGTATGATTTAAGATTGTCCCTGTTATGGTCTCAACAGTGGAGGAAAAACAAGAAGACTGTTCCTTCAGCCTTTTCCTACCATCAGAGGTGGTTTGGTCTCCATATTCAACAGGACAGCACATATTAGTAGAGGGTATCTCCTGAGATGCCATCAGGGAACTTTACAGAGAGTGCTGCCTTCCCAGAGAGTGAATGATTCTATTTGGCTCTTAGGTCTACTTCCTCTGCGGACATTTCCTAGCAGTGTGTCTTTGAGTTGCCTACGTCAATATGAAGGAAGTGTGTTGACATGAACAAAACGCCAGACCACTTTTGCAACTCAGGCTCTATTTGTGCCTTAGCTTGACTAAAAATTAGAATTATGCTAGCTACCTCACAGAGGTATCATGAGGATAGCATTCAGAAAGGGCTTTTGATATCTTTGGATGAAAAATGCTGTGCGTTGGGGTGTCTTCAGTTAGTTTTTCAATGAGAATAAATATCCTCAAGGGAGTGCTACAGGACACTCCACTTGTCCTTGGCACATGTTGAGTGACTTCCCTTTTCTTGGAACAAGAATTGTTAGCGCAGAATCCCAACCCTTAGGATCCCCTCCTATTTTGTCCAGTTGTCTTCTGGCCTACTCCTTCTCCAGCGCTACACTTTAGCCAGAGGCATGTGTAGCCATTTTAAATGTTACTTCTTGAATGAAGGTCACACTGACATCATTTCCATCTGGGTTTCTTCATACTCCTTTTAATTCCTGCATTCCCCGCCCCACCCCTACCCACCAATCTCCCTCACCCCATCATGTACACTGGCAGTTCGGAGAAGACAAATTAGAATTCTTCTAATGTGCTCAGAATTGATGCTTCCAAGGGTCCCACTCCCTTAGGTCCAAATTAGTTCTTCAGTGGAGATAAAAGAAACATTGTTTTTCATTTATGATAGAGAAATGCCCCTGTAGTTGTGTTAACCCCATCCTCTATTTTCTTGCATAAACAAGAAGGGCCTTTACATTTCTCAGAAAACCAGTCTTATCTTCTGCATGTAATGGACACATCTGCTTTCTGCCAGTAATCAAAACCACTTGTTCCTCGCATATGCTTATTTGTTAAGGACTTCCTGTTATGTTCCCTAGGTCATCGGGTCTAGACAGCCAGTCAGATGTCTGGTATTAACCTTCATCTCAAACAGTATTACTTCAATCCTTTGAGCCTTGACTTTTAAAACTCTGAAAAATTAGCTTAATCTTCTCTGGTCAATTCTTAGATTGTATTTGAGGTGGCGTTTCACTAGGACCAGTTGTAAAAATACGCCAACTTTTCTCTGTTATAGCTGGACTTGGCTACCTCACATTGGCATCTGGCCTGAATCGTTTCCTTAGAGGGTTCAAGCTACTTTGCTGTTTGGAACCAAATTTTACAATTTCTTATAGGCAATAATTTATAAAAGATATCCCTTTGCAATATTCACAGCAATATATTAATGATTAATAAGAAGCCAGAATGTTCAAATGATGTCCTAGAGTGTAAAGGTGGTATGGGGCTATATACATATCAACTGCATTTAATAATTTAATGATGCCTAAAGATAAGGTTGCTCTTCTCGGTGAAACTGAATTTGGTATTGGACCAGATTCATGCTTTTATATAGCTGTCTGAAATGTTATGTAATGAAGTTCTTTGAACGTACTAAATCCTAAGAGGGGAACATAGTGATCTTGATGTTGAAATGATAGAGTAACGTTCAGGGTACATCTGCCTAGGTGACACATACCACTTTCAAGGATATACACATTAGAGAATAAATGGGTGGAGATGACCCCTAGCATCTGATATTAATTCAAAGCATCAAGTCCTTAATTTAATTAAATTTCTGTCATGACAAATGCTAGTTGAATTGAGGTAGAAACTACTTATAGACTGTTAAGTTAATTTAAATTAGTTCATGGAAGACATAATATGATTTTTAAATAAGTATGTTTCTTGCTTCAGTATATATTTGGGTTCCTAACTCATCTGTATTCATTCTTAACTCATCTATTTTGCTATTTCTTGATGGCAAAAAGACCTTCTGAGAAAAGTTCAGTATTTATTAGACTCAAGGTTTAGAGACCAGGTGGTTCATATCTTAAAGATTTTTTTTCTTTATTTAATATATATCTTATTTCATTGGCTGATGCTCCATTATATTTATTTTTTCTAAAGTAAACCCTCTATAATAGTTGAGATTAATAGAGGATTTTTAGATTACTTTTTAGGGTAAATGGATATAGATTTTTTTATCAAATATCTGAAGTTCAAAATGATTTAATCTCATTTCTAGAGAGAGGTGGGTATAATCACTGTAGTAGCAAAACATGGCTTGCCTGTTTCTACCTGTCTTTGCTCGGATATTATTTAATGAATTCAAACTATAGATAATGGTTTAGTCTTTCCTTTGCTGCAGTTAATAGGAAAGCCAGAAAATGTAGGTTCAGTAGGAGCTAAAAAATCACTCCTGGTGTTTCCCCTGGTACATTGTCTGTGTATGTATGTATATAGTTTAAATTGCTTAATATATGAACAAAAATTATTGGAATTTGCCCTGGAAAGAGAAAATTTTTATGGTTCTAGTAACGGGTTGATTGTATTAAGGACCAAAAGTTACTACAAGATAGCATGTAAGCCTCTTAAGATTAGAGTTAGCCAGTGACTTTCAGATTGTGGTTCTCTTAGGTTATAGTCATCATAATCAACAAGCACTAGAGTGTTTCACCTGGGTAGGTGCTAGTATACCTCACAGTATGGGATGGACTCTTGGTTTGCAGTTGCCAAAGAACAAGAAGGATAAAGGAGAGTTTTAATGCTTTTGAACTGTGGTGTTGGAGAAGACTCCTGAGAGTTCCTTGGACTGCAAGGAGATCCAACCAGTCCATTCTGAAGGAGATCAGCCCTGGGATTTCTTTGGAAGGAATGATGCTAAAGCTGAAACTCCAGTACTTTGGCCACCTCATGCGAAGAGTTGACTCATTGGAAAAGACTCTGATGCTGGGAGGGATTGGGGGCAGGAGGAGAAGGGGATAACGGAGGATGAGATGGCTGGATGGCATCACCGACTCGATGGACATGAGTCTGAGTGAACTCCGGGAGTTGGTGATGGACAAGGAGGCCTGGCGTGCTGCGATTCATGGGGTCGCAAAGAGTCGGACATGACAGAGACTAAACTGAACTGAAGGTCGCATCATAAACATAGATTATAAGGATTGCCTAGAGGGTCTAACCATTTATACATGTATATCTATATATCTACATACATATTTATATTTACACACAGTAATCTGGTTTGTTTTGCATTCTTTGAATGTGGTTTAAATGGCCCATATGTAGAGAACATAAAGCAATAAATAGCCTAGTTTAAGCTTTGATTTTACCAAAATAGCCCTTGAAAAGATGGTATCGAGGTCTTTTTAAATATTAGTGACTCCCTTGGATATTAGTTACTAACTTTGTTTTCTGTGTTTCTAAGAACAGCATCTCTGAATCTTAAGTAAAACGTGATTTAAATGTATAGGGCCTCTGAGTTCAGGTCTTCCTTCGTGGCTTAGATGATAGAGAAGCTACCTGCTGTGCAGGAAACCCAGGTTCAGTCCCTGGGTTGAGAAGATCCCCTGGAAAAAGGAATGGCTACCCACTCCGGTATTCTTGAGAATTCCATGGACAAAGGAGCCTAGCAGGCTACAGTCCATGGGATGTCAAGAGTCCGACATGACTGAGCAACTAACATGAACAAAGTCTGAGTTCAAGATTAAAAGTATAAATATTCTCTAGGTAAATTACACTGACAAAATCATAACTGCTGAATGTAAGCTAATATTTTTGTTGAAAAGTTAAAACCAACACATGTTGCATATACAATCATATCTTTTTTTTTTTTTTCTGATGGTGTGTTTTGTTAGTGTGATCCCAGTCATCATAAACTGAGCCAAGACTTTGTCAAACCAGATGTGTGGACCGAAACATTTAAACACGAGCTGAACATATGTAAATGATTTTAATTGCTTTTGGGCAAAGGAGACCTAACAAAGTTTTGATTGATGTGATCTGGAGATTTGTTTATTCAAAACTCAAAAGTTTTGAATATTTTTCATTTAAAAATATATTTTGTTCTTTTTGAATTAGAAGTTAGATCCCTTTTAAAGAGAGTCCCCCTCTATACAAATACAGCCGTTAAGAGCTGGTTAGTAAAATGGTAATGTTTATATCGAACCCCAGGGTTAGGACTGTCTTTTATGGCCACTATACCTGGCATTTTTCTAATCACCTAAATTAGCCTACAGAGCAGTATAAAATGCAGTAAATTTTATTGTCAACCTTCTCTATGGAGACCTAGGCTGGTGCTTCTCAAATTTTAATGTGCATATATTAAATCAGCCAGGAATACATTAAAATGCAGATTCTGATATAGTAGGTCAGGGTGGAGCCTGGGATTTTCAGTTTGTTTGTTTGTTTGTTTTTTTGGCCATGCCACATGGCATGTGGAATCTTAGTTCCCTGACCAAGGATTGAACGTATGCCTCCTGCCTTGGAAGCCCAGAATCTTAATCACTGGGCCACTGAAGAAGTTCCCAATTCTCAATTTCTAACAAGCTCTTAGGTGATATCAGTGCTCCTGGTTGAAAGACCACACTTCAAGAGCCTAGACTATATTTAGCTTCCATATTGTCCCTGTTTCTGGTAAAAGGGATAGAACTTATCATTGTAATAATACCTTCTGCAGGCCAGGCATTCCCACATTCCTTATCTCATTTAATCCTCTTAACAAATCCTCTGAAGTATGTGGTGATAGAGGTTAAGTGCTGCTAAAGCCCAAACACGCAAGCAGTGCAGTATAGAGCCCTGTTTCTCAAACCTGAATAACACACATCCCCTTTTAATACAGAAAAATTCTCTTAGCTCCTCAGTTTTTTACGTTATTTATTATAGTGTTATCTATGTATATTTAAAGTTACATATAAATGCCTTATGCTTATAGCGCTTGCACAAATATAAAAGCGAGAGTTTACAGATCAGACACAAACTATGAAACTGATGCAATTTAAAATAGCGTTGACTGGGTGTGGAGGATGACAGTGTTTTGCCAAGGTGAAGCTGTGGAATGATTACGGTACTGAGTCCTGTGCCGCAGGTTACGTATTCAGCATGCCCCTGCTACCACGTGTGTGGTGACTCAGTCCTCCCGCTCTTTGTTCAAACTGTAACGTTTCTTTGTATAACACATAGCGGTGGTGTTTGGTCTTCATGTAGCTTCAGTACATCATTCCCCTATTAAGTTAGTCTCTGTTCTCCATAAGCTTCCACAACTAAAGCAGAGCCTGGCTTTAACACACCAAGATAAATGATGCAAACCAGGGCTGTGAAACATATTTGGCTTTAAGGCAGTTATCCAGATAATTCAGAACATGAATACTGATTATTTTTTAGAAGTTCCATCCACATGAAAACTGTCTAATTCTCATAGTAAACTCCTGAGTCTCTCATCCCACAAACATACACAGAGACTCTTAATTCCCCTTTCCCCTCTCTCCCAACAAGAATTTTTCATGGTGGTTAACAGCATTGGTCCTTTGGCTTCTGACATACCTGGATTTAGAACTAGGCATGTTTCTCAGCATTTTCTGAGTTTCACTGTTTTCATGTATTAAACAGGGATAATAATACTGATTCAATAATTAAGAGAAATAAATGTAATCATATTCATAAAACATGCATAGTAAGTGTTTATAAGTGGTAGCTACCATAGCTTTGATTAGAAGTAATAATAAGTGACATTTGGTGATTTACTTTGTGCCTCTAATTTGCTAAACTCTTTGCATATGTTATCTTACATACTGAGTTGTAGATTGTTGTTATTCAGTCACTAAGTTGTGTTCTACTCTTTGTGTCCACATACTCCAGCACACCAGGCTCCCCTGTCCTTCACTATCTCCCAGAGTTTGCTCAAATTCATGTCCATTGAGTCAGTGATGCTGTCTGACTGTCTCATCCTCTGCTGCTTTCTTCTCCTTTTGCCTTCAGTCTTTCTCAGCATCAGGGTCTTTTCCAGATAAATCGGCTCTTTGCATCAGGTGGCCAAAGTATTGGGGCTTCAGTTGTAGGATTGGGGTTCAAATCCAAGTCTGACTGCAAAGCTCATGCTCTTATAAAAAATAATTAATATAGAACATCAACACTAAGTTGCTTATTTAAAAAGTTATTTAATGTTAAATTGTATTTTCTCAAAATTTTTGTTATAAAATTAATGATGTTTCCCTGAAGGGGAAATGGCTGAGGTTCCTTTTAATGATTGTATGATGTGCTAATCAAATTGACACATAATAAATTTAAGTTTCTTTTAAAGGCTCTCTTGCTAGGTTGTGGTCCAGTGAAGATACTAGGTCCAGTAGGCTTCACTTGTGCATTATTGTCCTCTTGCATATTTAAGACCTGTAACTAATGGTATTATATAACATGAGATTCTTACTGAATCTCTCAATGTAGCTTTTTTTTGCAGAAAATAATTTCCCCTTCCCATGGTACTATCCTGGTATTCCTTGATAGTCTGAGAAATAATACACAAACATCTTAATTTTCACCTATGCAACACATTTTTAAAAATTGTCCTAACTGTTCTTTAAAATAGTTACTACTGGTACTTCTATCATTTCCTAGTTTTCTGTTAAAAAAAAAAAAAACTAGAGTTTTAAAAAACAAACATCTGTTGGCCAGATGTTTATTTCTTTTTTTGTTTTGTTTTGCTTTTTTTCTCTAATTAGGTATTGGGAGAATATACTAGGAGGGAGTTGTAAGAGGAACTTATTTATTAACAAAGATAGTAAACATTTGCATAAATGATTAGAATTAGTTGGAGACACATGAAATGTGAGACTGTCATTGAATTTTATTAAAATCTATTGTAAAAATACTTCCCTTTATGCCATCATACATAGAAGCAGGATAATCTCTGTTGCGGAAATTACTAATTCTTTTTCCAGTCCGGCCTCTTTGCCCCACCCCATCAGCAAGATCTCTAAGCTCAATGAATGTGAGCCTCTCTGTCTGTGTGAGTTATCAAGATAAAAGATGTGTTCTCTGTGTTACTTCACTGCCTCCCCCCATATCACAGCATACAAGTCTTTCTGTGGCTTCATGTTACAGATACGGCCGAGCTCTACCTGATTTTCTCTATCTTAGCAGTCTGTTAATTGATTTGGGATATGAGTCCTTCCTCAGTTTATGTTATTCTCCTCTTTCTTGTATTAATTTTAAGACTGGTTCATTCTACCTTTTCTCTTATTATTTGAATATAATGCCTTCTGGTTTTTTGCCTCTTTAAAATCCAGATTTATTCTCTGTAAGTAGATACATGAAGCATTTGGCTGTTTCATTATGTCTTCTAGTTCAGATGTGTCTGGCATTTTCACTCTGAAATACTACTTATGAATTATAACATCATTGACTTTTTAAACATAGATGGGTTATGTTTTCTGTGAATTTTATTTCTTGTACTAAAAGTAGGTTTTTAAAATTTTATGTGAAAGTGGGTAGTGGTTCTCAAATAGTAGAGAACCACTGAACTCTCCCATCTTACTGATGAAGAAGTAGAGGCCCAGGCAGGTTAAGGCAGCCTGGACTCCTCACCAGATCGTGCGGATTTCAGATTGTTTGAAGGTGACCTTGACATCTATAGCTGGAGCTCTTTGGTTTAACTGTGTTTGCCCAGCTGCTTGATTTTCACATTCCTTCTTATGTCCTCCAAAGCAGATTTTATTTTTATCATTTTTTATTTATATTGCACTTGACTTAGCCAAGTTCCAGGGAAGGACCAAGTTCGGGAATTAATGGCAGAGGTTATCAGTCATTCAGGGACTGTAAAAATATTTGGGGATGGGAGATAATTGTTCACTTGAAGTTATAGATGTGAGATTTTAGTTTTTTACCCAACTATCCGTTCACTCGCATTCACTGCCCACCTCTTAAGTAAAAATTCCTCCTTCCGACAAAACTGAACAAGAAAGCAGCTTTTAACGCATTTTATTTTGGAGACACTGAGAAAATGCCAATCTGAAAATGATAAACTTCTACCACCTAGAGAACTGCACAGACTTTGGCAGTGCTACCCTATCAAGTGCCAAAGCACACCAAAATAGGCTCTGCATTAACATTGTGGAGGCTCTTGCAGGAGAAACTAAACTCTTATCTATGAGCCCATTTTTCTGTCATGCAGTTTTATAGCATAGAAATTCTCTACTTCTTCCTGAGTCAGTGAGCAAGGTCACAGTGCAGAGAAACGCTATACTTCTTCCACTCGTTCAGTAAATAGTTCCTAAGGATCTATACATTAAAATAATGCTGGCTGCTGTAACAAATAACAATGAACGTGCTTAATGGCTTACACACATTAGAAAATGTATTTCTCACATAAAGCCTGAATAGATATTACTGGTGAGCAAGCACTCCTAGTCCTCATTCAGAGACCTAAACTCCTTCCATTTTGTGGCTCCATCATCTTCAACATGTGGCTTTCAAATTGTTAGTTGCTCAGTCATGTCTGACTCTTTGTGATTCCATGGACTATACATCCAGCCAGGCTCCTCCATCCATGGAGTTTTCCAGGCAAGAATAGGGATTGAGTAGCCATTCCCTTCTCCAGGAGATCTTCTTGACTCAGGGATCAAACCCCTGTCTGCTGCATTGCAGCCAGATTCTTTACCTTCTGAGCCATCAGGGAAGCCCCATGGCTTTCAAAGGATACACACTTTTCCATTTCAAGCTGGCAGAAGAGAAAGAACCTGGAGGTGACACAAAGCACTTCCATTCATATTCCACTATTTAGAACTTAATCATTGGCTACACCTAACAGCAAGGTCAGGAGGTGGGGAATATAGACTAACTATGGGCCCAGCAAGAGAGGCGTAAGAACTTGGTGCCCAGCTTTTGGCAATAATCCAAGCAGTCTACTACATGCTAGAAAAAATATTAAAAAAAAAAGCTAAGTCGCTTCAGTCGTGTCTGACTCTGTGCAACCCCAAAGACGGCAGCTGTCATAGTAAGCCCTAATATAGACAGCAGCCATGATCTCAATCAATGAATTTGGTAAACTTTAAAGTATACACAGACATGATCTACTTACATACCAAACCTTGAGAGACAGTAAATTCTTAAGGATCTTTAGTTATATATAGTAACCTTAGATTAATTGAAACAGGAAAAACCATTTATTTATAAATTAACTAATTTGCTTCAACCAGAAAATAACTTGGTTTTCAGCCTTTGGAAATGTGTTTTTTTTGTATAATCTTTGTGCCTCATTTAGTAAGTGTAATATATGCATATTAAAGTTAATTTTTGCTTTATGTAATGATTTAAAAAGCATATCTAGATCTTTCAGCACCTTGGGTTTATCTTTTTAAAACTGTTTCTCTTAATCCTATGTGTTTAGTGGTTATGTGGTTAGAAATTTATCAGAGTTAAGGCTGAATAGGTACTGCTTTAAGAATACAATCTGAGACTTAAAAGCATCTTTAAAGTCAGATCCTAATATCAGCTTATTTGATTTTTTTCCTCTTGCTTCTAAGTTACAATTTTAAAATTTCAGTTTAATTAAATTACATTTATTGATGTTATGGGTGGCTTACTGTAGTTCATCAGATTATTTAAAACTAGGAAATAAATGGAAAGACTAACTATTATGGCTTTCACTCAAGGAAAGGAACAAGACAGGAACCACTGGCATTTTAGTTCAGATGGGAGCATCTCAGTCTAAGTTTGTATATGCCCCTATGCATTTAGACCTGGCCTCCCAAGTCATAGAGGAATCATCCTTCCCATCTGACAAGTGAGGTCCAAAATGTTACAGGTTGTTTCCTTTGTACAACACTTAGTGCAAGACCAGAACTAAGAGGCACTAACACTTTCCTGTTGAATCCATCTTGTTGGTATGTTGTACAAACAAATTCAGTTTTGAACCTCATCTAACCCCCACAGGACTTACACAAGAAGTGGAAAAAAGGCAAAAATCCCATGTTTTAGTCACAATAGTGAAATGGCACAGTGTAAAGCCACTCTGCATCTAGTGTTTTCTTTTGTTTGTTTTATCTTTATGTTTATAATTTATTGTAACATGTACCAAAATCAAATTATAATTCTATGTTATATTCTTTTTGAATATAAAGACTTCTATTTCTATTCTAATCTTATGGAGTATATCCTTTTTTGGTATGTTTATTTTCTCTTTCCTTTTTTAAGCAGCTTTGAAAGTGAAAGTGTTAGATGCTCAGTCATGACTGACTGACTGGGACCCCATGGACTGTAGTGTAGCCCTCCAGGCCTCTGTCCATGAGACTTCCCAGGCAAGAATACTGGAGTGGGTAGCCATTCCCTTCTCCAGGGGATCTTCCAGATCTAGGGATCAAACCTGGGTCTCCTGCACTGCAGGCAGATTCTTTACCGTCTGAGCCACTAATAAGATATAGTTCACGTCTCATAAAATTCAGTCATTTAAAGTGTACAGTTCAGTGGCTTTTAGGAAATTCAAAGTTGCACAGGCATCACCACTGTCTACATTGAGCCTGGCGGGCTATAGTCATAAGGTCGTAAAGAGTCAGTCACGACTGAAGCGACTTAGCACACACACAGTGTCATCAGCGTCCTGAAGGGAAACCCCGTACCCATGTACTGTCATTCCCAATTCCCACTCTTCTTCAGCCTCCCTCCTGCATCTGGATCTTACTGCCGTGCATCCTGCCTCTAAGATACTTTGTGTTGTGCTCATTGGAAGAAAGTCTCAATAAATATTCGTTGAATAAGTTAAGACCTACAAAGCCACCAGCTAGGGGGTGGCAACTTAGGAGTAATTGAAAGGGCAGTGGAATCCATGTCAAAAGATTGGATTTAAATCCTGACTGATACTCACTGGCAGTGCTGTTCTGGGTTTAGAGCCACTTGCCCTTTTCTGTGTGGTGAAGACTGTTGTGAGTCCCTTGGACAACAAGAAGATCAAACCAGTCAATCCTAAAGGAAATTAAATGTGATTATTCATTGGAAGGACTGATGCTGAAGTTGAAGCTCCAATACTTTGGCCACCTGATGTGAAGAACCAACTCATCGGAAAAGACCACGAACCTGAGAAAGATTGAGGGCAGGAGGAGGAAGGGACGACAGGATAAGATGGTTGGATGGCATCATCGACTCAATGGACTTGAATTTGAGCAAACTCCAGGCAATAGATAGTAAAGGACAGGGAAACCTGGCATGCTGCAGTCCATTGGGTCACAAAGAGTCTTACACGACCAAGTGAGTGAATAACAAGCCCTTCTCACCTGCAGTTTTTACATCCATGACATGTAGATGGTTGTGAGAATCACTGGAGAAAATACAGTTAAGCACTGGACATAGAACCCGACCCACACTATGAAGGCAATTATGAATTTGTTCATCCAGGAAAGAGAAACCCCTAGGGTGATGACCAGGGGAAATACCCGCCACCAGATTGCTCTGAAGCCTAATGAAAGTCAAATCCTAGGGCTTCAAAGTAGTGGCAGTGCACTTTCCTGACCTCAGTCCCCCCAGTTTCTTTCCTCAAAGAAGAGGGAATTCGGGAATGCAACTTATGATTACTTTCCTCACGTCACAACTGCGGCCTCTCCCATTTCTGCATTGCCGCCTATTCCTCTCCACTGCTGCTGATGCTGAGTCTCACGGAGGGCCCATACTGAGCACAGAATCAAGCACTGTCCATCAGCTGTAAAGACAGACTGACCTTCCAAGGTGGATTACCATACCCTCACCCCAACTTCAGCAATATTTATTGCTCCTTTCCATCACCAGGGGTGCAGAAACCCTCTCTAGGAGGATAAGCTGCCTAGTTTGGGCAATTGGCAACCTCAGGCTGATAGATAGGCTTTTCAGGGACTATGGCCCATATTTAACTTTTTCTCTCTTACAGCTGCCACCTCCCCTCTGCCCCCGGAGTTACCTCAGCAGATTTGCTGTGCATGCATGTTGCAAAAGCCTTTTCTACACAACAGTAATGAAATCCTAGTCACTGTCAACTACAAAATGCCAAGCATTGTAAATATATTCTCTCTCATCTTTAGGATAAAGCTTGCAAGCAGGTATTTCCCCCATTTTGTGAGGGGAGGGCGGGGAGTGGGATTCTTAAGATGAAGAAACTGGCCATAGGAAATAGGTTTTGGAAGGGCAGAGAAGATTGGGTAGCTACCAATACAAAGCATCTTTCTTAAACTCTTGGGCTGTCCATTAGTGACATCGGTCTGGTATATAGAAGCACAGTGTGTGTGTACAGGTGTGCTCAGTCGTGTCCCACTCTTTGAGAGGCTTCTATTCAAATCTGTATCTCAACCATTTACTAGCTCTATGACCTTGGATTCATGTCCCTATCTCTTTGAATTTCAGTTCTTTCATATGTAAAAAGTACTTACCTCTTAGAGTTGTGAGTATCCAATGACTTAATAGCTCTAAAATTCTCAAATATAATAGCTGTTGTCTCATTTAAATATTCTAAGTGCTATGATCAAAATGTCTCACCTTTGCACACTGATGCCTTTGACCCCTTAATTTTAAGTTGTGTCATATTACCAGTTCAGAAGGTGTATGCTATATTTGGTATGTATCTCCTTCCAGCGGAAGTGACGTTTTAAATCAGGGGTTGGCAAACATCTTGGGGAAAGGACTAGATAGTAGATAGTTTAGGCTTTTCAGGCCATATGTTGTCTTGTCACGACTATTCATCTGTGCTGCTGTAATGTGGGAGCAGCCATGACCATGCTCAAGCAGATGAGTGTGCCTGTGTGCCAGTAAGACTTTATTTACAGGGGCTGGAATTTAAATTTTCAAGTATATTAAAATTCTCTTTATTTTCAGCAGTTTAAACATGTCAAAGTCACACTTAACTTGAAGGCCCTATAAAGACAGGCAGTGGGCCTTAGTTTTTTGCCAACCTCTTTTTAAATAATTCAATAATTCTTTAAAGTTAATGAATCCAGCAAAGTTCTCACTAGGGAAAAGCAATGCAAAGGAAGAACATTAAGATCTAGTGGATCTATCAACTAGCTAGCCCAGGTCATAACTATATTAATCACTCCCTGCTCTAACACAGTCATGCAACCACTTTGAGCTTAACCTTTAAAAGAGCTTAATCTATAAAAATGAAGTAATAACTCTGACCCACACCTACTCCTTCCTGGGGAAGGGAGTTTAATAATATTTATCATTTATTCATTTATTGAATTTATGCTTTTGTGCTTATACTTGAATCATTTTAGTTCCAATCTTATTATCCACATTTAAAGATGGATGAATCTCATCTTCATTTACAGATGAACAAATGGAGACTCGGAGGCAAATAATCTGCTCCAGATTACAGTTGTTGCTATTGCTAAGTCACTTCAGTCATATCCGACTCTGTGTGACCCCATAGACGGCAGCCCACCAGGCTCCCCCGTCCCTGGGATTCTCCAGGCAAGAACACTGGAGTAGGTTGCCATTTCCTTCTCCAATGCATGAAAGTGAAAAGTGAAAAGGAAGTCGCTCTGTCGTGTCTGACTCTTCGCGACCCCATGGACTGCAGCCTACCAGGCTCCTCCGTCCGTGGGATTTTCCAGGCAAGAGTACTGGAGTGGGGTGCCATCGCCTTCTCCACCAGATTACAGTACCAGTGTCTAAGCCCAGGTGTCTGACTCCTATCAACCCTCTAAGCTTCTCTATAGAAAACACTCTATGACAGCAGGCACCTCATTGGACTCACTCTGTGCTAAATCCCCCAGTGCCTAGACTAGTACCTGGCATATAATAAACATTGCACAAATACTTAACTGAATTCATGAATGAAGGAATTCATCCATTATGCCAGTGGTCCTTAATCTTTTTTAAGATCAGGGATACATTTGGGAAATAATTTAAAGTTCTGAACCATCTCTTCAGATAAATTTCAGACTGAGAAACCTTGCCTTAAATATTTGGCTAGCTGCTGAAAGAAGATACTGTTCACATACTCTGAATAATACTGATTATAATTCTTACCCTAAGTATGGAAACAGGATTTGGAGGTGTCTTGTTTCTTCTTGTCAAGATAACTTTAAATCATGATATTAAAAGTGTTAAGGCCTAAAACATTTTCTTCTCTACAGTTGCTCATAGCTCCCAGGCATACTTTTTAAAACTCTGGATTCTCTTAAAAATCACATTTTCAAAATGTTACTTAAAAGTGACTTTTATTCAGTCCAAGTTGCTTCAACATGAAAAGGGAGAAACCAAGCCCTATTAAGATGAACATGCAATTTTTTGCCTTCAAAAATACAGCCGTGAGAGCAGTTTCTGTTCCTCACTGCCCACAGCCAACCGGATCTGAATCCAGTAAGTCACTCAGAAGAGGCCTTCTGCTGTTGCTTCTTGTCAGTTACTTACAGCTTTACTCTACCCCACGGCCTTCTGTGAAGTCAGTGAGAAGGGGTTATTGACACTCCAACATTATTAAATTCAGATGTTAACTGAATTTTGTTTTCTTCTATAAGACAGCTATTCTTTATATACACTTATCATTTACATCAGGACGTTATGATCATGACTCACTCCAGGAAAATAGTAAGATTAAGAATAAATTGTTTTCACAGAATGTTATAAAAATAAAATCTGTTGATTATGGGAACTTAAAAACATTAAGGAACTACAATCACGTACTACTCCCTTTCTACTTTCTTTCATTGCATTCTCCCAAAGAAGTCCCATTCTGAAATATGAGTGTTTCCTTTCAGCGTTTTTGGGACAAGTCTCTCTATTCATACTTTGGTCATGTCATAACATTTAGTTTCTCCCCATTGCGCTTATTACCAGGATTCATATCCAGCCACATCAACTGGGAAAAATACTGGAATATTCTGTGTGCATTGGTATATAGCTGCTCTCCTGAGCCCTCCAAGTATCCTTTGCTACCCCGTTCCTCCCCCAGTTTCCTCTCTCTTTATAATCCAGCAACTAAAGGGTTAATGCCACTTGCCCTTCTAGAACCCCACTCCAAGACTATGACTAGTGTCTCTTCTGACTGGTCAGTTCCAATGCCACGCCCATTTAAACATCACACTAGTGTATTACCATACGTGTTAGTGGCTCAGTCGTTTCCCACTCTGTGACCCCATGGACGGTAGCCCACCAGGCTCCTCTGTCCATGGGGTTTCCCAGGCAAGAATAATACTGGAGTGGGTTGCCATTTCCTTCTCCAGGGGATCTTCTGGACCCAGAGATTGAACATGGGTCTCCCACATTGCAAGCAGATTCTTTGCCTGTACTCTTACTTTTTATTTTTACTTTGTGATATAGAATCTTCTATTTTATTTTCTAAAAATGCCTTTTTTAAGGTTTGAGAAATACCAGCTAAACAAAGCTTTTTACAGTTTGGTTTAAATTGTAAATCAAATTGTGCCACATTCATCTTCCTAATGTCTCTTGTCTTGTGTCACCATCCCCAGATGGAAATAGCTCTTGATCAGGCCCCATGTTCTTGGGGAACTGCAGGGCACCCAGTGATAACCACAGACTGCCGTCTGGGTCCATGACTCTTCTTAATCATACCAAAGAGTTTCTGTGTTTTCCCCCTCAGGACAGCAAAATAATTGATGCGGAACAAGGTGCTGCTGCTGCCTACGCATTTCAGGTCTCATACTATAAGCACATTTCCTTTCTGTGTTTATTTGGTGCCATCTATTTGGCAATTTTACTCCTATTGATTTCTCTGTTTAAAGTGGCTCCCAGAAGAGTGCTGAAGTGCCGTCTCATATTGCTAAATGCAAGAAGGCTATGGTGTGCTTTATGAAGAAAATAACTCCATGAAGTGTTGAATAAGCTTCATTCAGGAATCAGTTATGGTACTGTTGGCCATGAATTCAATGTTAATGAATCAACAGCCTCTATCATACAAAGAATCTTTAAACAGAAACACACATAAAACAAAGTGATGGATTGATTGGTTGATGAAAATGTAGCCAGAGGCTCAAAGGAACTTCATCTTTGTATTTCTCTTAGAAGCAGTGTTTAGTGTTTGCAGCAACTTTATAGAACATAAGGATCACAAATAATAGAATCAGCTGTAGTTGTGAGCAACTGAACCCAAGCTACTGTGTCCTACTGGAGTTACAAGTTTACTACGTACTCATAAATATAATGGTCAAACAGCAGCTATGCCCTGAGCTCCTGGAACATAATCTTGTACAAGAGGGTCATAGTTCTAAACTTCATGCATCTCATAGCCTGGTAGAGATGTTAAATTTTAAAAATTTTTTGTAAACATGCAGGACAAATGTGAATCTGGTATTAATGACCAGTTCTCTTACAACAGGGGATGGACAAAATCCTTAGCCAGAGGGACTAAAGAAGTGTATATTCTGAGTCCTCCTCCTTTCTGCATTAAAATGTGATCAGCTACCTGAAAGCTCCCCTTCACAGTCCTGCATCCAATGAGAATCTTGATACGCAACAAGTTAGTATGTCCCTCCCCACTCAGAAGAGAGGTCTGGAAAAACCTTAATCCAAGTGTTGCAAAAAGCTTATGTTTTGGATACTAACTCTGATTAGTTACTTGCGTCACTGTGGTAAGAATGACCATGCTGTCCTCCCGGGCTGAGCAGGAGAAAATGCTGAAATCTAATAGTAACAGTTGGTGTACCATGTAGTTGCCCAGTTTTCCATGACTGCCATGTATCAGGTATTTGAATGTCTGGAAGCACATAGACTCATTGACCCACTTACTGCAAGGTGATATATATGCTTTCTACTTAATCAGGGCCAGACCATCATTCTAGCCTTTCTCACTGTGCATTTCACTGCTTATACATCCTTCTGAGAATTGTCCCTGTCTAGAACTTCCCGTGTCACACTCTGAGATCTTTCTTTACATTTGGCTGCACTGTGTCTTTGTCGCTGCATGTGGGTTTTCTCTAGTCGCGGGGCACTGACTTATTTCAGTGGCTTCTCTTGTTGCACAGCACAGGCTTCAGGAGTTGTGGCTCGTGGGCTCAGTAGTTGCAGTTCACAGGCTCTAGAGCGAGGGCTCAGTAGTTGTGGCACACAGGCTTAGTTGCTCCATGAACTGGTATCTCCTGTACCACAAGGTGGATTCTCAACCACTGGACCACAAGCCCCCCGCCCCCCATCTTTCTTTAAATATTAGCATCTATCCTTTGAATGTGTTTGGGGACCACATGCCCATCCTCAGAAGGGGAACCACCAACTACCCATTTATGATGACTCAGTCCCTGATAACACTTTCTTCTTCCAGCAGAGTGTCACCATTAGGAGGCCAATACCTGATTCATGAGAGTCCTGTCTTTATTTAGATTCTGCTGGTCTGCATCATGCATATGCTTGTGGTATCCAGGGGGTCTGTTAGAGACTGGTGACCTTCCTTTCACATAGCAACAAATTTCAGAGAGTTACTTGTCACTCTGAGTGGTTTCTCTAGGTTCAAGCTGTAAAGGTAAGATCTTTAGCAGCTGTATTTCTGTCACTGCAGTCATCTCTCTACCTATTGGCAACTTGGGAAACCTTTGTGGCATTCAGATTTGCCAAGCTTCATCAATTCTGCAAATGGACCTCTGGATGCTGCCTGCCACAAAATATGTTCTTCCTATTGCTGCAGTAACGAAAGGAACTGTGTTAACCTTCCATGTAGGTTTTGACAAAAGACAACAGCGTCCCACCTAGACTATACCCTCCAGCAGGGGAAACCATGCAGGACCTGTTTTAAAAACCCCAGTATCTACAGCGCTGAGCGCAACACCTGCACGAAGTATTTTTTTTCACTGACACTGAGCTAAGTGCCCCTTTGGATTCTCACATTAATCAGAAGCCCTGCCCTTTATAGTTACTTCTGGCTATGACAATGTAAATATGCACTCCTTGACTACACCACATTTTATTTTTTTAATACAGAGAGTTTCTTTTGTTCAGTCACTAAGTCATGTCCAACTCTTTGTGACCCCATGAACTCTAGCATGCCAGGCTTCCCTGTCCTTCACCATCTCCCAGAGTTTGCTCCAACTCATGTCCTATTTATTTATTTGGCTCCTTTGTATATGAGATCTTAGTTCCTCAACCAGGGATTGAAGCCATTCCCCCTTAAGTGGAAACATAGAGTCTTAACCACGGAACTGCCCAGGAAGCCCCATACAACACATTTTTAAAATATCCTACTTCTTGCCAGGGATATGGGCAGTATTTAACAGTTTCACACCCATTTTTATGTGTGTGTGTGTGTGTGTGTGTGTTTTTGCTTTATACTGTAATATTATCGTGAAAAACAATTAGGCATGTATCTACAAAGCCATGCATTTTAACTGGGGGGTGGAGAAGGTAGGAAGAAGAGGAGGCAGGAAAATCAATGTCTTGCTCTGCTTAAATATCTAAATGACTTTTGGTCTTGCATGAGTTATTTGTAAAGACATAGAGGCTGGATATATTTTCACCAACAGTACATTCTTTGGTGAAACAGAGCCTGCCCCTATTTATAAAGGCTTAATAGTATCCTCTGTTTTAAGAGCTGAAGATTCCTTTTCTTCTTGTCTTCCTTGTTTATAGCACTTTGTAGAATGTTGCAGAAAGAACATGGGCTCCGAAATTAGAAGACCTGGGTTTGAACCCCAACCTCTCAGTTTTGGTTTTTTTTTTTAATCTATCTGGCCTTTGTCTCTAAGCTTATTGTCTTCTTATAATTATACTTCTTCACCTCAAAATGTAGCTGAAGATGAACTGTGAACTGGGAAGCACAATATCCAACTAGTAAAGAATCCTCATCACATCCTTTATAAATTCAGTACCAACCCTTCAACTCTGGATACTGTAAGGATCTACTAGAATTATATTTTTCAGCAATGACCTCTGGCCACTTAAGTCTAACATAATAAATGCAAGGACTTTGCCAAAGCAAATTCCTGAAAAGAACACAGTGCAACAGAAGCAGTTCACAAAGTTCTCTAAGTTTTGATTGATGATTACATCCTGCTGCTGTGTTAGCAAGGGCTGGCAACAAACCTGAAGACAGACAAAAGAAGTGATGAAAATGTCAAGATTCCTCAAGCAGATATGTCATGGAATGAGTGGGGGCAGACAAGGATGTTGCATTCAGTGATAAAGGCCAAGAGAACTGGCCATCTCCTCATCAAATTATTGCTATCTTAAAGAATCCCACTTTGCTGTGAAGACTTGAAAATAAACACATTCCAGCAGAGAACTGTCAGTCCTGACCTTTGCTCTGGGTGAACAAGGGTTCACCTATGGACAAGAATAGTATATTGTACTTGCATGTCTTAAAGTTTTAGTTCCTTCTTATAAATATTTGGGACTATAGGATATGACAGTTGCAAGTGAGCATTTTTGGAGACTAGAACTTTATTTGCATTCGAGGCTGTTCCGGAAGTACTCCATAGTAATCACACTATATAGGGTGTCCTTGTTTTGTCACGGTACTGATGAGCTGTGACCGTGCAGAGATTTTCCAGAGGATCAGGTCTGAGAGTATGTTGAACTCAACTGCATTTTTACCTTGTCTTAAGAGCATCCGCACGGGCACTCATGAGTTGAAATTTTAACTTTTTTTCCTCCAAGTGTGAGGAAAGCACACAGGAATAAAAAATGCATGCTCTCTATATTTTCCAGAGGAAATTTTTGCTGTTGAAAGTCTTCTACATGGTTCCCAAAACTCTTTCATTGTGTAAACCAAGAAGCTCTACACTCTCTTATCACCCTCTTATGAGAGACACAGATATTCTGACCCAAGTTATCAGGCTTGGACCTCTGGCACATTTGCTCTGTTGTTCTATTCTTTGCAACACTTTGGACTGTAGCCTACCAGGCTCCTTTGTCCATGGGATTTTTCAGGCAAGTATATTGGAATGGGTTGCCATTTCCAGGTTCCCAGGGATTGAACCCACATCTCCTGTGTCACCTGCAATTGCAGGCAGACTCTTTACCACTGAGCCATTGGGAAAGCTCCCCACCTCTCCCCGCCATATGTGCATAAACACATAAAAAAATGGGCTGTGAAAGGAAGGAAAGAGAAACTGGCATCAGCAAACCAATCAAAGGAAAAAAAGGGAAAGGAACTAACAAGACATTGAAAAAAGCAGATGGAAATGGGTTACATGGTGGGTGAGGGGAAGAGTTTTCCTGAAGAACATGCTATTTTGGGGGATGACTGTGACCACCTCAAAGGAAAAATTCTCACAGAACTTCTTTCTTTCTTCCCAGAGGTCTCTGATCATAGGATACACACCAGTGAGTCTAGAAGAAGTGGAAGTATAAAGTCACATTTCTGAGCCTCCTGAATTCTGTTTCTCAGTCATTTGAGTTTACTGAAACTATGTTCTTGCCTTTTGTATTGAAAATCTTCAGTAAGCAGTGATATCCTCAGAGAGACTGAAATATCATGGTGAATGAGGACTATAACAGTCTGTGTATAATCCCTTATGTGCCAGGGGTTATTCTATCTATGAACACATTTAATTCTCCCAAGAATCCTGTGAAGCTAGTTATTATCCCCACTCTACAGATGAGGAAATTGAGGCACAATGAGAGTTAGGGCTCTGAGTCACATCAGTAGGAGGGCCAGGATTTGAACCTAGTACTGAAGTCCCCAGGTTTCCAATTTTCCAACTAATAGTGAGAGTCAGGTCCTTCCCTAAGGCCACCCTGTGAATGATGGTGGGGTCTATGGGAATTCAGGCTCTCGGGCTCCTCAGACAGCTTTATGAACCTTGCAACTGGCATCAGTGTTAAAAGTTCTTAGGCATTGAAGTGTTTAATGTTGAGCTTTATACAAAACAAAGAAGAATATGTTAGCAATTGAATGGGAATGTATATTTGACCATAGAACTGAGTATGTCATATCATTAAACAACTGCCCTTCCTATAACAAAACTTGTCTTGGCCACCCCACAAATAACAGGACGTCCCAGTATGAAACAAGAAATGGGTATTCTCCTATGGTGACTTGAATGTTTTTGATTTGGAGAGACTGGATGCCAGATTTCAGTGTATAGTAGTAATCAGAAAGAAAAATTCTTTAATAATATTTGGGGGCTACTTATTTATTCTCTGTTTATAATTTCCAAATGTCTTTTGACCAAATTGCTAAGTCACTTCAGTCGTGTCCGACTCTGTGCGACCCCATAGATGGCAGCCCACCAGGCTCCCCTGTCTCTGGGATTCTCCAGGCAAGAACACTGGAGCGGGTTGCCATTTCCTTCTCCAATGCATGAAAGTGAAAAGTGAAAGTGAAGTTGCTCAGTCGTGTCCGACTTGGTGACCCCATGGACTGCAGCCTACCAGGTTCCTCCATCCATGGGATTTTCCAGGCAAGAGTACCAGAGTGGGTTGCCATTGCCTTCTCCGAAAGGATACAAGCTTTTCATCCAAACCTCAAGATCCCAACAATGTGACTCCAGCCTATTTTTGCAGCCTCATCTTCTTACCAGTATTTCCTTTATCTTCAAATGTTCAAGCTGAATCTCACCCGGACCTTCTCCATCTCTTGTGTGATGGAATCAGGATCATTGTGTTCTCGGTCCCCCAACATTTTCTCAGGTGGAAAAGTGTGTTTCTTACCCAACCCTGCCCTTCTTGTGGTGCTTCTTGAACCCAACAGCTTTCTTAAACAACTTGACTTTCCTCGGTGCCTTGCCGCATATATACATTGTAAGGTGACATGTCGTAGATGTCAAATGTTAACCAGGGAAGGGACCTTGGAGATGAACTAGTATCACCCTTTCATTGTATAGATGGGAAAACAAAGGTGTGCCAGAGTTCAACCACCCAAGATGAGATGGTGACAGAGCCAGGTCCCCTGACTCCCTGCAATTTACTACCTTCTAAAATGTAGAGGGGAACATGGTGTCAGGGGAGAATATTTGATGGTTATGAAATTATATGGATTATTTGTGTCCTGATGGAACTAAGTAGAGCGGAGAGAGGAAAATCGATGATATAATGATCGCAGGAGGGAAGTTGTTGAGTGAGGGGGGATGGAATCCAGTATTTGAATAAAGGACTTAGAAAACGGCCTGAACAGTTTACCCATAGTGATAATAGGGGACATTGAATGTGTGGGTGTACATGTAGATATATCGGCAGATATCAAGAGCATGTGGAAGTTTTTTCCTGAACTCTTCTGTTTTTTTTCTATTGAATAAGAAATATGGGAGGTTTAGGACGAGATGGTGGAGGAGTAGGTGGACGTGGAGTGCATCTCTTCACGGATACAACAGGAATACACCTTCAGACACAGAACTGCATGCAGAACACCAGCTGAGAGAGGACAGGAGTACCTGACCAGCAGAAAAGAATATATAGACCCACACAAAACTCGGTAGGGCAAAGGAACTAAGGAGAAAAACAAGAGTGTTAGTTCAGTGGACCTGCCCTTGGCGGGTGGGGGAACTGAAGCAGGGGTCCAATCCCCATATCAATGCAATTGTTTGAGTCAGAGAAGAAACATCTAAGGCTGAGAGTGAAGCTGATCTGTGGCAGCCTAAATAGAATGAGAATCAGACAGTCCTTCCCCGCAGCCATACACACCCCAGACCATGCAGCTGCTGGGAGCTAGAGTGTAGGGATTGTGGAGCAATCCCTGGGTGAGGGCTGCTGTTGACTGCGGAAAGACGGATCAAGGGGCTGTGAGGGAGCAGATTGTGGTGGGAAATGACTGTGGAGGAAAGCTGGGCAGCCATGGAAACAAGGAGATACTGCTGTCACACGAAGCGGGTGGACCCATCACCATAGCCTCTCTCCCCCTCAGCACGCCAGCATTGGCAGCTGAACAACAGAGAGGCTGGACCATTAAATGCCTGATGCACCCCATGGTGCTTCTTTAAGTGCCTGACATGCCTATCTACAGAGTAGGACCCCAGTCGGGGGGCCCCCTCTATGTGCCTGTTGCGCTGAACCACAGAGAAGGACCCCAGGCAAGGAAGCCCTCTAAGTGCCTGAACAGGTGGAGCTACGGAGAAAGACCGGCCAAAGAGGCCTTCTGATCACTAGCTACAAGAGGCTAGAAAAAAAGACTGATAGAGCCGTAACTCCTGCTGTGGAGACAGTCCGTGTCCCGGCACACTTGGCACCACCAGGGTCCCCACAAGCCAAGCAGCTGTGCCACCGTCAGGCTCAACTCTCACTGGAGCAGAGCTGCCACAGGCAAAAAAAGTCTTGTGCCTCTGCAGCAGGGTCACTTCAGCAGTGTCCGACTCTGCGACTCTCAGACTGTGGCCTGCCAGGCTTCTCCGTCAGGGAGGGGGCTTCTCCAGGCAAGAGTACTAGAGCGGATTGGCCAATACTGTTGCCATACCCTTATAGAGCACTATATTTCCTGCTGCCCTAGCTGCCAACTCCCCTGCGTACATGGTGCTGCCAGAACCTCTGCGACCCAAGCAGCTGCACCACCTCCACACCTGGCCCTCACAGGGGCAGACCCAAGTCCTCCAGGGCAGCCTCAGGAGCTAAACCCCAGTGAACGACCCACATGCAGAGGTGGAAATAAAGCCACAATTGAAATCCAGGGGCAGTGTGACTAAGGAAGAAGACCCAAAACCCTCCCACCAGCTGTACAAGCTGCACATTAAATCCACATGATCATCTAGGCAGACTCTGTGTTTATGGAATATATAAAAGGTCATTGAGAGCTCCCACAAAAGAAAATGCACTAATTCTGATAGCTGTGGACATTGGAGGCAAGAACACAGAGGAGTAGGAGCAGATTAGAATCTGAGCTGCCCCCATACAGCAGGTCCAGAGATAGCACAGTGTTAGAGGGCATCCTAGGGAGGTGAGGGGGACCGTGACTCCCAGAGAGGGAAAAAACTCTGACAGCAGTGACTCAAGAAAAACATTTATTATTCTTATGTTTTGACTTGTTCTGTGGATTTTTTTGGATTTTTTTTCCTTTTTATCCTCCCTTTGTTGTAGTTGTTGATTTTATTGGCACTGTGAAATCTAAGCTTTTGAGCTCCCCTCCCCCTCAGTCATACTTTTTATTGTTATAAATCTCTGCCTCTACATTGGCCTTTTGCAGGTCTGGGGAGTTTTCCTTTTTTTCTCTCTCTCTTTTTTTAATTTGAATTTTTTAAACCTATTATTTTCTTTTCTACATTTATTCCTTTATTTGCTTTTCCTACTGTTCTTTTCCCCTTGCAGTTAATCTTTAATATATATAAATCTTCATCTACCTCTATTCGTGTATCTATCCTTTCTTTTCTTTCTTTGCTTTCCTCTCAACATATTTGTTAGTTTTCTTTTCATTGCTTTATTCCCCAATTGGGAATAAAGTTAGTTTATTTAGTTCGTTTTCCAGTTTGTGCTTTAGTGAGTTTTGTTCTGGTAGACATGATTTTTGGTTCCCTTTGTTTGTCGGGTCAATCTAGGGTACTTTATTTTTGTTGGACTGTTTTGATTTTGCTTATGGGTGTATATGTATATGTGTATAGTCAGTCAAACCTCTGCCTCTACATTGGGCCTTTGCAATTCTGTAGAGTTTTCCTTTTTTCTTTTTTTTTTCCATTTTTTTCTTTTCTTTTTTTTTATAATTTTAATTTTTAATTTTTTAAACCTATTATATTTTTTCTACATTTATTCCTTTTTTGCCTTTCCTACTGTTCCTTTCCCTTTGCAGTTAATCTTTAATGTATATAAATCTTCTTCATCTACCTCTATTTAACTTTGTATGTCTATTCTTTCTTTCCTTTTTTTTTCTCTCAATATATTTGTTAGTTTTATCTTCATTGCTTTATTCCCCAATTGGCACCTTACTTGAGTTTTGTTTTCCAGTTTGTGCTTTAGTTAGTTTTGTTCTGGTAGATATAGTTTTTGGTTTCCTTTGTTTGCTGGGTCAATCTATTGTACTTTATTTTTGTTAAACTGTTATGATTTTGCTTATGGGTATATATGTATATGTGTATATTCAGTCACACTTTTTATTGATGTTATAAATCTCTGCATCTAGGTTGGGCTTTTGCAGTTCTGTGGAGTTTTTCTTTTTTATTTCTTCTGTTTTTTTTTTTTTTCTTTTCTCTTTTTATAATTTTAACTTTTAATTTTTTAAACCTATTATATTTTTTCTAGATTTATTCCTTTGTCTTTCCTACTGCTCTTTTCCCTTTGCAATTAATCTTTAATGTGTATAAATCTTCTTCATCTAACTCTATTTAACTTTATATATCTATCCTTTCTTTCTTTGCTTTCTTTCCTTTCCTCTCAACATATTTGTTAGTTTGTTTTCATTGATTTATTTCCCACTTGACACCTTGCTTTAGTTTTGTTTTCCATTTTGTGCTTTAGTTAGTTTTGTTCTTAACTGGTAAATATAATTTTTTATTTTCTTTGTTCACCAGGTCAATCTATTGCACTTTATTTTTGTTGGACTGTTTTGACTTTGCTCATGGGTTTTTATGTATATGTGTATATTCACTTAATTTAATTATTATTTGCCTGATTTGGTAACTGCCATTTGTCTGGGGTTCATCTTTGGTTTCTCATTTTTGGATATTTGTTTTAATTTCACTTAATGCCATAACAAACCCCTTATGGAATCTTCATTCCTGACCAGAGATCAAGCCCTGAGCCTTTGGAGTAGGAGCACTGACCCCAAGACCCTAGACTACCAGAGAACTAACCCTAGGGGGTATCAAATAGTAAGAGCTCACACAAAGGAAACCACTTGAATATAAGACCCAGCATCACCCAACCACCAGTAGCACCCTGTGCAGGATGCCTCATCTAAACAACAAACAAAACAAAAATACAAACCCAATCACCAGCAGACAGGATTACCACCTCACTCAGCCTTGCCCATAAGAGGAAAAACAAACAAGCAAACAAAAAACTCAGCACAAATCTCACCCTATATCAAGCTTACACAAACCACTGGACCAAACTTAGGAGAGCAGAAACCAAAAGGAAGAAAGAATTCAACCCTGAAGCCTGGGAAAAGGAGACCTCAAACACAGTAAGTTAAAAAAAAGTAATGAAAAGGCAGAGAAATACTACACAAATGAAGGAACAGACTAGAAACACAGAAGTCCAAATAAATGAGAAAATAAGTAAACTACCTGAAAAAGAATTCTGAATAATGATAGTAAAGATGATAAAAAACCTTGAAAACAAAATAGAGAAAATGCAGAAATGAATTAACAAAGACCTAGAAGAATTAATGAATAAACATGCAGAGACAACACAATTACTGAAATCAAAAATACTCTAGAAGGAATCAATAGCAGAATATCTGAAGCAGAAGAATGAATCAGTGAGCTGGAAGATAAAATGGTAGGAATAACTTCTGAAGAGTAGAATAAAGTGAAAAGAATGAAAAGAACTAAGGATAGCCTCAGAAACATCTGGGACAATATCAGATGCACCAACATTCAAATTATGGGGGTCCCAGAAGAAGAGAAAAAGAAAGGGTATGAGAAAATTTTTGAAGAGATTATAGTTGAAAATTTCCCCAACATGGAAAGGGAAATAGTCAATGAAGTCCAAGAGGCACAAAGAGTCCCATACAGGATAAGCCCAAGGAGAAACACACCAAGACACATACTAATCAAATGAACAAAGACTAAACACAAAGAAAGAATATTAAAAGCAGCAAGGGAGAAACAACAAGTAACATACAAGGGAAACCCCATACACTTAACAGCTGATCTTTCAACAGAAACTCTGCAGGCCAGAAGGGAATGGCAGGATATATTTAAAGTACTGAATGGAAAAAATCTACAACCAAGATTACTGTGCCTGGCAAGAATCTCATTCAAAATTAATGGAGAAATAAAAATCTTCTCAGACAAGCAAAAGTTAAGAGAATTCAGTACCACCAAACCAGCTTTACAACAAATCTTAAAGGGACTTATATAGTCAAGAAATACAAGAAAAGAAAAAAGATCTACAAAATCAACCCCAAACAAGAAAATTCAATAGGAACATATATATCAATAATTACTTTAAATATAAATGGATTAAATGTTCCAACCTAAAGACACAGACTGGCTGAATGGATACAAAAACAAGACTCATATATATGCTGTCTACAAGAAACCCACTTCAGACCTAACATACAGACTAAAGTGAGAGGATGAAAAAATATATTCCATGCAAATGGGAGGCAAAAGAAAGCTGGAATAGCAATCCTCATATCAGACCAAATAGACCTTAAAATAAAGAAGATTACAAGAGATAAGGAAGGACACTACATAATGATCAAAGGATCAATCCAGGAGGAAGATATAACAATTGTAAATATCTATGCACCCAACAAAGGAGCACCTCAATACATAAGACAAACACTAACAGACATAAAAGGAAAAATTGACAGTAACACAATAATAGTAGGAGACTTTAACACCACACTCACACCAATGGACAGATCATCAAAACAGAAAATTAATAAGGAAACAAGTCTTAAATGATACATTAGATGAGATGTATCTCATTGATGTCTTCAGGACATTCCATCCAAATGCAGAAGAATACACCTTCTTCTCAAGTGCACATGAAATATTCTCCAGGAAAGATCACATCTTGGGTCACAAATCAAACCTCAGTAAATTTAAGAAAATTGAAATCATATCAAGCATCTTCTCTGACCACAACACTATGAGACTAGATTTCAATTACAAGAAAAAAAAGTGTAAGAAACACAAACACATGGATATTAAACAACATGTTTCTAAATAACCAACAGGTTACTGAAGAAATCCAAAGGGAAATAAAAAAAAATTTTCTGGAAACAAATGACAATGAAAACATGACAACTCAAAACCTATGGAGTGCAGCAAAAGCAGTCCTAAGAGGGAAGCTTATAGTAATACAATCCTACCTCAAGAAACAAGAAAAACATCAAATAGAAAACCTAACTTTTCACCTAAAACAACTGGAAAAAGAAGAACAAAAAAAACCCCCAAAATTAGTAGAAGGAAAGAAATCATAAAGATCTAAGCAGAAATAAATGAAAAAGAAATGAAAGAAACAGTAGTAAAGATTAATAAAACTAAACGTTGGTTCTTGGAGAAAATAAACAAAATTGACAAAACTTTAGCCAGACTCATCAAGAAAAAAAAGAATCAAATCAACAAAATTAGAAATGAAAAAGGAGAGGTTATATCAGACAATGCAGAAATACAAAGGATTAGAAGAGACTATTATGAACAACTATATGACAATAAAATGGATAACCTGGAAGAAATGAACAGATCTTTAGAAAAGTTCAATCTTTCAAGACTGAACCAGGAAGAAATAGAAATTATGAACAACTCAATTGCAAGCACTGAAATTGAAGCTGTGATAAAAAATTTCCCAAAAAACAAAAGCCCAGGACCAGATGGCTTCACAGGAGAAATCTATCAAACATTTAGAGAAAAACTAATGCCCATCCTTCTAAAACTCTTTCAAAAAATTGCAGAGGAAGGAACACTTCCAAACTCATTCTATGAGGCCACCATCACCCTGATACCAAAACCAGACAAAGACAACAAAGAAAAAGAAAACTACAGGCCAATATCACTGATGAACATAGATCCAAAATCCTCAACAAAATTTTAGCAAACAGAATTCAGCAACACATCAAAAAGCTCATACACCATGATCAAGTTGGGTTTATTCCAGGAATGCAAGGATTCTTCAATATATGCAAATCAATGTGATATACCATATTAAAAAATTGAAAGATTAAAAACATATGATAATCTCAATAGATGCAGAAAAAGCCTTTGACAAAATTCAGCACCCATTTATGATTAAAACTCTTCAAAAAATGGGCATAGAAGGAATCTATTTCAACATAGTAGAGGCCATATATGCTAAGCCTACAGCAAACATTATTCTCAATGGTGAAAAACTGAAAGCATTCCCCTAAGATCAGGAACAAGACAAGTGTGTCCACTTTCACCACTATTATTCAACATAGTTCTGGAAGTCCTAGCTAGAGCAATCAGAGAAGAAAAAGAAATAAAAGGAATCCAAATCAGAAAAGAAGTAAAGCTCTCAATGTTTGCAAATGACATGATACTGTACATAGAAAACGCTAAAGATAGTATCAGAAAATTACTACAGCTAATCAGTGAATTATGGTTTTTCCAGTGGTCATGTATGGATGTGAGAGTTGGACTGTGAAGAAAGCTGAGTGCTGAAGAATTGATGCTTTTGAACTGTGGTGTTGGAGAAGACTCCTGAGAGTCCCTTGGACTGCAAGGAGATCCAACCAGTCCATTCTGAAGGAGATCAGCCCTGGGTGTTCTTTGGAGGGAATGATGCTAAAGCTGAAGCTCCAGTACTTTGGCCACCTCATGCGAAGAGTTGACTCATTGGAAAAGACTCTGATGCGGGGAGGGATTGGGGGCAGGAGGAGAAGGGGACGACAGAGGATGAGATGGCTGGATGGCATCACCAACTCGATGGACATGAGTTTGAGTGAACTCTGGGAGTTGGTGATGGACAGGGAGGCCTGGTGTGCTGCGATTCATGGGGTCACAAAGAGTCGGACACGACTGAGCCACTGAACTGAACTGAATCAGTGAATTTAGCAAAGTTGCAGGATACAAAATCAATACACAGAAATCACTTGCATTTCTATATAATAAAAATGAAAAATCAGAAAGAGAAATTAAGGAATCAATCCCATTCGCCATTGCAACAAAAAGGAATTAAATATCTAAGGATAAATTTACCTAAGGAGACAAAAGAACTGTACACAGAAAATTATAAGACACTAATGAAAGAAATCAAAGATGACATAAACAGATGTTTATGGGTAGGAAGAATTAGTATTGTGAAAATGTCTATACTACCAAACACAATGGACAGACTCAATGTGCTCCTTATCAAATTAACAATAGCATTTTTCACAGAACTAGGACAAAAATTTTCACAATTCATATGGAAACAAAAAAGACCCCGAATAGCCAAAGCAATCTTGAGAAAGAAGAATGGAGCTGAGGAGTCAACCTTCCTGACTTCAGATTATACTACAAAGCTAGTCATCAAGACAGGATGGTACTGGCACAAACACAGAAATATAGACCAATGGAACAAGATAGAAAGCCCAGAAATAAACCCATGCACCTATGGGTACCCTATTTTTGACAAAGGAGGCAAGAATATACAATGGGGCAAAGACAGCCTCTTCACTAAATGGTGTTGGGAAAACTGGACAGCTACATGTAAAAGAATGAAATTAGAACACTTCCTAACACCGTACACAAAGATAAACTCAAAATGGATTCAAGACCTAAATGTAAGACCAGAAACTATAAAACTCTCAGAGGAAAACATAGGCAGAACACTCAAGTGACATAAATCAAAGCAAGATCCTCTATGACCAACCTTTTAGAGTAACAGAAATAAAAACAAAAATAAACAAGTGGGACCTGATTAAACTTAAAAGCTTTTGCACAGCAAAGTAAACTATAAGCAAGGTGAAAAGACAACCCTTAGAATGGGATAAAAATAATAGCAAATGAAGCAACTGACAAAGGATTAATTTCCAAAATATACAAGCAGCTCATACAACTCTATGCCAGAAAAACAAATAACCCAATCAAAAAGTGAGAAAAAGACTTAAACAGACATTTTTCCAAAGAAGACATACAGATAGCTAACAAACACATGAAAAGATGCTCAACATCACTCATTATTAGAGAAATGCAAATCAAAACCACAATGAAATATCACCTCACACCAGTCAGAATGGCCATCATTAAAAAGTCTACAAACAATAAATGCTGGAGAGGGTGTGGAGAAAAGGGAATGCTCTAGCACTGTTGGTGGGAATGTAAACTGATACAGCCACTATGGAAGACAAGATGGGGATTCCTTAAAAAACTAGCAATAAAACCACCGGATGACCCAGCAATCCCATTTCTAGGCATATACCCTGAGGAAACCAAAATTGAAAAAGATACATGTATCCCATTGTTCATTGCAGCACTATTTACAATAGCTAGAACATGGAAGCAACCTAGATGTCCATCAACAGATGAATGGATAAAGAAGCTGTGGTACATATACACAATGGCATATTGCTCAGTCATAAAAAGGAACACATTTGAGTCAGTTCTGATGAGGTGGATGAACCTAGAACCTATTATACAGAGTGAAGTGAGTCATAAGAGAAAGATAAATATCCTATTCTAATGTACATATATAGAATCTAGAAAAATGGTACTGAAGAATTTATTTACAGGGCAGCAATGGAGAAACAGACATAAAGAATAGACTTATGGACATGGGGAGAAGGGAGAAGAAGGTGAGATGTTGGTGATGGACACGAAGGCCTTGCACGCTGCAGTCCATGGGGTTGCAAAGAGTCAGACAAGACTGAGCAACTGAACTTAACTGAACACTTGAGATTTGTGATCAAGCAGTGTTTTTCAGTGGAGATGCAATTAGCCTTTTGGGAATGCATGCTTTTCAGCATCTGGCATCCCTGGCCCTAAGCAATACCTATATCATTGATTGTGATGATCAAAAATGTTCCCCACAAAATTTCCAAGTACCCTCTAGGGAGCAAATCCATTCCCAATTGAGAAACACTGGGGACCAGTCACAAGATTATGGTATGCTTTTCTTCAGCAACTCGGGTACTGGCAGGAAACAGGCAGAAATCTGGGTTGATAAGTGTTACGTTTGACAGATAAGAACACTGATGGAAGAGAGAGACAGGGGAACTGAGAGTGTATGTCATGGACTGGTCATGACAGTCAGATTTACTGAACAACAAAGTATGCTTGTTGGCCCAGGGAAATTGTAAAACACCACAGTGGTGGAGGATCCTTGGCCACTGTTTGTACACATTTGGACATCTGATTGATTTCTGGCTATTGTGAATAAAGTACAATGAATACTCTTATATGTATTTTTGGGCAGACATATGTATTCATTTCTTTTAGGAATATATCCAAGGTGGATTTGATGGATCACAGAGAATATGTTATCCATTCAATATGTGATCCATTCAATATCCATTGAATATTTAGTTCAATTAAAAACTTCTGCTCATTTCTTTAAAAGTTGCACATACATTGACCTATGACTCAGCCATTCTGTTCCAAGTATTTACCCAAGAGAAATAGGCATCTATCCACACAAAGGCTTGTACATTAATGTTCATAGCTTTATTTGTAACAGCAAAACACCAGAAACAACCCAAACATTCACCAACAGATGACCACATCAACAAATTGAGGTATAGCCATATAATGGAATACTACTCAGCAATAAAAAATGTATTATTGAAAGACACAGCAACATAGATAAATCTCAAAATAACTGAGTGAAAGAAGCTAGATACAAAATACTATATGATTCCATGTATATAAAATTCTAGAAAAGGCAAACTAATTCCTAGTGATAGAAAATAGATCAGTAATTGCCTAGGGATGGGCTTAGGGGAGTAGAGAGGAAGGGATAGATGCCACAAGGCATGAGGAAACTTCTGGGGATGATGAACACGATCATTTTCTTGACTGTGGTAGTCATTTCATGATTGCACACATAGGTCAAAACTCAGCCATCAAATTATATGCATTCAGTTCAGTTCAGTCACTCAGTCGTGTCCAATCTTTGCGACCCCATGAATCGCAGCACGCCAGGCCTCCCTGTCCATCACCAAATCCCGGAGTTCACTCAAACTCACATCCATCAAGTCGGTGATGCCATCCAGCCATCTCATCCTCTGTCGTCCCCTTTTCTTCTTGCCCCCAATCCCTCCCCGCATCAGAGTCTTTTCCAATGAGTCAACTCTTCGCATGAGGTGGCCAAAGTACTGGAGTTTCAGCTTTAGTATCATTCCCTCCAAAGAACACCCAGGGCTGATCTCCTTCAGAATAGACTGGTTGGATCTCCTTGCAGTCCAAGGGACTCTCAGGAGTCTTCTCTAACACCACAGTTCATAAGCATCAATTCTTCAGCGCTCAACTTTCTTCACAGTCCAACTCTCACATCCATACATGACCACTGGAAAAACCATAGCCTTGACTAGACAGACCTTTGTTGGCAAAGTAATGTCTCTGCTTTTGAATATGCTATCTCGGTTGATCATAACTTTCCTTCCAAGGAGTAAGTGTCTTTTAATTTCATGGCTGCAGTCACCATCTGCAGTGATTTTGGAACCCAAAAATTAAAGTCTGCCACTGTTTCCACTGTTTCCCCATCTATTTCCCATGAAGTGATGGGACCAGATGCCATGATCTTAGTTTTCTGAATGTTGAGCTTTAAGCCAACTTTTTCACTGTCCACTTTCACTTTCATCAAGAGGCTTTTGAGTTCCTCTTCACTTTCTGCCATAAGGGTGGTGTCATCTGCATATCTGAGGTTATTGATATTTCTCCCGGCAATCTTGATTCCAGCTTGTGCTTCTTCCAGCCCAGCGTTTCTCATGATGTACTCTGCATAGAAGTTAAATAAGCAGGGTGACAATAAACAGCCTTGACATACTCCTTTTCCTATTTGGAACCAGTCTGTTGTTCCATGTCCAGTTCTAGCTGTTGCTTCCTGACCTGCATATAGGTTTCTCAAGAGGCAGGTCAGGTGGTCTGGTATTCCCATCTCTTGCAGAATTTTCCACAGTTTATTGTGATTCACACAGTCAAAGGCTTTGGCATAGTCAATAAAGCAGAAATAGATGTTTTTCTGGAACTCTCTTGCTTTTTCCATGATCCAGCGGATGTTGGCAATTTGATCTCTGGTTCTTCTGCCTTTTCTAAAACCAGCTTGAACGTCCGGAAGTTCATGGTTTACATATTGCTGAAGCCTGGCTTGGAGAATTTTGAGCATTACTTTACTAGTGTGTGAGATGAGTGCAATTGTGCGGTAGTTTGAGCATTCTTTGGCATTGCCTTTCTTTGGGATTGGAATGAAAACTGACCTTTTCCAGTCTTGAGGCCACTGCTGAGTATTCCAAATTTGCTGGCATATTGAGTGCAGCACTTTCACAGCATCATCTTTAAGGATTTGAAATAACTCCACTGGAATTCCATCACCTCCACTAGCTTCGTTCATAATGATGCTTTCTAAAGCCCACTTGACTTCACATTCCAGGATGTCTGGCTCTAGGTCAGTGATCACACAATCGTGATTATCTTGGTCATGAAGATCTTTTTTGTATAGTTCTTCTGTGTATTCTTGCCACCTCTTCTTAATATCTTCTGCTTCTGTTAGGTCCATACCATTTCTGTCCTTTATGGAGCCCATCTTTGCATGAAATGTTCCCTTAGTATCCCTAATTTTCTTGAAGAGATCTCTAGTCTTTCCCATTCTATTGTTTTCCTCTATTTCTTTGCACTGATCTCTGAGGAAAGCTTTCTTATCTCTTCTTTCTATTCTTTGGAACTCTGCATTCAGATGCTTATATCTTTCCTTTTCTCCTTTTCTTTTTACTTCTCTTCTTTGCACAGTTATTTGTAAGACCTCCCCAGACAGCCATTGTGCTTTTTTCATTTTTTTTCCATGGGAATGGTCTTGATCCCTGTCTCCTGTACAATGTCACGAACCTCAGTCCATAGTTCATCAGGCACTCTATCAGATCTAGTCCCTTAAATCTATTTCTCACTTCCACTGTATAATCATAAGGGATTTGATTTAGGTCATACCTGAATGGTCTAGTGGTTTTCCCTACTGTCTTCAATTTAAATCTGAATCTAGCAATAAGGAGCTCATGATCTGAGCCACAGTCAGCTCCTGGTCCTGTTTTTGCTGACTGTATAGAGCTTCTCCATCTTTGGCTGCAAAGAATATAGTCAATCTGATTTCGGTGTTGACCATCTGGTGATATCCATGTGTAGAGTCTTCTCTTGTGTTGTTGGAAGAGGGTGTTTTCTGTGACCAGTGCGTTCTCTTGGCAAAACTCTATTAGCTGGGGAGGGAGGAGGGAGGAGGGTTCAGGATGGGGAACACATGTATACCTGTGGCAGATTCATTTTGATAATATGGCAAAACCAATACAATATTGTAAAGTTAAATAAAATAAAATTAAAAAAATAAAAAATAAAAATAAATAAATAAAAAAATAAAAACACACACACACAAAAAAAAACTCTATTAGCCTTTGCCCTCTTCATTCCATATTCCAAGGCCAAATTTGCCTGTTATTCCAGGTGTTTCTTGACTTCCTACTTTTGCATTCCAGTCCCCTGTAATGAAAAGGACATCTCTTTTGGGTGTTAGTTCTAAAAGTTCTTGTAGGTCTTCATAGAACTGTTCAACTTCAGCTTCTTCAGCGTTACTGGTTGGGGCATAGACTTGGATTACTCTGATATTGAATAGTTTGCCTTGGAAACAAACAGAGGTCATTTTGTCTTTTTTGCGATTGCATCCAAGTACTGCATTTTATATGCACTAAAAATGTATAATTTATTATACATGAATTATACCTCAGAGCAATTAAAGACTAAAAGCCTACTGAATAATTTTCCAATGTGGTTAAATTATCTTATATTCCATCAGCAATGTATAAGAATTCTAGTTGTCTACCACATCTTTGCCAACATTTGGTTTTATCCAGTCCTTTTAATTTTAGCAGTATTGTGGTGATATCACATTATGGTTTTAACTTATGTTTTTCTGATCAGATGACTTTGAGCACCTTTTCATATACTTATTGGTCACTTGAATGTGTTTTTTTGTTAAGTGCCTATTTCAGGTTTTCCCATTTTTCCATTTGATCGGAAGTCTTTTTCCTTTGACTTGTGCTTCTTTACATGTTCTAGATAAGTCCCTTATCATGGAGGGGAGGGCAGAGTGGGCATGGGTAGGGAGGCAGAGAAAAAGAGGCACACAGAGAGAGGGTTTCTTTTCCCAGTCTATCACTTGCCTTTTCAGTCTCGTAATGTTGTCTTTTGATGAACAGTTCTTAATTTTAATGAACCAACATATTAAGCTTTTCTCTTGTTTAGTGATTTTTAAGTACTATTTTTAAATTTTTTGTCTACCTTAAATCATAGATATTCCCCCATGGCTTTTTTAGGAACTTATAGCCTTAGGATTTATGTATAGGTCTATGTGTGCATGTTTAGTTGTTCCTGAATCTTTGACATCCCATGAACTGTAGCCCAGCAGGCTCCTCTGTCCATTGGATTTCCCAGGCAAAAATACTGGAACAGGTTTTCATTTCCTACTCCAGAGGATCTTTTGGACCCAGGGATTGAACCCCCGTCTCCTATATTGCAGGCAGATTCTTTACCACTGCACTACCAGGGAAGCCTGTATAGGTCTATCAGTTCGGTTCAGTTCATTCACTCAGTCGTGTCCAACTCTCTGCGACCCCATGAATCGCAGCACGCCAGGCCTCCCTGTCCATCACCAACTCCCAGAGTTCACTCAGACTCACGTCCATCGAGTCAGTGATGCCATCCAGCCGTCTCATCCTCTGTCGTCCCCTTCTCCTCCTGCCCCCAATCCCTCCCAGCATCAGTCTTTTCCAGTGAGTCAACTCTTCGCGTGAGGTGGCCAATAGGTCATCACAATCTTTTTTGGGGGGGTATGGTGTGAATTAGAGGATCGATGTTTCTTTTTTATTTTAATGAGTTCTAATTGACCCAACATCATTTTTGAAAAGACTTTCCTGCACTGTAGTGTAATGGCATCTTTGTCACAAATCAGGAAGCCATATGAAAACCAGTTCTTATGACTTGCTTATAGTTTTATTCTGTCATCTTTACAGGTTTTGCCTCAAGATTGTGCTAATCTCATAAAATAGAGACCAGAGGATCTCTTTTCTATGCCCTGAAAAGTACTTACTTTGGAAATTATTTGTTCCAAGGCACATATGTTTGAAATAATCATTAAAGCCATGTATATCAGTTAGTATATCAGTTAGTGTCCAATCAGGAAAACAGAAGCCACTCAGAGTATTTAAAAAGAGGTGAATTAATTACACAGGTGATGGGAGGAGCCAAAAAGCCAAACAAGTGAAGTTACAATAGGAGGAAACAACTGTTACTCCTAACCCATAAGGAACAAAGGGAAGAGAAGGTTTTACTGGAGTCTAAGGGACAAAGTCAGGAGGTAGAGATAGGAATCATGTTGGTGTAACTAACGGGAGCTTGAGCTACAGAAAAGAAGTATCCAGTGTGGGGGGCCTCCATCAAGGGCACAACAGGATAGACAAGACCCTGGCTTCTCTCCAACTTCAGCCTCCTATGTACCGCCCAGAACCTCCCATGGCCTGAATATACCAGAAGTCTGCCAACACAGGAGCTGGTGAGCACAGCCCACAGGAATGCACCTACCAAGGATGATGCATTCTTCTGATCCCTTCGTATCCTATAACTGATGCATTAAGTCCAGAAGTTGAGGGCTTCCCAGGTGGTTCAGTTCAGTTCAGTCGCTCAGTCGTGTCCAACTCTTTGTGACCCCATGAATCACAGCACGCCAGGCCTCCCTGTCCATCACCAACTCCTGGAGTCCACCCAAACCCACATCTATCGAGTTGGTGATGCCATCCAACCATCTCATCCTCTGTTGTCCCCTCCTCCTCCTGCCCTCAATCTTTCCCTGCATTAGGGTTTTTTCAAATGAGTCAGCTCTTCGCATCAGGCGGCCAAAGTATTGGAGTTTCAGCTTCAACATCAGTCCTTCCAATGAACACCCAGGACTGATCTCCTTTAGGATGGACTGGTTGGATCTCCTTGCAGTCCAAGGGACTCTCAAGAGTCTTCTCCAACACCAAAGTTCAAAAACATCAATTGTTCGGCGCTCAGCTTTCTTTATAGTCCCAGGTGGTAACAGCAGTTAAAAAAACAAAAAAACAAACAAACAAAACACCTGCCAATGCAGGAAAACAAGAGACTCAGTTTTGATCCCTGGGTTGGGAAAATCCCTTGGAGAAGGAAATGGTAACCCACTCCAGTGTTCTTGTCTGGAAAATGCCATGGACAGAGGAGACTGATGAGCTACAGTCCATGGGACCGCAAAGAGTCAGATGCGACTGAGCACATGCAGTGGAAGCTGATCTAATTCAAGATCAGTTGTTTGGGTATGAATCCTTCACAGGCAGTCATGTGTACTTCCCTCAGGGGACACCCAAATGTATTAATAAATGTCCTTTTGATGTTAACAGCTATTGACCCACTGACACAACAGGGGTTACAAATGCTGATAAAATAATCATGCTTCTTTCTTTATCAGCTGGAAGACTTCTATAAAGAGAAACTACCCCTCATCACTGTGTAGTCAGTCTTGGCTACCTTTTGACTTTCATTTTCAGATATCTGTCTTCCTTCAGTGGAATACTGATCTTTACTCTGAAGTTACAGACCTCAGAATTTTGGCAGAGATGCTCATATAAATTTAAATTTAATTTTTAAAATGTCATACAAAATTCAAAAGGTCCCAGAGGGCATAGAGTAAAAAGTAAGTCTTCTAATCATTCAGTTCCATCCTTCAAAGCAGCCATTGTTACAACTTTCTTATGACAGCTTCCAGAGACATTAAAACTATATATATTCATATGATAAAACAAATGGGATAAAATGTTGATAGTAAGTGAATGGGTAAAGGGTATGTGACTGTCATTTATCTTTATTTTCCCATAAAAATAAAAAATAAAGATTATATCTTTATTTTTACAACTTTGTAAGTTTTAAAGTATTTCTAAGTAAAAAGGAATATGCATATTATATAATAAATGTTTTCTGTTTAATAACTCAAATGGTACTATACTATACACACTATCTTGTTCCTATCTTTTTTTATTAAACATATAGCTTGAAGATTTTTTTATGCTAGTACATTTAGAGATGCCTCATTCTTTTTAAAAGTTGTCATGATTGCATTGTATGGAAACACAGTATATCATAGTTTATTTAAATAGCAGTCCATAGGTGGACATTTAGTTTGTTTTAAATCCACTGGTAGTACAAAAATGCTGCAGTGAATGTCCTTTTACATGCGTTGTTTCTCAAATGTGTGAGTATATCTATAGGATAAACACGTAGGAGTAAAATAGGCACATCAAAGGGTATATGAACTTTTAATGTGTGTGTGTGTGTGCGTGCGCGCGGGTGTGCTCAGTCGCATCTGACTCTTTGCAACCCCATGGATTGTAGCCTGCCAGGCTTCTTTGTCCCTGGAATTTTCTAGGCAAGAAAACTGGAGCTGGTTTCCATTCCCTACTCCAAGGGATCTTCCCAACCCAGGGATCAAATCTGTGTCTCTTGCATCTCCTGAATTGCAGGCAGATTCTTTACCTCTGTGCCACCTGGGAAGCCCTTAATTTTAATAAGTAATTTGGTCATGACCAAACTGTCCTCCCTAGAGGATATTCCAATGTACACCTCCACTACTTTTTGAGAGTGCTGGCTTCCTCGCGCTCAGCAGCACAGTGAACACAGCGTGTTGTGGAACTCATTATTTCCTGATAGTTGAAAACATTGAATTTCTTTGTAGTTTTAACTTGCATTGCTCTTTTGGTTTAAAAGTAGCTGTGATTTCTTTTCTGTGAACTCTCTACTTACATCTTTCACCCTCTCTGTTGGGTTACTGGGTTTTTAAATTTGATTTGTAGAAGGTTTTTATACGTTAAGACTTAGAAGTCAGTCTCTTGTTTGTGATTCTGTAACATTTTTGAAGCAGAAGTAATAATCTGACAGTAATCTAGTTCAGCCTATGGTATTACAAGGGCTTCCCTGGTGGCTCAGATGGTAAAGAATCTGCTTGCAATGCAGGAGACCCAAGTTCAATCCCAGGGCTGGGAAGATCCCCTGGAGAAGGGAATGGCTACCCCACTCCAGTATTCTTGCCTGGAGAATCCAATGGACAGAGGACCCTGGTGGGCTGCAGTCCATGGGGTCAAAAGATTTGAACTCGACTGAGCAACTTCCACTTTCACTTTCATCATGCTACAGATTTTTGAACTGATTTAAAGATGTTAAATCAGATCTTCAGCCAGGGATGTTGAGTCCTAGTTTAGTCATTTTTACACTTCACCATACCATCCTAAGCCAGAAATAGCCAATGTCCATCCTCACAGAATGTGAGATTGGGATTTAGGGACTTTGCCCTTCTCTATGACACAACTGAGCGACTTCACTTTCACTTTTCACTTTCATGCATTGGAGGAAGAAATGGCAACCCACTCCAGTGTTCTTGCCTGGAGAATCCCAGGGACGGCGGGGCCTGGTGGGCTGCCATCTATGGGGTCGCACAGAGTCAGACATGACTGAAGCGACTTAGCAGCAGTAGCAGCAGCATGACCCCATTACTTCTCACTAATCCATTTAGGGACATATCTCCCCAACTTAACTTGCACTTTCTGGATTCCCCAGACTTGTCTTCATCAAATGTGTTACTCTCCATAAGCATAATGACATCTTGACTTTTCCCACAGATTCTTATTCTTGACTCAGTTCTTCATCCTGAATTTATTGAGCTCCTGGTAAATGAAGATCCCTGCATTGGGCAAGATAAGAAGATAAAACAGAAATAGAAAATTCAATCCCTGCCTTGGTTAATAGTCCCTTTGAAGAGACAAAGCAAACACCCAATTTATTTGAAAATGAGCTCATAATTACTTGTTAATGCTCAAGGTGTATAAATCAAGCAAATGATTAAATGGGTTTGTGTCAAGTGGAAAAAGACTCCTGCAAGTTAAGTTTTTCCTTCAGATCTAGAAAGAAAGTGACATATTTAGATGACAACAATCCTAATTAATATACACAGCAGTTTCTAATACTCAGCATCACAGACAGCATCTCTTTTCAACTGAACAGTGGGACTTTTATCTTTCACTTTATACATGAGTAAACTGTAGAATGATTGAGACACCAAACAACTTGTTCAGACAGCCTGAAAGGGCCCAATGCTTCTCTCTCCAGGACCTATGAACAGTCCACTATACCAGACCGCTTCAGTTTGGCAGAGGAAGAGAAGGGAGTGAGGAGGGGCTTCAGGGGGAATGAGTCACAGATCTGAATACTTTTAAGAGGTCCCATGGTATAGTGAGAAGACTAATTTTGGAATCAGACAAGATTTGAATCTGTCTTGCTATTTACAAGCTGTGACCTTGGCAAGTTACTTATCCTCCAAACCTTCATGTTCTCAACTGAAAAATGAAAGTTAAATAATATCTACTCTTTAAGGCTTCCTGTCATATAGTAAGCATCTGATAAATGGTAGCTACTTTAGCTAGTACAGGGCTAGAGTAGAAATGTGGATCAGTTTTTCCCTTGGAAGCATTAGTGATTGACTTAAAGCAAAATGAGTGAAGGGCAAAGGGCCCAAGAAACCAAAGTGTGTTGAATCCTAGGGAAAAGCACCACACTTGTTCTTCAGATTCTTCTCTTCTTGCCTGCTTTCCTAGCAGGATGATTTTTGTAACTGTTTACAGAGCAACTTCCAGAGAGAAGAGTTGAGAGGATTCTTACCTCTTTGGATGCACTCCTAACAGGAATACACATGAGACAGTAGGCATAGAGAGTGCACTGAACATTGTTAAATTGTTCAAGCTCTAGATTCAGTGGTGGAAGAGGGGACTTGACTTGCCTTTGCCACTTTCCAACTCTATGTTCTTCAATGAATCATTTAAGCTCCTTGCTCCAGGGACACCTATGAAGTGGGGCTAGTAATCCCTACACCACAGAATTTCCAAGTGCCAGATTAGATCATTCAATTAACAAACACCTATAAAATACTCACTGTGATGCTTAATTTACTGTGTCACCTTGGAGAATGTTTGGGGATGAAATTACCTTTTCAAACGGTGAACTTTGAGGAAGCAGATTGCCCACCATAATCTGGGTGGGTCTCATCCAATCAGTTGAAGGCCAGACTAGAACAAGGAGATCAGCCTCCCCCACCAAGAGGGACTCCTCCAGCAGATTGCCTTAAGACTTTATCCACACCAGCGGCTCTTCTGGGTCTCCAGTCTGCTGGCCCACAACTGTAGATTTTGGACTGACCAGCCTCCATAATCATGTGAGCCAATCCCTTATAATACCTAGGAGTGATGTGAATAAAATACAAAACAGGGAGCTGATAGTGAAGGGTGAAGCTCCTTTGGATTGACTGAATCTGGGTTGAAGCATTGCTATGGACAGGGGAACACCAAGTTTCTTAGGAATGACCTCAGTGTGCTTGGGCAGAGGGGAAGATAGGGTGCCTGGGAACAAGTGGGTGTGATAAAGAGTGGCAGGGGGGACTTCCCTGGTGGTCCAGTGGCTAAGACTGTGCTCCCAGTGCGGGGGGCTTGTGTCCAATCCCTGGTCAAGGAACTAGATCCGGCATGCCACAACTGAGACCCAGTGCAGTCAAAAAAATAAATATTGAAATAAAAAAAATGGCAGGAGACAACGTAGGTAAGGTTACAAGATCCATCAGGGAGACTACTATTCTCATGGTACAGAATTTTAATTTTATTCTAAGTGCAGTGGGAAACCACTGAAGGGTTTCAGCCAGCATGTGACATGTTCTGATTTATATACACACAGTTTTTTAAATTGAGGTGAAATTCATATAATATAAAATGAACCATTCTAAAGTAAACATTTCAGTGACATTCAGCAATGTTGTACAATCACCACCAATTTGTATTTTAAAAGATCATTCTGGTTGCTGTGTAGGAAACGGATGGTGTTCAAGAAGCAAGAGTCCAAAGGAGAAATACATTTGGAGGCTGGTGCTGAAGAGGTACTGGCTAGACCAGTAGCAGAAAAGATGGAGAGAGTGGACAGAGCAATGGGACATAATTTTGAGGAAGAGCCAACAGGACTTTCTCACAGACTCAATGTAGCCTGTGAAAATATACATAATGTACATGGAAGCACTTTGTAAAATTTTCCAACTGTAAAATGTTATCATCATTATTATGAACTGCTGTTGTTGTTCAGTTACTAAGTCATATCCTTCTCTTTGCGACCCCATGGAGCACCACACACCAGGCTTCCCTGTCCTTCACTATCTCCTGGAGTTTGCTCATATTCATATCCATTGAGTCGGTGATGCTATATAATCATCTCATATTCTGCCACCCCCTTCTCCACCTGCCTTCAATCCTTTCCAGCATCAGAGTCTTTTCCAATGAGTCAGCTCTTTGCATCAGGTGGCCACAGTATTGGAGCTTCAGCATTAGTCCTTCCAATGAACATTCAAGGTTGATTTCCTTTCAGACTGACTAGTTGGTCTCCTGGCTATCCAAGAGACTCCCAAGAGTCTTCTCTAGCACCACAGTTTGAAAAAGTCAGTTCTTCAGTGCTCAGCCTTCTTTATGAATAGGATTTTATGATTATTAAAGAGAGCTTGACCAGATGGTCTCCAAAGGGTCCTCAGAGTCCTGAGATTCTCTGATGCCTTGAAGATGGGTAACTTGTCTTTGGGAAGAAAGGAAAGATTTAGTTGAAAGATTTTCCTTATCCCATGCAGTACACAAGTGCCTCCAGAGCACAGTTCCAGGGCATTGTCCAACCGAATACTCTGTGAGAATAGGCAAAGCCTATATTCCTCCAGCCAGCAGGGCTACATCATGGCCTGGAGGCATGCATGGGAACTGGCAGGCTTGGGTTCAGCGTCCCAGACACTACACTCTTAAGAAGGAAGTGCCCTGACGCCTGGGCTCTCAGACCTCCAAGACGTCCAGTAAAAACAGACTGGGTGGCAAGGCCCCAGGCCAGAGAAGGGAGAGTGCGTCCAGCAGTGCAGCACTGTGCAGACGACTCTTGCTGGCACTGGGCACGCCCCAGAGTCCCAGGGGGTTGGAGTCTGAGATCTTGTTCACAAGCGAGAGGTTCAGCATCTGACGCTCTCAGCATCCCGGACTGCGTGCAGGTGGCAAGGGTCCTCTGCACACGAAGGGTGCGGGAGGGTCCAGGAAGACCCTCTCTAAAAGACAATTCTTTCCCTCCCTCCTTCCTCTTGCTTAGATGAACTTTTCCTAAATCCAAATCTGTTTGGTTTATGATCTTCATAGTCTCCTCTGGAAAAAGTGATCTCTTTTTTCACAAAAGATTTAGCTTTAGATAGTTAGGCCTCTGTTGGGCTGGGAACATTTTTTTTCTTTGACAGAGAGTTTCTCACCAAGCAAATCAAGATTAGAGCTGTAGTTCTCAGAGTGTGGACCCCAGACCCACAGTATTAGCCTCTGTACCAGCAGGCACTTGTGAGAAATGCAGATTCTCAGGTCTCGCACTGACCTACTGAGTGAGAAACTCTGGAGGTGGAACCCAGCAATCTGTGTTTTAATGGGTCTTTCAAGAAGTTCTGATGCATGTTCAAGCATGAGAACTACTGCTTTAGAAAAACAGAAATGTAGACCCATAGGAAGTGTGAGCAAAACAGTCATGCGAAGGACTTCCCTGGTGGCCCAGTGGTTAAGACTCCACACTTCCCATGCAGGGGGCACAGGTTCAATCCCTGGTCAGGGAAGTAAGATCCCACATGCTGTGTGGTGCAAAAAAAAAAAAAAAAAATACAGAGCAATCAGGTGGTCACCTGACCATAGGATGGATGAAGGAAGTGAGGCCCAGAGAAAAAAGGTGCCGTGTCCTAGAAGGTATAGAAGACAAATGACCCTTTAGTCCCTCTGGGTTCTTCTTCTTTCCCACAAGGAAACTCAATTTTTTCTTTTGAATTACTGTCCTTTCCCGGACATTCCAACAGCTCGCCAATCCTCTCATTATCGAGTAACTTAACAATTTAATCTGTGCTGATATAAATTTGATCCTTTTCTACAGTAAAAGGTAGATGACACTATGTGCTTAAAATGCTAAAGAGACCTCCAAGACAGTGTGGTTTACTGGAAGCAGCTTTGGTGACAGAAAATCATGTGCAAAAGTTTTACTGGGTGTGTTTCTATATAAAGATTTTTCAAAAGGAGAAACTGACCCTTGGCATGATGGTAACTGAGGCCTTAGGCAATCTTCCAGGGAGCTCTAGAGCTGGGATGAGCTTTCAGAATTCTCTCCAACTGAAGGAAGGAGGCCCAACCTTTATATCGCTGCATTAGCCAGTCATTGGCTTGGAGCTGACACTGAGAGGGGCTTCACTTCGTGCCAGGCAGTTATCTGCCAAGGGCATTGCCTAGTAAGGGACATAGCTGGGAGGCATCATCAGCTGGGAGCTGGGTAGATCAACCCTGAAGAAGGGATCTGGAGAGAATATAAAAGTGTTCTCTATAGAAGGCATTCCAGATTTGGGAGTGGCAGAGTCAGAAGAATTCACCAGCTGAAAGTAATATCAAAACACCTCAAGACACAGCATGAAAAGAATCAGATCCTAAAAACAGGTGTGTTGCTCATTAGAGACTGAAGTACTTACTGTCTCTACTAAATACTCCCAGATCTAGTGAAGAAGAGTATGGTATGCACCAGAGCTTTCCAACCTATGTGCTAAGGCCCACTGTTGGGCAACGATGAGTCAAAGATGTGGGGGGGCTTTTACTTCCTTTAAACCTTAAGGTAGCAGAACAGGATTTGGGATGACTGGAGTCCCTTTATCAGTTCAGCCCAGTATGCCATATAGACGTGTGTACGGGTGCAGTGAGGTGCAGTGATGCTCAGAAAGCTGGAAAGTGCTAACTTATAAAGAAAGTTGTTATATATCAGTTGTGTCATATTATGTTGAGGCAGAGCTGGCTTCACAGGGGGAGACGGCTCTGTGTGCCAGAGTGGGAGCCCTCTAATTCTGAGAACCAGCACTGTTTATCCAGAAATATCTCCAGGATGCAGAAGGGCAGTTTATCCATATACTCTAGAATGATGAAATATTTCTTAAAAACAGGTTCACTCTGGAGGCTTTGCTCTACTTTTGTCTTCTTGGAAAAATATCTGCTTTATGTTTCAGCATCCACAGTGGGATTATATTCAGGGGTGATCTGAAGAAAGGTTGGATCCCAGTGATGCTACCTGATACCCCTCATTGACAAGTCCATATCTCAGTTGTCATTCATGCTCTTATTTAGAGAACCAGTTCTCTCTAGCCTGCTTATCTTTGAGAAACTGATGGAATTAAGTTCCCAGACCAACAAAGCTGAGAGCTAACTTCTGGATGTTGGTGACCAGCTATGGAAACCTCGGGCAATTCTCTCTCCCAGAGGCATCATTTAGTACAGTAAGGAAACATCTCACACAGAGGGAGTTGATCCATGGAGAAGTGATATTTTGCCGTGGACACATGAGAATTCTGGAGCTACATGCTCTGTCTAGAACTGGGCAGGTGGGAAGGAGTTTGGGAAGCCTTGATGGCTGACATCTGATTCGTGAGCTTGGGGCTGGCTCCCTGTGGGGATACCTGAGTCCTGTAGCACAGATATTTGTGACATACTCTCTAACCTCTGGCCACCGGGGCAGATGGAGAGACTCTGGAACCATGATCAGATGATCCCATTCTCTCTCTCACCTTGTTGTAAAGAGGAAACAGTGGGTGTTTTCTCTGTGTGGCTGTGAATTTCGACAACACCAAAGAGATCAAACCATTGGGTGACCTGACACCAGAGCTGCCCCCAGATCAGATTGCAGGTGGATTTCAAACTTGTTTTGCCTACCCACTCAGCCTTAGGAAGCCTTTTGACTTCCTTCTAGGAGAGAGAGGAAAGAGGTAGCAGTGGCCTGAAAACTTTGCACCTGCCCAGAGGGGTCCTGCTCATTGGCAGGGGACTCCCACTGCCCCCCAACACACACAGCAGGTCCATCCTCTAATCTAACACTAGAGAAAGGTGTGCTGGATTCCCTTCAGGTGACACACCACAGAGTTTTCTCAGACAGGACAGTTCTGGCCAATGTTCCACCTGCACTGTTGGCTTAAGGGCTGGTGAGCTTGAGGGCTGAAGATGCAGAAAGAGGAGAGTGCTAGGCCTAGCCATGAATTCAGCCCAAGTGCCAGTCTCCAAGGAAGATTTTCTTCACTTCTCTGGAACTATTCCAACCAACTTCAGGGATCCAGGTGTCATCTCTGTTTGGAGTCAGTCAGAACCTACTCCCTAGTACTTCCAAGCAGCCATTGCCTTCTCATTACTGTGCTTTAGCACCATGCCAATGGGCTCCACCCTAGTCCTGCTGCAAGATGGAGCAGCCACTGCCAAAGGCTTCGTCTTTCTTGACCACAGGCCCTAGAACATTGTGGGCCTCCAACTTTCTCAGTCCCACCAAATCCCCAGGCCTTCTTGATACACTGCCAGAGGATTACTGCCACTGACAGAGACAGAATTACAAGTTGTTTCTCTTACTACTCTGTTCTCCTTTTTAAGGATGGGGATGATGACCTCTTCATTTCTCCATGCCCTGACATAGTGCTGTTTGCAGAGTAAACTCTCAAGAAATGTCTGTTAGACAAACAGGTAAATGCACAAATGAATAAACATCGGAAACCACTGACCAACTGAGCCGGGAGCTGAGTTAGAGCATCTCATTCTAGAGTAGAGATGGGACAGAGGTGGGCTATTGACATCCTCAACTCTTGGCCAGTCCTCTGCTCACCCACACACTGTGTTTTCTTCCACTAACAGTAAGGTGAAATAAGGACACAGGTGGATGAAAGGCAGCCTTGGGAGATAAAAAAAAGACATTGTAAAAGGGATCATATAGGAGGTGGGGCTATATAAGAAAAAGAGGTTGTACCCCATGCCCACCTTGCTGCTATGGCCACAGGAATGTGGACTTGGGCAAGATATTCACGAATGACCTTGAAGGCTCTGGGCTTTCAGAGCTTCACCTGCAGGGCCCCATGTCCACCCCACTGTCTCCCTGAGCCAAAGCCTGAATCACCATCCAATCCACAGAATACCTTCTTCCCAGGCTTGAGACAACAGTACTTATTTGCTGGCCAGCCTCCCTGTATTCAACAGCTATGGCTACTCCTTGAGTCAGTGTGAAGGCTTCTCTGCCTGTCTCCTGTTCTCTTCTCTGTGCGGGATTGTGTCCCCTTGGAAAGTACTTGCCTGCCAATTGCTTCTGGCCTCAGATTCATGGGCCCAGCTGGTGGAGGTCTCTCACCAACCACCCCAGAAGCGCTCACCCTGGGGGAGCAACTCAATATCTCTCTTTGTCAACAAAGTGGGGAAAACAAAGTGAAAGTGTTAGTCACTCAATTGTTTCTGACTCTGCGATCCTATGAATTGTACCCCATCAGGCTCCTCTGTCCATGGGGTTTCCCAGGCAAGAATACTGGGGTGGGTTGCCATTTCCTTCTTCAGAGGATCTTCCTTATCCAGGGATCAAACTTGAGTCTCCTGAACTGCAGGCAGATTCTTTATCATCTGAGCCACCAGGGACATCTTAATATTATTCTCAGGCTTAAATACCAGGCTTAAATGGAATGGGGTATGTAATAAGAGTAATAGAAACATAACAGAAAAATCTATATAAAGCAAAATATTTATAACCATTCTCCCTCTGGGGACTTCTGAGATTTAAAGAGCTTCTGTTTCCTTTGGGCTGACCGGGTATACTAGTTAAGGCAAAACTAGCCTCTGTAATAAGCGAGTCCTCCAGCTGTCAGTAGCATAACCAGAATGTTTTTATTCGTTGCTCCCATCAGTCCATATCCAGTACCTGGCACAGTCTCACCCTGTGATTCATGAACCTGCAGGTTCCTTGCTTGAGGCTGAGCTATCCCCTGGGGCCTTGGGGTCCTTTGCCTTTATCTGGCCGACAAAGAAAGGGAAAGAAGAACAGCAATACCTAGTTGTCAGTCACTTTGGCCTGGAAGTGACATGCATGACTTCTACTCACCTCCTAGTGATGAGGTCTAGTCTACCTAGGCCACAGGGCTCCACCCAGATATGCTGGGATAGTGGGGTAGTGATGGGGTCAGGGGCATGGAGGGCAGGCAGAGTTGAGAAATGTAGCTGCATCCTAAGAACCTCCACGAGACTGACTCATTATGAGAGGGGAGCCCAGATCTCAGAAAAACAGCAAGCTGTCCCTGACACAGTGAAGTCATGATCCAAAGTGCAAAAGGAGGAAGCTGAAGGAATGGGATACACCACTCCACAGGGGAAAAGCACGTGGAAGTCACGGGGTAAGGATTACAGAAGAGCTGAGAGAAGGGAGAGGAGTGAGGAGGAGAGCCGGTCAAAATGGAGTTCCGGAAACTAGACCGGAGCAGCTGCCCTCCAGGTGAAACTTGGGGAAGAAACGATTAAAAAGTGTACTGAGTGCCGGTACTGAGTGTTTGTGGTCTGATTTGTCCCTTTTCAAGCTTCATTTTGGAGAAGGAAATGACAATCCATTCCATTATTCTTGCCTGGAAAATTCCATGGACAGAGGAACCTAGCGGGCTACAGTCCATGGGGTCACATAGAGTCGGCCACAACTGAGCAAATCAGCAAGCTTTATTTATTAACACTAAAGCTTTCAGGAGAGTGTGAGAGCAGAGGCCGACCTCAGGGTTATTGAATCACATGAACTAAAGAATCATAGCTATTCTGAAATTAGATGTGATTATGCTCGCACAACCTTGTGAATATACTAAAAAATCACTGAATTGTACACTTGAAAGGGTGAGTTTTATGATATATGGATATCACTCAATAAAAAATTAGAACGATAAATACTCCCACCTTTTAAGCACTTTTTTCTTTTGTGTGTGTGCTAGCGCTTGACATATTTCTTATAACCCCTACATCCTTGTGTAACCTGAAAGGTGGGTATTAATGTCTCTGTTTTAGAGATAAAGAAATGTATGTTCTCAGAGATTTACATGGCCCAATGTCACACACGGGGCAGAGTCAGAATGTGAACTCAGTCTGCCTGACTGCAGCGATGGTATCTTCTTCTGGGGCTTGGTGCTCTCAGCAACGATCACCGTCCTCCACGGCCGCAGGGGTACTGAGGCAGGGACTTGGTGTGTGTGATTCAGATTCCCTCATCAGTCTAGGGGAGTTAATGGTAGCCTTGCCTTCGTAGAGGAAGTCACTGCTGGCCCCCAGTTCAGCTAACAGGTGACAACACCAGGTTTCAAATCCTTAAAGCCCCTCGGTGTTCGTTCCCTTAGGGGTCCTTCGACTCTACAGTATACACAGTGGCAAAAGCACTTCTCTCTATCTGTTTAACAAGTAAATCTTGCTTTCCACTGACTGATTCAAATCCAGCCCACTTTACTAAAAGATTTTTAAGTGGCACATGTTATGTTAAGATGCCTTGTCTTTCCTTCTATCAAGGCCCATCACCTTTTTCAAAGCTGGACTCAAAGGCTCTTTCTCTACAGAGTTTATACCAACTAATGGATTATCTGATTCTGTTCCTTTATCCCTTAAATAGAAAATTACTGTGATTTGACCAGTACATCTCTAGATATAGCCTGGATGGATCTAGTCTTGAAATGTTTGTTGCCAGTTCATGCAAGATAAGTAAAGAAAGTATTCCGAAACTGACAGTGATTTGACATTGCTATGACAACCAGTTCCCTAATCAGTGGGCTTACCTTTTGTCTTTTTTATTTCATTTTTGTTATAATTCACCTTCGTTGTATTTTACAGAAGAATTGGTCTACCACAGGCTGGAAATTTTTATAATACAATGATCCTATACCATAGATAGTTTGAGAAGCATTGATCCAGACCAGAGGTTAGCAAGCTCTGGCCCATAAGCCAGGCCCAACCTATCATCTAATTTTGTAAATAAAGTTTTATTGAAACACAGGCACACCCTTTCATTTGCACATTGTCTATGGCTGCTTTCACACTATCATGGCAGCACTGATTGTGACAGAGACCACCTGGCTCACAAAGCAAAAAATACTTACTACATGGACCATATAGAAAAAGCTTACTGACCCCTGATCTAGACCACTGGTTCTCAGCCATGACTGCACATTGGGAACACTGGGAGAGATGTTTAAGTAACCATGGTCAGGTTCTAGCCCCAGAGGTCCTGGCATCATGGATCTGGGGTGCAACCTATGCAAGTCATTTTAATGCGCAGCCAAGTTTTAGAACTGCTGTTTTAGATCAGAAACTTTCAACTCTAGTATGAGGATCAGAATCACTGCGGATGCCAGAGATCCACCCTGAACCTACTAAATCAGAATTCTGGAATGTGGGGCTGAGGCATGCTTGAGTACATTTTAAGTAAACCCCACAGATAATCTAGATGTCTCCCCTGGGGTTGAGAACCACTGGTGCAGACTCTGGAGGAACGATCTTCACAGCTGTAATATGTATCAGAATTACATAAGGAATGTGTTAGGAATACAGATTCCCAGACCCCACCTCTCGTGAGCCTAATTAAATAGGTCTCACATGGATGTGAGCCAGGAATGCACATTTTTAGCTAAGTCTCCAAAATAATTCTGGACCGGGGAGCATCCTTGGACCAGTCGCCAAGAAACACTCCTAGTGCAATAAGCACTTGGTTTCTGTCCAGGCTCTCGCAGGATGACTTAGATTCTGTGACTCATTTTTCCCTCAGTAAAATGAGAATGATCCCTCCCTGACCTTACTTTTCCAAAATTGTATGAGCATGGTAATGTATTTAAAAGTGTTTCATTGAAATGAAGAAAAAATGCATAGAGGAACATATCAACTCTCCCTGAGATATAAATAGCTGATAATGATGTACCTTGTTCTAGCTCTAGAGAGATTTACTTTTATTTCCAAGCTATCTCCATTGGAGAATTCATGTAGCTAGAAAAGGCTCAGAACAGGAGGTCTGGGGGTTTTATGGGAATGTCTTTACATCTTTTCTGTTGTTCAAACCACTCACTTTAAAGTATTCTGTTATGGAAACCCTAGCAGACTAATACATCTTCCCCAGTGGCTCAATGGTAAAGAATCAAGGTAGGGACTTAGGGTCACACTCCAGAGCCCCCCTTCTTAAGCACTCTGCTATTCTCCCCTATGCCAGTCAATGTGAAAAACAGTCTTGGCCAGGAGAGGGAAGAAAAGGCTCCCCCCAGAGGCCACTCAGTCTCCTGTATGCTTCCTTCCAGTTCAATATTTGTTCAAAATTTCTCACCATGGAGCCACACACCCCATGCATCCCTCTACCAAGCCCTCATGCAGGCATAATGGAGAACTCCACATGACCCAAGCACCCTTGGAAGGACTGTACTTTGTCATTGAGCTGACTGCCATTTCTGAAGTTGTCCCATGACTTTACCATCCATTATTTGGGAGCTGTGAACAGCAAACAGAGCAAAATTCCCAACACAAGAAGTATTACAAGAAACCCAAGAAAGAAAACAGTCACTGAGTATTTCCTCTCATCCAATAGGGAGACCATGACTATCCTGGGCACTCAATGTTTTGAAAGATTAGCTCTGCAGTGGTGGAGAGCAGAAGCAGGCCTGGGAAGTAAGGATTTGCCCTGGGACACCTCTAAGCACACCATCTATTTCATTGCATTCAGTTGAAAGTAAATATGTGTTAGTCAGTTTTGGGGGAGAGGGATGCAACAAGTGAGATAGCAGGAAGAATGGACCAGGTCTTTACACCATGGACCAACTCAGGATTGACCCAGCTCAAGCTGTTGGAGTTTTTGTCCAGCAGCTTCTGGGAGAAGTCAGCTATGGCTAAGACCAATGGTATTTTCTGGTCCCAGCCCCAGAGAAAGGAGATTGGCTAAAGCAAAGGTCCTTACCTACCCTTATCCACTTGTCTTACTCTCCACCAACCTCTCCCCAACCCCTTCTCTGCCCCACTGTTTCAGATCCAGAGGACAGAATTCTTTTTATTTTATTTTATTTTTAAACTTTACATAATTGTATTAGTTTTGCCAAATATCAAAATGAATCCGCCACAGGTATACATGTGTTCCCCATCCTGAACCCTCTCTTTCTCACCATGCATTCTAATTTTCCCTCTTCTTCCTCCCCTCTCTTCCTGAAAAGTCCCTCCTCCTCTTGTTCCCTTCTCAGTGGCCTTGAGAACAATAGTACAGGACTGTTAAGCTACTGTGAACCACCTGCCCTCAAGGGCACCCATCCTCATCCTTGTTCCCCAGAGGAAACGGAAACACTCCAGTAACCTGCTGTAATATGCAAAGACCATTTCAGTAATCACAGCCTTCTGTTGATCAAACTCAGTGGTCAGCAAACTATGGCCCATGGTCAAATATGGCCTACCATTTTGTAAGTAAGACTTTATTGAAACATAGCCACACCATTCATTTACATACTGTCTATGGTTATTTTCGTGTTTCAAGGACAGAGTAATTGTGACAGATATCACACAGTCTGCAGAAAGCCTAAAATATTTACTTTCTGGCTTTTTACAAAAAAAATAAATAAATAAATAAAATTATCAGCCTCTGACCTAGAATATACCCTGACTAGTCTGAGGCTTGTTCGAATAAGGCCCCCAGATTGTTTCTGCTGTGTTGAAGTGGTTTGTGGGTGTTTTATTCAGAAGTTGCTTATAGGACTTCCCTGGTGGTCCAATGGCTAGGACTCTATGCTCCCAGGGCTGGGGGCCCAGGTTCGATCCCTGCTTGGGGAACTGGATCCCACGTGCTGCAACTACTACCCAGTGCAGCCAAATAAATAAACACAACAAACTATTAAAGAAAAAAGGTGCTTGAGCCTTTGAAAGATATTTGTGAATGCCATACAACAAAAAGTCAGTGACAAAAGGAGACACAGCTACTTGCTGTTCCCATAAAGTAGCACAGTAACCTGTAGAGATGAGGATATTCCTGTTCCAGGAGAGAGAGCATGAGGAGCCCTTACCTGCTGGTTGAAGCAGGGCAGCAATTCCCCAGGGCAAATTCCCTCAATTTTCTTACCACTCCTCTCAGTGACAACTTCTTGATGCCACAGGGACAGAAACAAAAGACGTGTCATGGAAGCCAAACAGTTGCCCATTAGCATAAATCTATGCGATGTTTATCTAACGTGACATATCAACCGGTAAAACGCAATATTCCCAAGGCCTTTGATGCCCAGACCTAGTTGGGTTCCCAGCTTCCACTTAATCCCTATTCCTTTCTTCTCATGGTGAAACCATTTGAGCCATAAATAGTCAACCCCTCCACCCACAGATAATTGGCCATTTAATGTTAGAGTCATATTAATTTTTGGCTTGATAATAATGATGACATAATTGCCATTATGATTCTCCCATACACAGAGCTAACTCTGCCAAGAATTATGAGCTTTATGTCATGCGTGGCAACTCAACTGACTCAAAGTAGTGCCAGATCTCATGCGTTGCTTTATCATGTCAAGGCCCTACACCATAGTGACCATCCCCGTGGTTGTCTGGACGCTGCCCTGTATCTGGTAAAAGAACACAGGTTAACTGGGGCTCCTATCTGTCCTGCCCTGGAAGCCTCTCTGAGGCAATGCCGTATTCAGATGTCTCGGGGGGCCCCTCCCAATGCTGTTTTGAGGCACTTAGTAAGTTAAAACAGGCCTCATTGCTCTGGAAGTTGCCTCTAAACTGCTACACCATTCTGCCTATCCAATTCTAATAACGTCATGGCCATCAAGCCATCCCTGGACCTCCACTCTCTTTCCCATCCTTGACCCTGATGAGAACTGTTGGTATTGAGGTCCCGGAGAGAAGTCTCTCTACTCCCTTCTGATGATGTTGTCTCTTTAGGATATCTCTGCTGCTATTGCTGCAGCTCCTCAGAATCCCAGGGTGCCATTCCTGTATTTGTTTATTGAAATAACAATGCTGAGTGTCTCCTGTGTGGACAAAGTAGACAAAACACAGCCCGAACTTCAGAGGAGCCTGAAGACTAGAGACAAAAACATATAACACAATCACAGAGCCATGGGCACTTGGACTTGGAAGTGATGGTTCAGCAAGATGTCCCAGAGGTGTTACATAGAGAAGCACTTTAAAGGATGAGCAGAAACCAGACAAAGGGATCTAGGATAGGGTTGGAGTCCTAGGCAAGGGGAATAACATACACATTGACCCAGAGGCATAGGAGCGAGTTAGAGATTTTAAAAAAGTAAATATTTGTCTTAACTTTTGGGGTCTGATGTGCTTGTAATACTCAGGGCTCCAGGCCCTATCAGGAGTCTAGCATTACAGGTGACAGCTTCCCCCATGGAACCCAGACTGGACTCTACCCGGGAGAACAGACTCCTGGTGTTACACCATCACAGCACTATCCTTTCCTCTTCTAATGCCTCTCACATGGGCTGTAGGCTTCCCAGATGGCCCATTGGTAAAGAATCTGCTTGCCAATGCAGAAGATGTGGGTTTGATCCCTGGGTTCGGAAGATCCCCTGGAAATGGCAACCCACTTCAGTACTCTTGCCTGGATAATCCGATGGACAGAGGAGCCTGGTGGGCTACAGTCCAAAGGGTTGCCAAGAGTCAGACACGACTGAGGAACTGAGCACTCATGGCTCATGGGTTCACCCAACTCTGGCATGGATTGGCACTTGCTTAATGGAGGGATATTTTTCTGTGCCCTCCTGATGTGTTTCATTATCTTTAAGTAAGGAAACAAGCCTTAAAATATCTTTTTGTCACTTTTTTCTTTTTTGACTGCACTGCATGGCTTGTGGGATCTTATTTCCCCAATCTGGAATTGAACCTGGGCCCTCAGCAGTGAAAGCTCAGAGTCCTAATCACCGGACAGCCAGATGATACCCCTTTTGTTGCTTTTCTAGAAGTTTCTAGGCCAATTAGACCACAACCCCACTGTGCTGAACAGGAATGAGCCAGATTCCTCAGTATCATATCTGGAACCCTTGGTAACATTCAGTAGTCTCTCCTGGACCCTATGCTCTTCTTACACAATCGTGATTAATGATTAATGTGACTTTTGCTTGTCCCCACATAGCTTTCACTTGAGAGAGGCATGAAAAAGATTGAGACCCCTGGCCCAGAAAGAAAAAAAAACATCAAAAACAGTTAATCTAGGGTTTGTGCATGGCTTTATGGTTTTAATGAGGTTTGTTCAACTGATGCCAGCAACATCTGGAACTGGGAGTGTATCTGGTCACATTGCAGTAAAAGGAGGCTCAGTTGGCTGGGCTTCCCTGCAGGAAGAGGCCCAGGAGGCAGAGCAGTAGAGGACAGAAGAGAATTATCAGCAATGGAAGTGGGCAGGGCATGTGGGCTTTTCCTGAGGAGGGAATGGCCATTCCTCCTGAGTGAAGCAGGACCCGGCAAGTAGAAAATCACCACCCAAAAGCACGTTCTTTGCACTGTTCTGGGCCTTAACCAGTCAGTTCCTTTTCTCCTTCACCCTTCCCAGCCCTTTACTTTTAGGCTCTTGGGACTCTTCTGCTCTGACCCAAGCTTCTAACTTTTAAGTCTAAATCTATCCCCCCAACATATTTTGATCTATCCCATCAAAATATGTCTACTACTATGTTCTCCCCAAAAAAGGAAAATAAAGAAAGGAAGGAGGGAAAGAAGAAGAGAAAGAAAGGAAAGAAAGAGAAAGAAAAGACCTAAGTGTGCAAAGTGACAAATGCAGGAAATGTCAAAGTGAAACCAGTTTTAAGACAATAGGGCAAGGGTGACTTCTTTTCCTGCCATAAAAATTCCTTTACAGTTATTGTGATCATATTTTGTTAATAAAAGTAATATTTTTTTAATTTCTTTCTCTTTCCCTCCAGATTTTTAAGGCGGGCTGTATTGCCAGTCTTTGACAAATTAGGTTAGGGTTATGTGCTAATTGCTTAAAGCTTGCTACTTCCAGAAGCAATTGTACTTTTAGTCAACTGATAGTCAAATAGCATTTTTCTAATATCACCTCAGTAGCATGGTTGAAGGGGTTTTGGTGAGGGCTTTGTATAGAATCCCTGAACCTTAACAGCTGGTAAAGATCTTGATGGTCATGTAGTAAAACCTTTCATCAGTGGTGGAGTTCTTGTAAAACACCCAGAACTGCTTGATCACTTCCAGTTATGGGAACTCACTTCTATGAGAGGCAGCTATTCAGTCTTTGGATGGTTTTGTTAGAAAGTTCTCTCTCTTTCTCTCTCTCTGCACCCCATCCCAGAAAGAAAATCTGTCTTCCTGAAGATTCCTTTTACCAAACCAAGTTAGACTTTTCTGGAGCTTAAATCTAATCCCTAATCCTTTTCTTTAGCATGATAGTAGGTTAAATATTTAAAAGTAACCATCACACCACAAGGTTTTTCCTTTTTAATCAAAGAAATTCTAAAATCTCTTTGACTCTTTCTGGTGTGACTCATACTCTGTCAATCTGTCCTCTATGGGATTCTTTCTAGTTGGTCAATGTCCCTCTATTTTAAAATATATTGCCCAAAATTGGGCCCAAACTCCTGCTGCATTCTGTGTGTGTGTGTTCGTTGCTCAGTCATGTCCGATTCTTTGCTATCCCATGGAGAGTAACCCGCCAGGCTCCTCTGTCCATGGAATACTCTGGGCAAGAACACTAGAGTGGGTTGCCATGCCCTTCATTCTAACCATCGGCAAAATAGAGTGGGAGTCTTACAGCTCTTTTGGCAGCCCTAGCAGACCATTTCCTCATGTTGAACTTGGAGTAAATACCTCTTGTCTCTGCCGCTTCCCATCCCTTTTTCAGACATTGGCTGCTAATTCAGCTGTTCCTCAAAACTGTGTTTTTCCAAGTACGTTTTCAACCTAAATTGAGGGCTTTGTTTTGAATCTGTGTCTCTTCCATCTTGTCCAGGTCTTCCTCAGTCTTAGTTCCGGCACTCAATGCATCAGCTCTCCTTCCACATTTTACATTTGCGTAAAAAGACAAGTGGGCCAAACACAGAGCTCACTGTACCTCAACTTGGGCTGATGATGACCAATATCCTTTGGATTGTTTAATCAGTCACATACCCCCAACATTCTACGGCTTTGAACCCGTAGCTCTCTGAACAGACAAGACTCAAAAGCCTTGCTAAAATCATGTTACACTATATTCATGCCTACCCTAGTCATGCTCCAAGCTCAGTTGCCCAATAAAAACAGGAAATTACATTTGTCAGTAACCCATGAAGCTCCCGGTGAGCACAGGACTCTTTTCTAAATGCCAACATGTCATCTGTTAGAAATTTGTGACAGAAATCAGTAATAAGTTAATTTTAATTCTTTTTTTAAGTCTACTTTTCTTGGCTTCTAAAAACTCAGGATATTTGTTTAGCTATAAATAAAAAACTTACTGTCATGTCTCCTACACATGATTTTCCTCAAGATTTTAGCAGCCACATCTGCAAAATTCTTTTAACATTCAAGACAAAAATTTTAGTAGATACTATCCCATCTCAGCCTTTTATTTCTTCATTCATTTTTGAAGCGTCCCCTCTATTGTGTTTAATAGAATACTTGGTATATTCAAAAAAGTATTTATCAAAAATGTGCAGGCTATAAACAGATATATACACATATGATAATGTATAGTAATATAATGAGCACCTGACCAACCACCAACCAGTAAAAAATCCAGAACTCTTCAGCAACAGATAGCTTCCTATTTGTTCTTACCATTTTATCTTTCTGCCTCCTCCTCCTGCCCACTTAGATAAAAGATGACTCTGAATTTTATATAATTTTTTCTTTAAATAGTAGTTTTGTCAATTATGTAAATATGTGCTTAAATTATGTATTATTTATTTTTTATTTGACTTTGGGGTTTCTGAGCATAATGGGCTTCCCAGTTGGCGCTAGTGGTAAAGAATCTGCCTGCCAATGAAGGAGATGCGGGCTCGATCCCTGGGTTGGGAAGATCCTCTGGAGAAGGGCATGGCAACCTACTCCAGTATTCTTGTCTGGAGAATCCCATGGACAGAAGGGCCTGGCAGGCTGCCGTCCATGGGATTACAAAGAGTCCGACACGACTCAAGCGACTAAACACTTGATGTGATCTTCTGGGATGGCTTACCACCCCGCATCAACTTAAATTGTATTTCAAGAATTCATTCATAGTGTGGCAGGTAGCTACAGTTTATTTATATTCACTGTTTTAGATAATATTTAATTGTTAAAATATTTTATCTATTCTTCTGTTACAGGACAAGTAGTGGTCTTTAAAACATAGCTACAAGTTCTTTGATGCTCCTCCTATCAAAAGGTAATTCTTCTCTTGCATACGGGCTGACTTTAGTAACTTACTTTTGATGAATATATTTGATGAATGCAGCAATATGATCTGTATGATTCTTTTCAATATTTATTTATTATTTGGCTGTACCAGGCCTTAGTTGTGGTATGCAAACTCTTAGTTGCAGCATATGGGATCTAGCTCCCTGATAAGGACTCAAACCAGATCCCCCAGCATTGGGAGCACAGAATTTTAGCCACCGGGCCACCAGGGAAGTCTGATACTGCATGATTCCTGAGGCTAAAAGTTGTTTATTATATAATCCTCTCTCTTCCTTTCCTCTCTTCTACGTTTCTCTCCCTTCCCCTTTCTCTCTCTCCTTTCCTCCCTCTACCTTTCCCTCTTTCTCTTTCCACATCCTCCTCCCTATGTGGAATCCAGCTACAATGTTTTGAGGAAGCCAGCGTATCAATAGAAAAGTCTCTCACAGATGAAAGGGAGCAGCATTAAGTGAGGTCTCAGCAAACATCAACCACCAGTCATGTAAGTGCACCTGCAAATGATTCCAGCTCCTCGTCTTCCAGCTACCCTAGCTGACTCTTGGTGGACGGAGACTAAGCTGTTTCCTCTAGGCCCTACTAAAGCTGCAGGCTCATGTGTTGTCATTTTAAGTGACTAACCTTTGAGGCTGATTGTTACATAGGAAAGGATAACTGCAACAGGACACCTGGATAATTGTCAGGTTTTTCTCTTATGCATAGCGCCCCTGTGAACGTTCTTACACTGGTTGCCGAGTGTATGAAAGCAAGAGTGCAATTGCTAGACCACAGGATGTCAGCTAATCAGAAGAGTCAAATTATTTTTCAAAGTAGTTGTATCATTCTCTACTACCACAGTGTGTGGTTTGTGTTTTCACTTTCTTTTACTTTTTTACTGTCTTTCAATGAAGAGAAATTTTTAATTTTAATGTAATCTTTTCTTTTATGGTTATTGCATTTTGTCTTGCTTAAGGCTTTCTTATCCTAAGGTCAGAAAGACATTCACCATATTTTTGCATTTTTAAAGCCTTGCAGATTTCATTGTATTACACATCTAGAATTGACTTTATGTATGGAGTAGGTTGAGGATCCAGAATAACATTTTCTTCTATATGAGTAATCAACCCCCGTACCATTTGTTGAATGGTCCTTCCTTCCCCTGCTGATTTGCAATGCTACCTATATAAAGCTCCATGTATGTGTAAGCCTATTCTATTTTTATCTAGTAATCAATTTACCTGTCTTTTTATTCCTGTAACTTTATAAAAAGTCTTGGTAACCGGTAGGGCAAAAATCCCCAATGTATTCTCTTTCTTTCTCATAGCTTTGCCCTTAAGAATACATTTTTAGAATAAGTTTGTTGCATTCTAAACCACTTGGAATTGTGATTGAAACTGCATCAGTTCAGTTCAGTTGCTCAGTTGTGTCAGACTCTTCGCGACCCCATGAATCGCAGCACGCCAGGCCTCCCTGTCCGTCACCAACTCCCAGAGTTCACTCAGACTCATGTCCATCGAGTCAATGATGCCATCCAGCCGTCTCATCCTCTGTCGTCCCCTTCTCCTCCTGCCCCCAATCCCTCCCAGCATCAGTCTTTTCCAGTGAGTTAACTCTTCACATGAGATGGCCAAAGTACTGGAGTTTCAGCTTTAGCATCATTCCTTCCAAAGAAATCCCAGGGCTGATCTCCTTTAGAATCAATCAACTTGGAGATACTTGACATATTTATGATATCAAATCCTTCTATTCATAGGCAAAGAAAATTTCTCCAGTCATTTCCTTTCTTCTAGTGAAAACTTTTAAATTTTTACAAGTGTCTTGCACATTTTTTGTTAAATTTATTCTTAAATACTTCATTTTTTATTGCTATTCCAAGTGGTTTCCTTTTAAAAATGGTTTTGATTCTTGCTGGCATAAAATACAAGTTTATCGTTTATCTTTTTTCTTGCTTATTTAGTCAGTCACCTTGCCAAATTCTATTATTATTTCTAACTCTGTTGATTGAGATTTTCAGTATAGACAAACATATATCTGGAAATATTAGTTTTGTTTCTTTCTTCTTCCTATTCTTATGCTTCTAGTGGCTTTTGTTGTCTTACCATTTGCCAAGAATTTCCAGTATGATATTGAATAGAAGTCTTAATAGTGGCTATCTTTGTCTTCTTTTGAATTTTAAAGATAATACTTTTAATATTTTTTATTAAGAATGATGTTTGATGTATACTTTTGGTAGATAGTCTTTATCAGAGGAAGAATGTTTTCTTTTATTCATGTAATTTACAAAAAAAATTATCATGAAAAAGTGTGAAATTCCATAAAATCTCTCTTTTAAAAAGGCTACTGAGGCATAATTTACATAAAACCAAATCCACCTATTAAGGTGTCTAATCAATGAACTTGAACAAACATATGTAGTCATTAGCCGTTACTACCATCAACATGTAGATCTTTTCTGTCACCATAAAATTCTCTCATGTCCTTTGCAGTCAATCCCCTATATTCTCTTTTTAGAAAACAGATGGATTTAACTTTATTTAATATATTTGTGTGTAAATTCATGAGTGTTTTTTTCCTATTATTTGACTTCTTTTACCATCCTTGTCTGGTTTTGGCATTAAGATTATTCCTGCCTTGTAGAATTCACTGGGGGAATGTTTCTTTTTCTTCTGCCTTGTAAGAAAGTCTGTAAGATTGGAATAAGTACCTTGAAAACTTGGTAGAATTCACTTGTACAGCTAGTTTTTATTATTGAAAGAGTTTTCAATATTTCTTCATATACGGGTAGGGCCATTAAGGTTTTCTATGTCTTCCAGGGTCAGTTTTAAGTTCTAGAAATATGTCCATTTTATCTGCATTTTTAAGTTTATTGGTATAAAGTCTGTAGTATCTTTTCTTTTTAATCACTACCAATATAATATTGTTTAATTGTACATTTCATTTTTCTCCCTTATGAATATTAACAGAGGTTTAGCAATTTTATTAGCCTTTTCAAAGACTTAATTTTTCACTTTTGAGATGCTCTCTCTTACATCTTTGTTTCCTATTTCATTGATTTGTACTCATTATTATCTTTTTTCCCTTTGTGTTTATTCGCTTGTTCTTTTCTATTTTCTTAATCTCATTTTATTTCAGATTTCTTCTTTTCCAAGATAAACATTTAAGGCTGTAAATTACCCTCAAAGTTCTGTTAATTGCATGCTGCAAGTTTTGATATACATTATTTTTAATATTATTTAGATCTAATTAATTTAATATCCAATACAATTTGTTCTTTGACCCATGATTTACTTAGAAGAGTGTTTTTTAAATTTTCAGATATGAAGATTTTACAACTTTTTGTACTGACTCTTAGCAAATTATACTCTTGTCAGAGTTTTATTTTCTATGTACCCATTTTAAAATTTATTGTAGTTTGCTTTACATGTTTATAATCAGTGTTTGTGAATGTTGAGGAAAAAGATGATTCTCTAGTCTTGAAAAGCAAAGTTTATATATCATCTATATATTGATCAAGTTCATGAATTTTGTTCAAATCAGCTACAGTGCTATATTCTTTTAGCATATATGTTCTATAATATTTGAGAGGGGTGTGTTAAAATCTAGTTTGATGACAGGTTTATCAATTTCACTTTTAAATTTTGTTAATTTGTTCATTATAGGATTTTAAATAATGGTCATAAAATACTCACCAAAGTCAGGAGAACAATGTATAAACAAAGTGAAAATTTCAACAAAGAGATAGAAAATATTTTAAAAGTACCAAACAGAAATCATAGAACTGAAAAATACCATGAAAGTGAAGTGAAGTCGCTTAGTCGTGTCCAGCTCTTTGCGATCCCATGGACTGTAGCACACCAGGCTCCTCCATCCATGGAATTTTCTATTCAAGAGTACTGGAGTGGGTTGCCATTTCCTTCTCCAGGGATCTTCCCAACCCAAGGATCAAACCCGGGTCTCCCACATTGCGGGCAGATGCTTTGCCATAAAATACCATAACTGAACATAAAAATTCAATAGATAGGTTCAATATCAAACTAGTTCAAGCAGAAGAAAGGATTGGTGAACTCAGCAAAAGGTCAACAAAATTTGGAATATCACCCAAAACAAGAGAAGCAAAAAGAGAAAGAATGAAAAACAGTGACTGTAACTTAAGAGACTTATGAAGCACTATCATGTGGACAAATATATGCTTTATGAGAGCACAGAAAGAGAAAAGGAGCAGGGCAGACACTTATTCAAAGAAATAATGGCTGAAAACTTCCCAAGCCTGTGGGGGTAGGGAATGAAACAAAATGCAAAGTGCTGGGTGGAGGAGAAAACCTGTCAACTAAGAATATGAATATGTTACCTGGCAAAGTTGTTCTTTAGAACTGAAGGAGAGAGAAAGATATTCTTAGGCAAATAAAAGCTAAAGAAATCATCACCAGTAGACCTGACTTACAAGAAATAGTAAAGGGAGTTCTTCAAGTTGAAATAAAAGGACGCTAATTAGTAAGATGAAAACATATGAAAGTATAAAACTTACCAGTAAAGGTAAATACAGAGTCACATTTAGAATACTATATCATAATGGTAGTGTGTAAATTACTTATAACTCTAGTATAAAAATAAGACTGTAACTATGAAAAATGACTATGGATACAATAACTTGTAAGCAAATATACACTTTAAAAATGTAAATTGTGACATTAAAAGCTAAAATATGTGGAGAAGAGTAAAAATCTTGAGCTTTTGTATGTGATCAAAGATAAGTTGTTATTAGCTCATGATAGACTGCTTGTATACTATAAGATGTTTTATGCATGATAACTACAAAGCAAAAACCTATAGTAGATACACTAAAAACAGCTAATAAGGAGTCACAACATGTCACTATAGAATATCACCAAATTACAAAGAAAAACATCAAGAGAGGAAAAAAGGAATATATGATCTACAAAATACTCAGAAAATAATTACAAGGCAATAGTAAGTGCTAATGCATCATTTAGAACTTTAAATATAAATGGATTAAATTCTCCAATCAAAAGACTTAGAGTTGCTGAATAGATTAAAATAAGGTCCAACTGTATGTTACCTACTAGAGATTTATTTCACCTTTAAGAATACATATACTGAATGTGAAGGAATAGAAAAAATGCATCATGCAAATTGAAACTAAAGTTGAGCAAGCATAGCTGTACTTGGACAAAATAGACTTTAACTCAAAAGTTATAACAAGGGACAAAGTCTTAATATGATGATAAAGGGATCAATATCAAGAGAACATAACAATTATAAATATATATGCACCCAATATTGGGGCATCTAAATATATTTAGCAAATATTAACAGGTGTGAGGGGGAAAATAGATAACAATACAATAATAGTAGGCAACCAATACCCCACTTTCAACAATGAATAAATCATCCAGACAGAGTCAATTAGGAAGCATTGGACTTACACTATACTTGAAATCAAAGGCACCTAACAGACATATCTGGAACATCCCATCCAACAGCACTAGAATACATATTCTCCAGTTCACATAGAATGTTCTTCAGGATAGATCGTATGTTGGGCCACAATGCAAGTCAACAAATTTAAGAAGACTGAAATCATATGAAGCATCTTTTCTGACCACAGTGATATGAAGCTAGTGATATCAATAACAAGGGGGAAACTGGAATATCCACAAATATATGGAATTAGACACTATGCTCCAGTACAACCAATGAGTTAAAGAAGTCCAAGGGAAATCAAAGATGTCATGAGAAAAATTAAAATGGAAATACAGTATACCAAAACTTTGTGTCATGTAGCTGTAGATCTAGCAAACACCTCTTTCTCCATAGCTGTACATAAAGCCTACAGAAGCAGTTTATTTTCCGCTGGCAAAGCCAGCAATGTATCTGTACTGTGCTACCTCAGGGTATGTCAGATTGGCCTTGGCGAGTGGAAGTCTATGTTACTGACATAGATAGATAGATAGATACAGAAGTATATAGTAGTACCTGACATTAAGCTTTTGATTGCCAATGTATTCTTTTTGAAGACATTCATCTTGAATAAACCTATTAGCAGCTGTGTGACACAGCTGCCGGCAAAGCAACTAAGGAACCAGGCTGTCTCTGCCCGGGAAGCTCCCCTTTTAGAAAGCCCTGAGTAACCTGACTGCTTGTGACCCCGCTTCTCTCTTCTCATGCCCCAATTCCAACTCTTTTGCTTTAAAATTCATTAATACACTAATTCACTAATGCAGAGTGGACTTGCAAAACCTTAGGCACTCCACCCTCAGATTCTAATAAAAGGCAGAGCTCAAAATCTGTGCTTCTTTCTCTCTCTCCCCTTGAAGTCTGTGTGGCCATCAGGCATGCCATCTACCCTTTAGGGCCTGTGAATAATAAATTTTGTTCTTCAAAGTTCCCTGATAGATTCTTGTTGAAACATATCCAGTGATTATAAGAACCATAAGGGCTGGCCCAGCCACGGCATCAGCCTTCGTGAGGGGTGGAGTGAATTTGGGGCTGTCTATGAGTAAATGCTGCCTGGGGTGAGCGCCTCAGGTTCTAGCCAAGAACATCGCTATTAATAGACTGGAACCAAACCCATTAGATAGATGGAGTGATAGATAGATAGGTAGATAGATAGTCTTTGTTTTCTTTCCTCTCTTATTCCTTTATCATATAACATAAGATGTATTGACTTTATATCATTGTATTTAACTATTGTTAATTTTACATTATTGTGTTTATATTATAGCATATTGAGAAGAGTAAATATCACTCAAGGGCCTTACCTCCTTTTTTGGAGAGGAGTTAGTGTGTTTTCAGTTGTATGCAGGTTAGTTGTATCATGTTGGGTGAAATTATGACCTATTATTGTCTCAATTTGCAGATTTGTGGTTTTATTTAAGGAGATGTATGGTGTGTCAAGTTGACCAGGGGTGGACTTGTGATGGTTAATTTTTTATGTCAATTTGAGAGGGCTATGGAGTGCCATATTAAACATTATTTCTGTTTCTATCTATGATGGAGTTTCTGGATAAGACTGATTAGCATTTGAATCCATGGATTCAGTTGATTACCCTCCCTAAAGTGGGCACGTGCGATCCACTGAGAGCCTGAATAGAACAAAAGGAGAGGAAGGAAGAATTCGCCCCCTTTTTCCAGCCTAACTGCTGAGCTGGTACATCTTATTTCATCTTCTGCCCTGAGACTGGGATTTACGCAATCAGCTCCCCTGGTTCTCAGATCCTCAGACTCAGGCTGAACTACACCATTGACTTTCCTGATCCTCCAGAGTGCAGAATGTAGATCCTGGGACTTCTCAGCCTCCACTTCCTCATAATAAATCTACATGTCATATACAATGTTATATATATATATACATATATATATAAAACTTCTCTCTATAGGTAGATACACACTCACATATGTATATGTGTATGTGTGTGTGTATATATATATATATATATATATGACTAACACAGATTACTAGTAGCTGTAATTCTAGAAGTAAGTATTTCTTACTTACTTACTTAAATAAGAGAAGTAAGTATCTCTTCGGAGAAGGCAATGGCACCCCACTCCAGTACTCTTGCCTGGAAAATCCCATGGACAGAGGAGTCTGGTAGGCTGCAGTCCGTGGGGTCACGGAGTCAGACACAACTGAGCGACTTCACTTTCACTTTTCACTTTCCTGCATTGGAGAAGGAAATGGCAACCCACTCCAGCGTTCTTGCCTGGAGAATCCCAGGGACGGGGGAGCCTGGTGGGCTGCCGTCTATGGGGTTGCACAGAGTCAGGCACGACTGAAGTGACTTAGCAGCAAGTATCTCTTAGATTCCCTTTTTACCATTTCAATTTTATTATTTAGAGCATTTTCTTAAAAGAGAAAATACTTCTTTATTTGGCTATGCCAGGTCTTAGTTGAGGCATGCGAACTCTTAGTTGTGGATGTGGGATCTAGTTCACAGATCAGGGATGGAACCTGGGCCCCTTACATTGGGAGCATGGGGTCTTGGCCACTGGACCACCAGGGATGTCCCTAGAGCATTTTCTTAAAGATGAAATCAACAAAAGAGTTGATGTGATGTTTGCTCTGTGACAATGCTGACTGAATATGTTGCAGATTTGGGGTTCCACCGGCATTTGTATGTCCCCTAAAACCATGTACTAATTATTTTTCCATCTCCAGTTGAGGTTCCTTCAGATCACCCCAACAGCTGTTGTGTCAGCTCTTCTCTGATCCTGTGGCACCCAGGCTCCTTCCTCCTAGCCATATCCTCACCATCTACTCTGTGTTCAGAGGACAATGTGACCTTCATTGCTCTCCCCATCTGCTCTCCTGTCTGCCAGGAAGATGTGTTCTTTCTTGTCCCCACTGCTAACTCCCCCTGTGCTCTTGATCACACCCATTCCTGTCTCCTCCTGCTTCCCTAGTTTTCCCTTTGTCAACCTCTCTCACACTTTCTTCCCCTTAGCTCACCTTGTCATATGATCTCAATCCTATAACCATCTGATTTTCACCCATCTGTTTCCTCTTTGGCCTCTTCTCATATAGAAATGGCTTTTCATTTTTATTAGACTTTGTATGACATGACACTTCTTGGTTTCCTTAACCTGGCCCACATACCCCTGGAAGTGGTCCACTTATTACAGTATCTGTCATTTGAATATCTGAATGAAATTCTCCCTTTGCCAAGATCCTGTCCTGCAATATAGCTGGGGATTTTGGATGAATTGCCCAACCATTCAGAACCCCAGATTTAATCTCTAAAATATATGAAATTTTATAGGATTCTTGTTAGGGTTAGGTGAAGAGACAACTAAGAATATAGCCCAATTCGTGTTAGTGATGATTGTTATGACATAATTTATATCCTACTTTTCTACTGAAATTGTACTTTCAAAGGTCACAGTTCACCAAACCCACTGACATGACTTTTTAGGTGGGAAAGCAATTTAGGGAGTTACTCAAAAAATATAACTAAGAGAAAGTAAGGACTTGAATCATGGAATCATTAGACATGGATTCACAAACAGAAAGACGATTCAGACAACAGAATGCTAATGTTGACTACTTCACAAAGTTTACTTCGTGAATCTACTCACATTCATTTAGTACAGTTATCCCATGTAGACCTGCACTGTATCCTCCTCTGACCATCAGGACGATGACCTCATCCCTGTTGACCCCACCTGCTTTTAAACTGTGGTGCTGGAGAAGACTCTTGAGAGTCCCTTGGACTGCAAGGAGATCAAACCAGTCAACCCTAAAGAAAAGCAACCCTGAATATTCATTGGAAGGACTGATGCTGAAGCTGAAGCTCCAATACTTTGGCCACCTTCTTTGGCAAAAAACTAACTCATTGCAAGAGATCCTCATTCTGGGAAAGGTTGAAGGCAGGAGGAGAAGGGGACAACAGAGGATAAGAAGGTTGGATGGCATCACTGACTCAATGGACATGAATTTGAGCAAGCTCTGGCAGTTGGTGATGGACAGGGAAGCCTGGTATGCTGCAGTCCATGGGGTCACAAAGAGTTGGACGTGACTGAGCGACTGAACTGAACTGGAGTAGTTGCTTTTCTTTTTCTTTTTTCCTTAAGACAGTTTCCTTGAGGTATGACTGGTATACAATAAACTGCACCAATATAAAATATGCAGTTTCATATGTTTTAAAAAAATTTTAATTGAAATAGAATACACATAACATAAAATTTACCATTTTACCCTAAGTATAGAATTAGATAGTGTTATGTATATTTGCATTGCTCCAGGACACTTTTCATCTTACAAAATTGAAACTTTTTACCCATCAAACAACTCCCATGTCTTAGTCCATTCAGGCTGCTATAATAAAAATACCATAGATTGGGTGGGCTGAATTAAATAAAAAGCATTTATTTCTCACAGTTCTGGAGGCTGGGAAGTCCAAGGTCAAGGTGCCAGCAGATTCCATGTCTGGTGAGAGCCTATTTCCTGGTTTATAGATAGTGGTCTTTTCACTGTGTCCTCACCTGGTGGAAGGGGAAAGCATGTGTTGTGTTTATCAGAATTTCTTTCCTTTTTAAAGCTGAATAATATTCCATGGTACACATATACCACATTTTGTGTATCCATTCATCCATCAGTGAATAATCAAGTTGCTTTCTCCTTCTGAGGGAAAGGGTTTGGGTTAGCACATATTTGCCTTGGTCCTTAATCTAGACTGTCTTTTGTCAACAAAACATGGCATATATCATCCAACCAAACTTTGATAAGAGTTGAGCAAAATATTGCATGCAGTTCCTACTGTCTACTTACTGTGCCCATCTGCCAAGTCAAATGGGGACTGGTTATGACAATCCTCAATAATCTTGAATTCTTATGTCAGGACGAGTCTCAACATCTTCAGCATGATAGTGCTGGCCTCAGGAAACATCTCCAAGCGCATTCCCAATTTAGCTCTTACTCTTCCACACCAATTTCTTTATGTCTGACAGCAGCTCAGAATTAGTAGATTCTTCTCTGCTTAGGCCTTACTGGGTCACATTAATCCCCCTTCCCATTGAGAGTTGGCAGGCTCTTATATTTCAGACTCAGAATGCTGTTTCTCTCTAGCCAAAATGATATACATCTCTTTTAATTGTGACTGGGGCTGTTTTTCTCTTTTTGGTGGAATCTTTCCCATCATGAGTTGTTGCAATTCACTTGGGAAAGCAAACTAAAAATTTGTGTTGCTCATAAATGGTTGAAAAGAAGCCATCTCATACTCCAGGACAGGAAGTCACAGGCATGCCATGTGGATGATCTATTTGAAGGTTCTTGGTTTTGATATAAATATATATCCAGTTTAACATCGGTGTGAGCAGCATTTGCAGGCACGCCACTAGGTGAGACCATGTGTGAGCTCATCTCTGCAGAACCCTGCTGGCCACTCCTCACTGGGCTGATAGAGTGTCATGTGGACACCTCAATCAGGCCAAGTTGGTTTTGATTTTTAGTTCTCCACTTCTTTGTGGCTTATGCCATACCACAAGAATCTAAATTCTAAATTCTGTGATAATAGAAGCTTATACAATGCCAAACATGAGAGCACATTTTGTATTTCCCTGGTCTAAGTTTAGTTTGTGTACCTAGCAATTTTGAGTTGCATGACTAAACCAGTTGTCCTGCTGTGAACCTATCCCTTATAGCCCTGAGTGTGGGTGGAGGGCAAGAGTTTCCTCCTCCAGTAGGGAGGAAACACAGATGTCCTAGAAGAAGCAAGGACTTTTTACAAATAGAAACAAAAGGCAGAATTGTACAAGTCTCCTCTAGAGAACTCAGCTGGACAGAAAGGTCTGGAAATGCCTAAAGCTAACATCACTGAGAGGTAACAGCAAGAACAAAATTTTACTGCAAATTTCTGAAGGACTTGATTTAGAAATATTTGAAAAGCTCAGAACTGGCTTAATTGGGGCCAAGACCTCAACCCAAGAAGGTTCTGACATACAAAGAATGTAGTGGGCTCCTTTACCCATCATGGCAGCTGGCTTTGAAGAGTAGTTGCTCTTGCTAGAAGAGTATTCCCCTTCCTAAAGACTTAAAAGTTCCCTACACATACCATCTGTGGTGCTGAGAAGACTCTTGAAAGTCCCTTGAACAGCAAGGAGATCAAATCAGTCAATCCTAAAGGAAATAAACCCTGAATATTCCTTGGAAGGACTGCTGCTGAAGCTGAAACTCCAATACTTTGGCCACCTGATGCAAAGAGCTGACTCATTGGAAAAGACCCTGATGCTGGGAAAAATTGAAGGCAGGAGGAGAAGAGGACAACAGAGGATGAGATGGCTGGATGGCATCACTGACTCAATGGACATAAGTTTGAGCAAACTCTGGGAGATAGTGAAGGACAGAGAAGCCTGACATGCTGGAGTCCATGGGGTCGCAATGAGTCAAATATGACTGAGCAGCTGAATTGACTGGCTGACACTTACCTTCTTTATAAAAATGTCCACTATTTGCAGAATATACCATGATCTTCTCATTGCTTAATTATTTGATTTCCACCCTCTGCTTAGATGAGTCTCATCCCCTTTTTCCTATTACAGAGTATCTGTTGATAAACTGGGTCCAGCATAGTCTTCTTCCTTTTTGAGCAAGTTCCTGGTTTGACAAGCATGTTAGAAAGCCAAAGAAAAATGAACTGTAAGCTCTACCTGGACGTGCTGACTCATAAAGGAAAACAAGTTACACTGCTTACCTTCTATGGCCCATGAATTGATCAAATTTAAATCTCATTTTAAACTTATTGCTTCCAGAAAATCTGGATGTGATAAATGGGCTTCCTAGGGGGCTCTAGTGGTAATGAACCTGCCTTCCAATGCAGGAGACCTAAGAGATGTGGGTTCGATCTCTGGGTCGGGAAGATGCCCTGGAGGTGGGCACAGCAACCTACTCCAGTATTCTTGCTTGGAGAATCCCATAGACAGAGGAACCTGGAAGGCTGTAGTCCATAGGGTCACACAGAGTCAGACATGAATGAAGTGACTTAACATACATGCAGTAAATACTTGTAAGAAGCCAGAGGTCTGGTTTTGTAACCATCGATGAGAATCTTTTAGAGTCATGGTCCACAGCACAGTTTTGTTTGAAAGAGGCCCTGAAAATATAGATACAAGTCTATGCCCAAAAGGCCTGTTTCTCTCAGCCCTAAAGTTCTAGGGTTTTTGCCTTGACTCATGGACATTTCTTTATATAGGTTACTTGCTTAAAATATTAAGTGATCAGAACAAATTTTTCCTCTCAAACTAGTCAAAGTTTGTATTAACTGGGTTCTGATTCTTTCCAATAGGCTTAACTCCACAGGTTTGACTCTAACTCTCTGAAACAAAAGCATCATCTATTATACTTTTTTAAAATGGACAGACTTCTGTGGATTACTAGCTTGTCTGACATTTCAAAGAAGTTTCATGCAAGTTTACTCTTTAACAAATTGTAGATGTTGATTTATCAACTTGATATTTTATAAAAGGAGCAGAATCTGTTCAAGATAGTGTAAGACTGTTTCTGGGCCAGTATCAACTATTGCCTCGAACACTATAATCCTTCTAGTCTCCATATAGCAACCATGGTCGAATTTTCTAAAACTCACAACTGATTATGTCATTCTTCTTAAAATCATTCAGTGTTTCCCACTGCCCTCAGGATAAAGTAAAAATTCAACATGGAATTACTGAAGAGCAATTGGACCATCTTAGCCAAATGCCCTATGGCCTACTCATAAGTTTCAAATAAACATTCTTTAAGCCACAAACTAAAAAAAAGGAGGAGATTCACTTATTTATTGGGTGGTACTCAATAGGTATCCACTTATTTATTGGGTGGTACCACTCAATTTATTGGGTGGTACCTTCTCTTGGTACTCCAAGAGAAGGAAGTGGCACACCCACCCTCATTCCCTTTGCCATAATTCCAGGGCAAGATGCTTTCAAGGTTTGGGCATTCTTTTCCTGCATATGAATTTGCTGACTGCAAGTGCCATGCTAATGGCTCTTCCCAGACAATAGATCAGCTGCAAGATCCCTCAGTGTCCATCCCAGGATAATTAGGGAAGTAGGGTCGAGTCATGGTGCAATCCAAATAGACTGTGTGTTGCACCAAAGAGCAAGAGCCTGGTCTGTGTTCAGGCCTCAGATTTGTATTAAGTTTCCTCTATTTCTACTGCCCTCCAGCTGGGCTTGGTCTTTCTGGACATTCTCCTATGAGGCTATACTCTCACAAATTGGCTTTATCGCTCATTGAGTTATTTCCTCCGATGACCCAGTCAAGTCATCAGGGGTTTAATTAGGGTTGACTCAATTATTAGGAAGTTGGAATCAGTAATTAGATTCTTCTGACTAGGTGTTATTGACCCATATAAAATTACCTCTGGTTTATATTTTATACCAAAACATTCATCTTCTGAACCTCAATGTGGTCAGTATTATTTTTTAAATGTTTTTCCTGTTTTGCTTAAGCTAGTTTGAGTTGGGTTTCTGTCAGTTATAACCAGAGTCCTGACAGATTGTAATTTTCTGCAACAACTTTTGCAGGACTTGACACAGGCACACTGCCACAGGAGGTTTTGTGGACATGTGTTCTCCTTCATACTGGCTGCTGCACGCAATGGGACCTTTTGTCCATCTATTGCCAGGAAACAAATGCTCCCATAAAATTACGATCATAGTTTTGAATAGTGGGTCTCCAAATGTTAATTGGTTCATCCTGTAGGAAGCATGTAATTTATAGGACAATAAACAAAAAGTGTCATTAATTAATTGCCTAAGCACACAATATGCTACTATTTCTTCCTGATGGCTTCACTGGAAAGCTATGTTGTCCCCAGCTTCCACTGGAGTATTTCTGTGATTTTTCTACATCTTTCTCTTGGGCAACTCTGTAGGAGCTGACATGGTTATTCCTCACCATTGAAGTCTTAGCTTCTGTATTTTGCATAAAAGACTATGACCTTCTAAGGCTTTGATTCTCAAATTTTAGCTTGCGTCAAAATCACTAGAGGGACTTAGTGAATCATTGATTGCTGGGATTTCTACACCTGAGTTTCTGACTCAGTAGACATGGCATGGGGCCCCCAAATTTGCATTTCTAATAAGTTTCAGGTGATCTGATACTGCTTCTCTGGGGGCCACACTTCACTAGCACAGACTACCCACACTAGAGTAGGCCCTTGATAGACACAATTTGTCTTCTGCTTGGCTATTTTTAGGAAAGGTGCTCCACATGGAGGACTGTCCATCAGCAATGCAGCATATCCATTATGCTAGATTAGGGTCTCAAATTCAAATGCCAACTGGCAGGAAAATAAGCTGAAGGGTGAGGTATGGGGAGATAGAAGAGGAATATGTATACAATGTTAAGTGCTGAGCACTGTGGTGAACTAAAGTGTGTGCCCTATTTAAAAGAACATTACTCTATAGCGAGACAGTTGAGGTCACAGACTCCAGAAGAGGCTCCACCACTTACTAGTTATATGACAAGGTTAGACAGGTTACCTAAGCTCTCTGTGCCTGGCTTCCTCATCCATAAAACCTGGACCATAACAGAACCTACCTCATAGGGTTTTTGTGAGGATTAGGTAAATCAACATATGTATATCATTTAGAAGTGAAAGTGAAATTCACTCAGTCGTGTCTGACTCTTTCACATCCCATGGACTGTACAGTCCATGAAATTCTCCAAGCCAGAATACTGGAGTGGGTAGCCATTCCCTTCTCCAAGGGATCTTCCCAACCCAGAGATCGAACCCAGGTCTCCTGAATTGCAGGCAGATTCTTTACCAGCTGAGCCACAAGGGAAGCCCAAGAATACAGGAATGGTTAGCCTATCCCTTCTGCAGCGGATTTTCCTAACCCAGGATTCTTTACCAAGTGACCTGTCAGGAAAGCGAAAGTAGCAAGTACTTACAAGGATTCTTGGAAGAGGATATCCCCACCCCAGTATTTTTGCATAGGAAATCCCATGGACAGAGGAGACTGGCAGGATACAGTCCATGCGTTTGCAAAGAGTCTGACATGACTAAGCAACTAAACAGCAACAACAACATAAGTATTCCAATAACAGCAAATGCTTATATAATACTATTTATCTGGCACTACTTTAAGTGTAGTACACTTATTAATTGGCTTGATTTTTACAACAACCTATGAGATAAGCACAATTTGTTGTTGTTCAGTCACTAAGTTGTGTCTGACTCCCTGCAGCCCCATGGACTGCAGCATGCCAGGCTCCTCTGTCCTTCACTATCTCCTGGAGTTTGCTCAAATTCATGTCCATTGAGTTGGTAATGTTATCTAACCATCTCTGCCACTCCATTCTCCTTTTGCCTTCAGTCTTTCTCAGCATCAGGATCTTTTCCAATGAGTCAGCTCTTCATCAGGTAGCCAAAGTACTGGAACTTCAGCTTCAGCAACAGTCCTTCCAATGAATATTCAAGATTGATTTCCTTTAGGATTGACTAGTTTGATCTCCTTGCAGTTTAAGGGACTCGCGTGTCTTCTCCAGCGGTATTCGAAAGCATCAGTTCTTCGGCACTCTGACTTCTTATGGTCCAGTTCTTACATCCGTACATGACTACTGGAAAAATCATAGCTTTGACTATATGAACATTTGTCATCAAAGTGATGTCTCTGCTATTTAATATGCTGTCTATGTTTATCATAGATTCCCTGGCAGCTCAGATGGTAAGGAATCTGCTTGCCATGCATTCAATCCCTGGTTCAGGAAGATTCCTTGGAGAAGGAAATGGCAACCCACTCCAGTATTCTTGCCTGGAGAATTTCATGGACAGAGGAACCTGGTGGGCACAGTCCATGGGTCGCAAAGAGTTGGACACAGCTGAGTGACTAACCCTTTCACTTTCAGTTTTGTCATGGCTTTCCTTCCAAGGGGCAAGCATCTTTTAATTTCATGGCTGCAATCCTCATCTAGTGATTTTGGAGCCCTAGAAAATAAGATCTGTCACTGCTTCCAATTTTTCCCCAGTGATGAGACTAGATGCCATGATTTTAGTTTTTTGAATGTTGAATTTTAAGCCAGCTTTTTCACTCTCTTCTTTCATCCATACTAAGAAGCTCTTTAGTTCCTCATCCTTTCTGCCATTAGAGTGATATCATCTGCATTTGTTGTTGATATCCCTGAGTGTCCCTGGTACTGGTACTCAGATTTATGCGCCTGATACTGAGAATCCCTGGGCAGATTCAAGCAGTTGTTAATTAGGGAAAGAAGGGGATATGAGACCAGGGAGAAACAGTCAAGAACAGCCTTGGGGCAAAGTCCTGTTTCCCCCATCGAGGATACACACAATATCTCTGACATATTTCCGACGTACTGAAACCCCTTCCAGGTGGGAGAAGTTGACGATTAACAATGGTATGCTAATTGCCAACATCCACTGGATCATCGAAAAAGCAAGAGAGTTCCAGAAAAATATCTACTTCTGCTTTATTGACTATGTCAAAGTCTTTGACTATGTGGATCACAACAAACTGTGGGAAATTCTTAGATGGGAATACCAGACCACCTGACCTGCCTCCTGAGAAATCTGTATGTAGGTCAAAAAGCAACAGCTAGAACTGGATATGGAACAATAGATTGGTTCCAAATTGGGAAAAGAGTATGTCAAGGCTGTATATTGTTACCCTGATTATTTAACTTATATGCAGAGTGAAAGTGAAGTCGCTCAGTCATGTCTGACTCTTTGCGACCCCATGGACTGTAGCCTACCACGCTCCTCTGTCCATGGGATTTTCCAGGAAAGAGTATTGAAGTGGGTTGACATTTCCTTCTCCAGAGGACTTTCCTGACACAGATCGAACCTGGGTCTCCTGCATTGTTGGCAGACACTTTACCATCTGAGCCACCAGGGAGGTCATATGCAGAGTACATCATGCGAAATGCTGGGCTGGATGAAGCACAAGCTGGAATCAAGATTGTCACAAGAAATATCAATAACCTCAGATACACAGATGACACCACCCTTATGGCAGAAAGTGGAGAAGAACTAAAGAGACTCTTGATGAAAGTGAAAAAGGAGAGTGAAAAAGCTGGCTTAAAACTCAACATTCAGAAAACTAACATCATGGCTTCTGGTTCCATCACTTCATGGCAAACAGATGGGGAAACAATGGAAACAGTGATGGACTTTATTTTGGGGGGCTCCAAAATCACTGCAGATGGTGACTGCAACCATGAAATTAAAAGACACTTGCTCCTTGGAACAAAAGCTATGACTAAAACCTAGACAGAGACAGCATATTAAAAAGCAGAGACATTACTTTGCCAACAAAGGTCCATCTAATCAAAGCTATGGTTTTTCCAGTAGTCATGTATGGATGTGAGAGTTGGTCCATAAAGAAAGCTGAGTGCCAAAGAATTGATGCTTTTGAACTGTGGTGTTAGAGAAGACGCTTGAGAGTCCCTTGGGCTGCAAGGAGATCAAACCAGTCAATCCTAAAGGAAATCAACCCTGAATATTCATTGGAAGGACTGATGCTGAAGCTGAAACTCCAATAGTTTGACCACCTGATGCAAAAAACTGACTCATTGGAAAGACCCTCATGCTGGGAAAGATTGAAGACAGTAGGAGAAGGGGATGACAGAAGATGAGATGAGATGGTTGGATGGCATCACTGACTCAATGGATATGAGTCTGAGCAAGCTCCAGGAGTTGGTGATGGGAAGGGAAGCCTGGCATGCTGTAGTCCATGAGGTCGCAAAGAGTCGGACACGATTGAGCGACTGAACTGAACTGAACTGAATTGAATGGTATGCTTCCCACAGGCATATAGAACCAAGACCAGCTGACTCCTACTTAGCTCTCCACCAACCCATCAGAAGAATGTCCACGAGCTGACCAGGCCCTCTTTGCACAATTACTATAAAACTTCTTACCATTTTCCCCATGGGAACACATGGTTTTGAGGGCATTGATTCTCTGTGGCCCGCTTTGCTTGCAAAGTAATAAAGATATTCTTTTCTACTTCATCCAAAACTCTGTCTCTAAGAGTTAATTTGATACCAGCATACAGAGAAGTTGAGCTTTCAGCATCACTAATGTAAGCTGGGTATTGTGCCTGGCTCCTGGCAGGGTGACTTACTTCATGACACTTTATAACTCTCTGCTCTTCTCTTTGTTCTGGTAGCCTCCCAGCTCTTCCCTTTCTTTCCTCTCATGTTTTCTCAGACCAAGACCATAGAAATGCTTCACTTGCTTAGGCTACCAAGTGGTTCCCTATCGAAAGGCTGGTCCTTCCCTCCTTAGGATGGAGCATTGTTTCTAAAGGTGCAACAGAGGCTGCTGCCATTAAATCCAGCATTTATCACTTAAAAATCACTTCTGACTCTGATCTCTTTTTATGTCAGAGAAGCAGCCTCCCTAAATTTCCAGTGCTTGAAATTCTTGATAATGCAGTTGCTTAAATGCAAGGCACACCTGAAGAGCAAGACCATGAACACAAATAAATCTGTCTTTCAGCAGAAAAGCTGAGTCTGGCTAGAGTTACTGCTCGCATATCTGGCCTGTTCAGTTGGAAACACAAGACTTAGATATGTGTCATGATGACATAACATTATTTTCCCAAAATAGAGGTTACTTATTCCAGCTGGATCTGATTATGGTTTTTCTATTTTGCTCTTGGTCAGCCCCCAGGTTAGCTTCCCAGGCTGAGCTTCTTGTCAGGCCAAGAGAGGCTTTTCCATGCACGGAGTCTGCTGGGACAGTAGATCATGACCACGGAGCACCAGTCAGCCACATGGTGGAGGGTGAGGGGGTCCTTTCACAGACAAGGTGTGAACAAGCCGCGCTGACCTGCCATCTGACCCTGAAGCAAAGTTCTCATCATATGTTGAATCAAACAACTCTTTTTTTTTTTTTTTTTTTAAGTTTCTATAGTTAGATATGTGCAGTTTTGTTTATAAATTTCAGAGTTACTCTTTTGTGCAGGCTAATTGACCCATTCAAGAATTGCATTTCAGTTTACACAATATCTGCATTGCCTTCCTGAGTGTTTAAGGACCCCAGCTAAAGACTTTGTGGAGGAAAACTTCCACGTGTTCATAACCGGAAATCTATGACTTTCACTTCAGTTTAACCCTTCAGAGCCAAATCTAATCATTCGCATTGGAGATTAAAGGCATTTATTGTTCTGGAAGTGTTCACTATAATTAAGAGAGAAAGACCAAAAGGGAAGTAAGGAGACTAGGGAAAGAGAGAGGAAAGCTGCGTTTTAAAAAAGTCTAGAAATATGGAAATAATAGCTTTGAAGACCCCAGCTGTTGCTGGCATTTATTTCATTTGTAGGTGGAATAACTACTTAGTTCTAAGTACCCTACCATAGAAAATATAATTAAGAGTTATTAATTTTCACAAGTTACTATCACACAGTGAAATTTAACACAGAGGCACAGACACAGCTATATTAATTATTTAATCTCTTCCTGGGTTAAAGTACTCATGGGTGTTCAAGTTAGAGTGACGATCCAAAATGTAGCTGAGGAGACTTGCTATGTCTTGCTGTGATAACCATAATCTAGGTCTGTTTCTCAGCTTTGCAAAGTTCAAAACTGAAGCTTTTTGGTTCACTCAAAGGTGATTTGACTAGGGAGACCGATGTCAAACAACCCACATAAAAGCAGATGCCTATGTATATATTCCTGATCTCGAGTGGTTTCAGCTTGCAGCAGCTTGAAGTGGGGCTTCGGTTCACAGCCAGAGATTGAGGTTGGGTCACCATGGTGAACACACCAAACCCTAGCCACTAGACCAGTGGGCAGTGACAAAGCCCTGGCTCTTTGGCTTTGCAGAAGGAGAATTCCCATAAAGTATAGTGAGAGTAGTGAAAGTATTTTTTAGGAGGGAAAAAGAGTACAGTACACGTGGACATAGTGCACATGGACAGACTCAGAGAGAGAGAGCTGCACCCCTGTGGCAGCTTGAATCTCTTTTTGGGGGCATTTCTTCCAAGTTCTCTTTGGCCAATCATTTTGGTTGGCCTGGTTCAGAGTCCGTATTTGATATATCTCAGGATCCTCCCCTGTGAGAGCACACATCTCTTAGCCAAGATGGATTCCACCGACAAAGCCTATGGGTAGTTAGCGTCTCTCAGCATCACTCCCCTTTTGACCTCCAAGGAGCCTTTCTGCACAGGTATAGTTGAGGAGGTCTCCTGATTGTGAGAGAGAAATATGTGGTCTCTTAACTTCTATCTGGGCAGGGCCCAGCCTCCTCCCTCAGTTGTCCTGCTATCTGTTTTGGAGTATCTCTCCACAGAGAACAAACTCCAACTGTTTGCACCAGGGGCCCATCTATCTCCTGCCTCATTCTCAGTTAAGAATAAAAATCAAATATCATCTTAGCAGAATCTCTCCTCTGTTGGAAAGTCTACATGGAAAGCCAAATTAGTATCAGAAAGTGATTTGATGAGCCTGGAATCCAAACCAGGGAGTGAGCCTGAGAATCCTAATGCCTATTGCATCCATCTCCCCAGGAGGCTGAGTGCTCGGAATGCAGACGTACAGGTGGCTTTTGTCCTTTCTTTCTCTAGACATTGTGCTTTCCTCAGACTCTGTTAAAAAAATTCAACTGGGTAAATTTAAAAGAGCTGATTAGCTTTACTGAGCAATTCATGACTCAGGCAGCATTCCACCTACTAAGTAGAGAGAAGTTCTGTCAAGGTGCAGAAAATAAATTTCTAAAGGCAAAGAAGGAGCTTACAAAAGGAAGTTATTAGCAAAGAATTCATTGTTTTAGGCAAGGCTGCCCTCCTAGGGATAATGAAAACAGTCTATCAGCAGATTTCCTGGTGCTAACTAGGATATTCCAGAGTGACTGATTGAAGGTCACATTCCTAGGGAAGTTGAAACTTCCTAGTTGAAATTATTAGATAAGGTATTAAGTCTTGGTTTGCTGGCATTGGACCTACCAAGAGTGGCTCTATCTTGGACCTGTTGTCTCTTTTTTAATAATTTCCCTGTTTGATCATGTTCTCAGCTTAACTTAGAGATATGATCAAAATTTAAGGCATTAGCACCACTTTCACCTACTTCTCTATAATTCTCACAGCTTTTGTTCATCATTTGTGTGTTATTCACAGTTAAGGGCATTTTTTTTTTTTTTTTTTTTTTTGCTTAATCGCTAACATATTCACAGGTCACATCTTTGGGTTCATAATTTTTAAGTCAGTTATTCACTTTGTTCCTTTTCTCATATTCCAGTCTTTGGGAGAACATTTGTTTGGCAGTTGGTGGCTATGAACATGCATTTAAAGCTTTTGAGGAATATGATGCATAAAGGAAATTATGATTGTAATAAACAGGATAATTCCCAATGTTTAGAGTGTACTTTGGAAATGGCAACCCACTCCAGTATTCTTGACTGGAGAATCCCATGGACGGAGGAGCTTGGTGGGCTACAGTCCACGGGTCGCAAAGAGTCGGACACGACTGAGTGACTTCACTCTCTTTCACTTGGATCCATGCTTACTAATGAAGGAGGAAATAGAACAGGCTCCATCTTGAAAGCAGGACTCCATCTTGCGCCAGACTGTGGACTTTGAGCTATAAACCCAGTATCTATGAAAACCACATACCAACTGGAAAACCAGGCCCCCGGAAGGAAGAGCCCAGGGCTCTCCGTTGCCTAAAAGAATACCCTAATTATCTGTGTAACTGAATAGAATCGTACCTTCTATTATGCTTATTGGGGTATGGCCACAGGCCTATTGATAATTGTCCACTGTTAACTACCTAGGCTTAAGGCAAATGAATCACAGGTTAATTTTGTATCTTTCTTCTCCTTTGTTCAGATTAGTTTCAGGGAATTGGGGAGGTGAGTTTGAGCATGTACGCTTAGGGTATTTAAGGTTTTCACAAAAACTGGTCCAGGTCCTTGGCTAAGAGGAGACTCTGCCTTGGGCCTCCAAGTGTAATAAACTACACTCCACTATCTGCATTGTCCTTCTGAGTGAGTTTGTTTCCCGGAATGCATGGCTACAACACTAAGACCTAAACCAATCAAAATCAAATAAGTCAAAGAAAGACTCTCCTGAAGGAGTCACCTTTAAAAGCCAAGTGGCTTGCTTGGTGATCTTACACGAATGAGTTTTAACTTCTCCAGAGGTGTTAATCCAGGTGCAGCAAGTACTGTTGGTTACAGCACAAACACCTTCTTGGTGCAGCTTAAACTTTGGCCAGAGAGTCTAAGGATTTTTGTTGGACCCCTGTTGCTTTTACAGCAGATTCTGCAATATTTTCAAGAGCTAAGGAGAGGTTTCTGATCATAGCCTCATATTTACTGCTAATCAGGGAAGTAGGGTCCTGCCAAAGGAAGTAATCCTAAATCATGAGTGCCTCCTGGTAATTTCTTTTTAACTTGACACTGTAAATTCAGCGAAGTCAACCAGTGAGGTATCTCAGTCTGTTTGTTGGCAGCAGTACAGTGAGATAACCTAAGAAGTGTTGCCGAACTCTGCCAGCTACCTAGATATTGATTGGCCCAAGAAGAGTGATAACCAACACAGCCAAAAACAGACCTTGTCAGGGCACAAGGCATTCGCATTAGAGTGGCACTGTTAATGGACAAATCAGAGATGACAAATCTAGCTGTCTTGGCAATGGCCTGGGAGATACGAGTGATAGAATTATCATTGCAGGCCAATGCCAGACTAAAAGAAAGAAAAGAAAGGGATTCATGTTTAATTAAAGTATGAAGTCTTGATCTGGCATCTTGGGAGAAAGCAGTTTATGTTGATGTGAGCTACTGTTCTTCCTAGTCAATTTGATTTGGAGGTCTCCAGCATCTGTACAGGACCACAAGTCAAGTGGAGTCTTCTTAAGCTGTGAATGTATTCCCAAGGCTTGAATCCCTGAAGTTTTGCTGCCACTGGGTACTGAAGAAGACCTGGTACAGTCCCTTACAAGGAGATTTAAGGGCAATCATTGTTCTTGCTGATTCCAAATTAGAAGAGTGGGGAAAAATTGGAAGCATTAGTTTTGAGAATAATAGCCAGATATTTGCAAAAACTTAGAATTCAGGATCCAGTCTAGTTTAAATGCATACAACAAAACCTCAAAGACAATTAATAGGACTAGAAAATAACATCTACAGAAGTGCAAACATACTTTTTCTCCCTAATTATCCCAAATAGTTTTCTAAGGATAATCACAATACAACTAATTTGTTTGCATTAAGCTTGGCCTAATTATTTACACAAATGCAGCAAGAATAGTGATTGACTACATAAGTAACTTTTAAAATTACTTTGCTGAAACTTTTTTATATGGAACCTCTGATTGAACTTCTTAAGAAATTCTCAAGGCTAGGAAGCCAAGTCAAAGTTCAAGCATTTCCTTAAAATTGTCTGATTGTATCTGAGTCTATGACTATCTCTTACAAATATGACATTCCAGTCAAAGCCTTAATAATACAGCCAAAAGTTTCCAATTGTGTCATTTTTTAAGAACAGATTCTCATGGAACTTATGCAAATAACTAATTATATTGCCATAAAAAGAATAGTTATATCTCCAAATTCTGGAGGGATCAGGTAAGGAGAAAAATATTTCATTCTTGTTTGCAAAAATATATTTTTGTGAAAATTATAATGTTATAAATAGCTTGAGAGAAAAGGTTTCCTTAAAATAATGTTTCAAACAGAAATAATCATCCTCCTCAATTTATTTAGTCCCATGTTATTAATTTATGACCTTGATCTTTTGTCAGCAATTTTATGAAGCCATCAGCTTTTCCTTTAGAGGAAAATATAATTTGTTATATAATTTGTTTGAAATTATATTTGAAAATATATATTTGAAAATATAATTTGTTACCTAGTTCAGTTTTATGATCTAATCAGAAGATCCTTTCCATGAATCTCCTTGAGAATGAAGTACTTTTGCAGGAACATTTTTGTAAAAGCATCTGAATAAAACAATAACAGTCTATAGATGGCAAAAGACTTAAAAATGCTCATTATTAAAGATCTGCTGAGATTTTATTATAATGAAATTGACAAGGAAATTTGTGTTTATTTCTTTTTAAAAAAATAAGGTTGGCTTTATTTCTTTTTGTTTTCTTATTTTTGTCTGTGTTGGGTCTTTGTTGCTGCACACAGTCTTTCTCTGACAAGTGGGGGCTACTCTAATTGCAGGGCACAGGCTTCTCATCATGCTGGCTTCTCTAGTTGCGGAGCACGGGCTCTGCGGTTGTGGTGCACAGGCTTAGTTATCCTGCAGCATGTGGAATCTTTCTGGACCAGGGACTGAACCCATGTTCCCTGAATAGTCAGGCAGACTCTCAACCACTGGATCACCAGGGAAGTAAAAATGTGATCATTTCTGTGGTACATAGTATTTTAAGATAACTGGTATTATGATTGCTAATATTATAGCAGGACATACCAGATTTCCAGGAATTACATAATTTCTGAAACATATACCTATACAAACATAACATAAAGAAGGCTTTGTATTAGTTCTTACTTTACATGTAACGTAACCTATCAAATTAGCCTGATTAGTTTAATGTCTCCCTTTTTATAAGGAGAAAGAACAAATCTTTAGAAATATGCCAGGGCTTCCCTGGAAAATTTCAAATTTAGTTTGAGGTGAAAAAGAGTTTATTTAAAATTTGATTTTGAGGAAGAGGGGTTTGTTTTAAAAATATCAGAAAGATTTTATAAATTAATTTTAATTGGAGAATAATTACAATACTGTGGTGGTTTTTGCCAAACATTGACATGAATCAGCCACTGGTGCACATGTGTCCCCACATCCTGAACCCCCCTCCTACCTCCCTCTCTACCCCATCCCTCTGGGTTGTCTCAGAACACCGGCTTTGACTGCCCTGCTTCATCCATCAAACTTGCACTGGTCATCTGTTTTACATATGGTAATATACATGTTTCAATGCTATTCTCTCAAATCATCCCACTCTCACCTTCTCCCACGGAGTCCAAAAGTCTGTTCTTTACATCCGTCTTTTGCTGCCTTGCATATAGGATCATTGTTACCGTCTTTCTAAAATCCATGTATATGCGTTAATATACTGTATTGGTGTTTTTAACCACTTGGGTCAAGTAGGATCATAGGCAACTGTGAAATTATACTTTGTTAACTGTTTAATCAAAGTGACAATAGAAGATGTTAAAGGCAAATACAGAAAGGTAAATAGTTGTAAAAAAAAATTAGCTTTTTTTGGTTTGCTTTTTGTTTTGTTAGTTAGAAGATTTAGCTTTCTGAACACAGAAAATTATTGACAAAACACAGAACCCTTGCTTTCAAGCAGATTATTTTAAAAGATTAAAAAAAAGAAAAAGAAAAACCCACCTTTTACAGTCTCTTAATCAAGAGAAGACCCATAGTCCAATAATACTTTGTTCCTTTAACAGAAAGAAAAACCAAATTTTAATTTTATACCAGCTTGCTATGATATTCGGAGAAGGCAATGGCACCCCACTCCAGTACTCTTGCCTGGAAAATCCCATGGACGGAGGAGCCTGGTAGGCTGCAGTCCATGGGGTCTCTAGGAGTCGGACAGGACTGAGCAACTTCACTTTCACTTTTCACTTTCATGCATTGGAGAAGGAAATGGCAGCCCACTCCAGTGTTCTTGCCTGGAGAATCCCAGGGACGGGGGAGCCTGGTGGGCTGCCATCTATGGGGTCGCACAGAGTCGGACACGACTGAAGCAACTTAGCAGCAGCAGCAGCTATGATATTAGATTAGAACTCACTGATTCAATTAAATTTATTCTGATTTTATCAAGTCCTGACAATGCACAAAATTCCTTTCCAAGATTCCTTTCTTTTAATAAACCTTAAATATTTCCCCTCTTTTTTTTTACATTCAGATTTTGTCCTGTGTTTTGTTCTCTTTCTCAGTTGTCCTTTAGAACAAAGTTACTTTCTTTTCCTTCAACAGAGAATGCATCTTTATTCCTCATACCTTCTTTTTTGTTTTTGCTTGTTTGCTTTTTTGGCCACACCACACAGCATGCAGGATCCTAATTCCCTGACTGGGGATCAAACCTGTACCCCCTGCAGTGGAAGACCAGTCCTAACCACTGGTCTGCCAGGGAATTCCTTCCTTACACCTTCTTTTACTGAAAACATACATCTTATGTTCCTGCATACAGAGATAGTTTCCTTATTATTTCTTGTAGCTTTAATCACAAGTATTAGTTCTGTTTTGTTTTTTAATGAAAGGCCTTAGAAGGCCTTAATTTCTAGTGAAAGTTAAGAAACAAGCATTTGTGAAAACTGTCTTTTGTAATAGCATTCTGTTGCTCGCAAATTTATAAATATTTTCTTTATAATTTTTAGAAACATATGCCCTTTTATAGAAAATTACATAATACATGTTTGTTGATATACCCAAATATCTTTAATTCCTCTGCAAAAGGAAGCCAAAGCTAGATTAACCTATGTTCAAAAATTAGCGTTTCAACATTTTATCTTATTTAGAAATGGTCTACATATTCAATGAACTTCTATCATTTAATTTAGCTTAGCAAAACTCTTAACAATGGAAGTCACCAAAGAGATTTCAATGAGTATTTTTAAGTACACACATCATAAAACAATTATTGTTTTTATTTATTTATTTTTTACTTTATTTTTTTAAATTTTATTTTATTTAACTTTGGACATCACCAGATGGTCAACACTGAAATCAGATTGATTATATTCTTTGCAGCAAAAGATGGAGAAGCTCTATACAGTCAGCAAAAACAAGACCAGGAGCTGACTGTGGCTCAGACCATGAACTCCTTATTGCCAAATTCAGACTTAAATTCAAGAAAGTAGGGAAAACCACTAGACCATTCAGGTATGACCTAAATCAAATCCCTTATGATTATACAGTGAAAGTGAGAAATAGATTTAAGGGCCTAGATCTGATAGATAGAGTGCCTGATGAACTATGGAATGAGGTTCATGACATTGTACAGGAGACAGGGATCAAGACCATTCCCATAGAAAAGAAATGCAAAAAAGCAAAATGGCTGTCTGGGGAGGCCTTACAAATAGCTGTGAAAAGAAGAGAAGTGAAAAACAAAGGAGAAAAGGAAATATATAAACATCTGAATGCAGAGTTCCAAAGAATAGCAAGAAGAGATAAGAAAGCCTTCCTCAGAGATCAATGCAAAGAAATAGAGGAAAACAACAGAATGGGAAAGACTAGGAATCTCTTCAAGAAAATCAGAGATACCAAGGGAACATTTCATGCAAAGATGGGCTCATAAAGGACAGAAATGGTATGGACCTAACAGAAGCAGAAGATATTAAGAAGAGAGATGGTAAGAATACACAGAAGAACTGTACAAAAAAGAGCTTCACGACCCAGATAATCACGATGGTGTGATCACTGACCTAGAGCCAGACATCCTGGAATGTGAAGTCAAGTGGGCTTTAGAAAGCATCACTACGAACAAAGCTAGTGGAGGTGATGGAATTCCAGTTGAGCTATTCCAAATCCTGAAAGATGATGCTGTGAAAGTGCTGCACTCAATATGCCAGCACATTTGGAAAACTCAGCAGTGGCCACAGGACTGGAAAAGGTCAGGTTTCATTCCAATCCCAAAGAAAGGCAATGCCAAAGAATGCTCAAACTACCGCACAATTGCACTCATCTCACACGCTAGTAAAGTAATGCTCAAAATTCTCCAAGCCAGGCTTCAGCAATATGTGAACTGTGAACTTCCAAATGTTCAAGCTGGTTTTAGAAAAGGCAGAGGAACCAGAGGTCAAATTGCCAACATCTGCTGGATCATGGAAAAAGCAAGAGAGTTCCAGAAAAGCATCTATTTCTGCTTTATTACCTATGCCAAAGCCTTTGACTGTGTGGATCACAATAAACTGTGGAAAATTCTGAAAGAGATGGGAATACCAGACCACCTGATCTGCCTCTTGAGAAACCTGTATGCAGGTCAGGAAGCAACAGTTAGAACTGGACATGGAACAACAGACTGGTTCCAAATAGGAAAAGGAGTTCGTCAAGGCTGTATATTGTCACCCTGCTTATTTAACTTATATGCAGAGTACATCATGAGAAACGCTGGGCTGTAAGAAACACAAGCTAGAATCAAGATTGCCAGGAGAAATATCAATAACCTCAGATATGCAGATGACACCACCCTTATGGCAGAAAGTGAAGAGGAACTCAAAAGCCTCTTGATGAAAGAGAAACTGAAGAGTGAAAAAGTTGGCTTAAAGCTCAACATTCAGAAAACGAAGATCGTGGCATCCGGTCCCATCACTTCATGAGAAATAGATGGAGAAACAGTGGAAACAGTGTCAGACTTTATTTTTGGAGCTCCAAAATCACTACAGACGGTGACTGCAGCCATGAAATTAAAAGATGCTTACTCCTTGGAAGGAAAGTTATGACCAACCTAGATAGCATATTGAAAAGCAGAGACAGTACTTTGCCAACAAAGATTCGTCTAGTCAAGGCTATGGTTTTTTCTGTGGTCATGTATGAATGTGAGAGTTGGACTGTGAAGAAGACTGAGCGCTGAAGAATTGATGCTTTTGAACTGTGGTGTTGGAGAAGACTCTTGAGAGTCCCTTGGACTGCAAGGAAATCCAACCAGTCCATTCTGAAGGAGATCAGCCCTGGGATTTCTTTGGAAGGAAAGCTGAAACTCCAGTACTTTGGCCACCCCATGCGAAGAGTTGACTCATTGGAAAAGACTCTGATGCTAGGAGGGATTGGGGGCAAGAGGAGAAAGGGACGACAGAGGATGAGATGGCTGGATGGCATCACTGACCCAATGGACGTGAGTCTGAGTGAACTCCGGGAGCTGGTGATGGACAGGGAGGCCTGGCGTGCTGCGATTCATGGGGTCACAAAGAGTCAGACACGACTGAGCGACTGATCTGATCTGATTGGTTTTGCCATATATCAAAATAAATCTGCCACAGGTATACATGTGTTCCCCATCTTGAACCCTCCTCCCTCCTCCCTCCCCATACCATCCTTCTGCGTCGTCCCAGCGCACCAGCCCCAAGCATCCAGTTTCGTGCTTCGAAGCTGGACTGGTGACTCGTTTCATATATGATATTATACATATTTCAATGCCATTCTCCCAAATCACCCCACCCTCTTCCTCTCCCACAGAGTCCAAAAGACTGTTCTATACATCAGTGTCTCTTTTGCTGTCTCGTATACAGGGTTATTGTTATCATCTTTCTAAATTCCATATACATGCATTAGTATACTGTATTGGTGTTTTTCTTTCTGGCTTACTTCACTCTGTATAATAGGCTCCAGTTTCATCCACCTCATTAGAACTGATTCAAATGTATTCTTTTTAATGGCTGAGTAATACTCCATTGTGTATATGTACCACAGCTTTCTTATCCATTCATCTGCTGATGGACATCTAGGTTGCTTCCATGTCCTGGCTATTAGAAACAGTGCTGCGATGAACATTGGGGTACACATGTCTCTTTCCCTTCTGGTTTCCTCAGTGTGTATGCCCAGCAGTGGGATTGCTGGATCATAAGGCAGTTCTATTTCCAGTTTTTTAAGGAATCTCCACAGTGTTCTCCATAGTGGCTGTACTAGTTTGCATTCCCACCAACAGTGTAAGAGGGTTCCCTTTTCTCCACACCCTCTCCAGCATTTATTGCTTCAGAGCAGAAAAAGAAATAAAAGGAATCCAAATTGGAAAAGAAGAAGTAAAACTCTCACTGTTTGCAGATGACATGATCCTCTACATTGAAAACCCTAAAGACTCCACCAGAAAATTACTAGAACTAATCAATGAATATAGTAAAGTTGCAGGATATAAAATCAACACACAGAAATCCCTTGCCTATACACTAATAATGAGAAAATAAAGAAATTAAGGAAACAATTCCATTCACCATTGCAAAGAAAAGAATAAAATACTTAGGAATATATCTACCTAAAGAAACTGAGACCTATATATAGAAAACTATAAAACACTGGTGAAATAAATCAAAGAGGACACTAATAGATGGAGAAATATACCATGTTCATGGATTGGAAGAATCAATATAGTGAAAATGAGTATACTACCAAAGCAATTTATAGATTCAATGCAATCCCTATCAAGCTACCAACGGTATTCTTCACAGAGCTAGAACAAATAATCTCCCAATTTGTATGGAAATACAAAAAACCTTGAATAGCCAAAGCTATCTTGAGAAAGAAGAATGGAACTGGAGGAATCAACCTACCTGACTTCAGGCTCTACTACAAAGCCACAGTCATCAAGACAGTATGATACTGGCACAAAGACAGAAATATAGATCAATGGAACAAAATAGAAAGCCCAGAGATAAATCCACGCACATATGGACACCTTATCTTTGACAAAAGAGGCAAGAATATACAATGGATTAAAGACAATCTCTTTAACAAGTGGTGCTGGGAAATCTGGTCAACCACTTGTAAAAGAATGAAACTAGAGCACTTTCTAACACCATACACAAAAATAAACTCAAAATGGATTAAAGATCTAAACGTAAGACCAGAAACTATAAAACTCCTAGAGGAGAGCATAGGCAAAACACTCTCCGACATACATCACAGCAGGATCCTCTATGACCTACCTCCCCGAATATTGGAAATAAAAACAAAAATAAACAAATGGGACCTAATTAAACTTAAAAGCTTCTGCACAACAAAGGCAACTATAAGCAAGGTGAAAAGACAGCCTTCAGAATGGGAGAAAATAATAGCAAATGAAGCAACTGATAAACAACTAATCTCAAAATTATACAAGCAACTCCTACAGCTCAACTCCAGAGAAATAAATGACCCAATCAAAAAATGGGCCAAAGAACTAAATAGACATTTCTCCAAAGAAGACATACAGATGGCTAACAAACACATGAAAAGATGCTCAACATCACTCATTATCAGAGAAATGCAAATCAAAACCACTATGAGGTACCATTTCACGCCAGTCAGAATGGCTGTGATCCAATTATTGTCTTTAAAAAAATCACTTAAAAACCTTTATCCCACTTACATTTGCTCATTTTCAACAATTAGATTTAGATGACTTATGAACATTTTTTCATACCAAGGTACTTTTCTTGTTGACAGATTTTGTATTTTATTCAATTAGTAAATCCAAGCAGTATAAAAGTTGTATATTTGCCTTATATTCAATGTTGATAACTCTAAAAACAAATACCTGTTTTAATTAAGCCAACAACATTAAACTAACTTTAATGTACTAAAGATTAACCCTAGATAACATAAACTTGGAAAACATTTGGGTTAGTTTCTATTATGAAAGTGAAAGTGTTAGTAACCCAGTCGTGTCTGACTCTTTGCAACCCCATGGACTGTACACCAGGCTCGTCTGTCTATGGAATTATCCAGGCAAGAATACTGGAGTGGGTTGCCATTCCCTCCTCCAAGGGATCTTCCCGACCCAGAGATTGAACCTGGGTCTCCTGCATTGCAGGTGGTTTCTTTACAGGTTGAGCCACCAGGGAAGATGCCAATTTCTATTATATTTTAACTCATATATGCACTTATTCAATTTTAATCCAATTTATTAGTGCTCTTGAATATTTATACCTCAAAGGTACAAGGGAAGGAATACAAGTTCCCAAAAGAAGGACTTTGGTTTCCCAAGGCCAACATTTGCAAGCCTTTTAAAATAAAAAAGAGAGGTTTGGGGAGTTGGTAGAAGAAGGAATAGGTAAATTTTGAACTGTGGAGCTGCATTTCTGGCTTTGCGAAGATTTATATTGACAAGACAAAGAACCGAGGATAAAGACAGTTGCTTTTAATGGCTCAAAGAACGGGGTTGTAACTTAAATGACATCATAGGTTGATCCACCATAAATCCTTTTGTAAGAGCTTTAGAAAGTTTTTCTTTCCCTCTGAGTGTATTTAGTTTAGGATAGGTGGCCTTAATATTTTTCTATCACACTATCAATATCAGCTTCCAAAATGGCAACATTTCATAATAATTCTAATCATAGAATTATTAAATCTTTTAAAATATCTTGTCAGCTTTCATCTGGGACGAATAGCAAATATTTCTGGCAATATTGAACAACCTCTTGGATTCAAGAGGTGTCCCCAGAGAAGATGCAGATTGTACTACCTTCTCGATAACCAGAGTCACTCCCAAAGAAAAGCCAAAAGAAAGAACTGACAGCCTACATGTCCCAGGCAGGCAGAAAGCCAAGCCAATCTCTCAGGATACAAAATGATACAAGAAAGAAGGCAATAGCTATCCCTAGAAGAAAAAGAGTCAATAACCAATGGGCCTGGATTTGGAAAGAAAGGGACAATGTGAAACTTAATTTTCCTCTCTACATATTTGAGATGAAGATTTAAGAGAGTCAACTCTGGTAAGAATTCTCACACTTCACTGACTTCTGCAAACTCTCTCAGGTTCCCACCTGCAGGCTCTGAGGTAAAGTGGAGAGCACAGCTCTGATATTTGTAGAATTTGGCAAGAGTGTTGTTTTTTTTTAATTAATTTTAATTTCCTCTTGGTTATGCAAGAGAATAACATAGTCATTAGCTTACCAGAAAATTCCTCAGAGTCCCACCAACTCTGTGATGCTGAAAGCTCATCTTCTCTGTACACTGGTGCTGAAGTGAATCTTGGAGACAGTGTTTTGGGAGAAGTAGAAAAGGATAGCTTTATTACTTTGCCAGGCAAAGGGAGACACAGTGGGCTCCTGCCTCAGAAACTATATGCCCTCACTTGGAGAGGATAGTGAGAAGTTTTATGGTGATAGTTCAAAGAGGGCATGATCAGCTCAAAGACATGCTTCAGTGGGTTGGTGGTGAGGTAAGTAAGAGTCAGCATCAACCTTCAGATTCCAATTGGTCTGGAATCCACATGCTTGTGGGCAGCATACCAACATTAATCATTAACTTCTCTCATTTCAGTATCTGCAAAATAGCTCAAAGATATTGTTGTGTGTCATTGATGGGGAACCAGGACCTCGCCCCAAGGCTGCACTATTGTTTCTCTTGACTGGTTATTTCTTCCAGGTCTCACATCCCCTCCCTTCCCTAATTAGCAACTGTTGGAATCTGCCTGTTGGAACTCAGGGAAGGTCATGGAGGCTGAATGAAGGCTATTTCCTATAATCAAAGAAAAGGGAGACACAAAAAGGCTTTGTGCCCAGGACCACCACAGGGTCTTGCTTGGTGTCATCTGAGCATGGGAGTAGACATGGGAGTGTCTGTAAGGCTATTAACTTGGTGGGCTTTTGTTTATAATCTGAGTCAAAATTTTCATTATTCTTTTGCAATGAATTTTTAATGAAGCTATTTTGGAATTTTGAAGCCTTCTAGAAGTTTAAGTATAACAATAAAATATGTATCCCATTCTGTTTATTTAATTAGGAAATTCTTGCTTTTAAATGCACTTCTTAAGTGATCTTACCTAGTTGGAATGTTCCTTCTAATGACCATTGTAATCCTAGGTTGTTTTTAGTAAGAATTTTGTAGATATTTATAGATTACAGGGGGCTTCCCTGGTGACTCAGTCAGTAAAGAATCCACCTGCAATGCAGGAGACTAGACTGCCTGCAATACAGGAGACACGATTCAATCCCTGGGTAGAGAAGATCCCCTGGAGAAGGCAATGGCACCCCCACTGCAGTACTCTTGCCTGGAAAATCCCATGGACAGAGGAGCCTGGTAAGCTGCAGTCCATGGGGTCGCTAAGAGTCAGACACGACTGAGCGACTTCACTTTCACTTTTCACTTTCATGAATTGGAGAAGGAAATGGCAACCCACTCCAGTGTTCTTGCCTGGAGAATCCTAGGGACAGGGGAGCCTGATGGGCTGCTGTCTATGGGGTCGCACAGAGTCGGACATGACTGAAGTGACTTAGCAACAACTAGTACTCTTGCCTGGGAAATCCCATGGACAGAGGAGCCTGGAGGGCTACTCCCATGGGGTCACTAGAGTCGGACACAACTTAGTGACTAAGTCACCATCACAATAGCTTCTAGGACCCACAGTTCAGTTCAGTCGCTCAGTCCTGTCTGACTTTGTGACCCCATGGACTGCAGCACACCAGGCCTCCCTGTCCATCACTTACTCCTGGAGTTTACTCAGACTCAAGTCCATTGAGTTGGTGATGCCATCTAACCATCTCATCCTCTGTCATTCCCTTCCCCTCCCACCTTCAATATTTCCCAGCATCAGGGGCTTTTCAAATGAGTCAGTTCTTCGCATCAGGTGGCCAAAGTATTGGAGTTTCAACTTCAGGATCAGTCCTTCCGATGAATATTCAGGACTGATTTCCTTCAGGATGGACTGATTGGATCTCCTTGCTGTCCAAGGGACTCTCAAGAGTCTTCTCCAACACCACAGTTCAAAAGAATCAACTCATTGGTGCTCAGCTTTCTTTATAGTTCAACTCTCAACATCCATACGTGACTACTGGAAAAACCATAGCCTTGACTAGACGGACCTTTGTTGGCAAAGTAATATTTCTGCTTTTTAATAATCTGTCTAGGTTGGTCATAACTTTTCTTCCAAGGAGCAAGCATCTTTTAATTTCATGGCTGCAGTCACCATTTTGCAGTGACTTTGGAGCCCAAAAAAATAAAGTCACCCACTGTTTCCCCATGTATTTGCCATGAAGTGATGGGACCAGATCCCATGATCTTTGTTTTCTGAATGTTGAGCTTAAGTCAACTTTTTCAGTCTCCTCTTTCACTTTCATCAAGAGGTTCTTTAGTTCTTCTTCTCTTTTTGCCATTAAGGTGGTGTCATCTGCATATCTGAGGTTATTGATATTTCTCCCGGCAATCTTAATTCCAGCTTGTGTTTCTTCCAGTCCAGCGTTTCTCATGATGTACTCTGCATATAAGTTAAATAAGCAGGGTGACAATATACAGCCTTGACGTACTCCTTTCCTGATTTGGAACCAGTCTGTGGTTCCATGTCCAGTTCTAACTGTTGCTTCCTGACCTGCATACAGGTTTCTCAAGAGGCAGGTCAGGTGGTCTGGTATTCCCATCTCTTTCAGAATTTTCCACAGTTTATTGTGATCCACACAGTCAAAAGCTTTGGCATAGTCAATAAAGCAGAAATAGATATTTTTCTGGAACTCTCTTGCTTTTTCGATGATCCAGAGGATGTTGGCAATTTGATCTCTGGTTCCTCTGCCTTTTCTAAAACCAGCTTGAACATCTGGAAGTTCACAGTTCACATACTGCTGAAGCCTGGCTTGAAGAATTTTGAGCATTACTTTACTAGCGTGTGAGATGAGTGCAATTGTGTGGTAGTTTGAGCATTCTTTGGCATTGCCTTTCTTTGGGATTGGAATGAAAACTGACCTTTTCCAGTCCTGTGGCCACTGCTGAGTTTTCCAAATGTGCTGGCATATTGAGTGCAGCACTTTCACAGCATCATCTTTCAGGATTTGAAATAGTTCAACTGGAATTCCATCACCTCCACTAGCTTTGTTCGTAGTGATGCTTTCTAAGGCCCACTTGACTTCACATTCCAGGCTGTCTGGCTCTAGATCAGTGATCACACCATCGTGATTATCTGGGTCATGAAGCTCTTTTTTGTACAGTTCTTCTGTATATTCTTGCCACCTCTTCTTAGTATCTTCTGCTTCTGTTAGGTCTTAGGTTTATATTTTTCTTTAATTTTCATTTTTCACATCTGTCCAATAGAGAGTTATACTGTTTCTGATCATCCTCCTTTTCAAGGTAGTATTTGGTCCTGTCCTCTCCCTCAAACTTAAAGGTAGTTGCAAAAAAAAAAAAAAAAAAAAGAACATGATTATATGTGATTGAAATAAAAAATTAATCATTTTATCAGTTTCAAAATATTTTCCCCATGAGAAAGAATGAGAAGAGACTGAAATCTCTGTCCCTGGAAGCATGCAAAAGAGACTGAACTATCTTCATTCAACACTTAATAACAGAATATCTACTGGGAATACAGTGTAGTAAATAAGGCACTTGTCTGTCCTCATGGGTCTTCAAATCTGACAACATGTCCCTGTACCTGGGGATTTCTGCGTAGGTTTGAACTAGGTGACCCTGGAGTTCTCTTCTGGAGATCTGTAAATGTGTATTTCTAGGATTAAAAAAAAAAAAAAAAAAAAAGAAAATACTTCAAACAAACCTTTGTGTTCTGGTAAGGCAAATGCCTTTTCTCTTTGCAGTTTGAGAGTGGTGGGCTGAATACAGAGGAATAAAGAACCCAACACCTATGAAAGCACCCCTCCAGCCTAAAACAAAAGACTTTGTCTGGCTCTCTCATTAAATCCATTTTGTACATGTGTGTGCTTGCAGGTCTCTGCCAGAGGGAAATGTCAAACACATGGTCTCAGGCCATTCCTACCTCTGGGAAAGTGTGGAAGAGACCATGTCAGAAAAATGCAAACCCATTTCCAGGAAAGTTTACCTTCTGGCATGGGTCCCCTTCTCCTGGCTCTCGGTGCTACTTCAGGGACCCTGCCTCAGGAAAGTGAGGCAGCCAGGGAGCCCATCCAAGCCAGAGTGAGCAGATGGCCTAGCGTTCTGGGAACGTTCTGGGCATATTCCTCCAAGTACTACCACAGAAATGAGGGATGGTTCCAGGAAAAGAAGGAGTTGTAACTAGACTCATGGCTTAGGCACACGAGGCCAGCAAAGAGGTGCCAAGAGCAGACTTGCTGGAGTCAGGGCGGAGGAGACTGTTGGCTGCTCTTGCAAACAAATCCTGATTGAACATGATCACTGCTCCCTCCCCCAGAACATCTCTTGGGTCTGCAGACCTATGTCCAGTCACAGCTCTAATATCTGAGAGCTCTAATATCAGGCTCAAAGTGTTTCAGGAAAGAAAGCAAATGGACACCGAATAATCATTCTGTAAACGGTTTTCCATTCCAAACTTTGTTCATGCTTTTTCTTCTCCCTAGGTTGTTCTCTGCCTTCTTCCATTTGGCCTACTTTTCTTTCCAGGGTTATCTCAAGTGCTACTTCTTTTATGACACTTTCCTGGAGTCTTCCAGCTCCAAGTTAGCAGGGTCTCTTGTCAGAGCATTCTAAATTTTCTTATAACAAATATTATACCTTACATTACAGCACTTTATGCATGCCTTACCTTTTTAAAAATTAAGTTCTAAGCATCTCATGAGCAGAAATTTCATTCTTCTTTACATCTCACCCTGACCCTAAAGCTCTGCATTTCCCCCAGCCATGTTGCTCATGGTAGAATTAAGAAAAACTTGAGAAAATAGAGTTGAGAAAACAATCTTTACCACAGAAATCAGTGGTAGTTATCAGAAACTTCCAAGTCTTCAAAGAGCAAAACCAAGTCTCTCCTACAGTCTCTTTGAGGTTGACAATGATGCTTTTTTGACCCAATAGTCTAAAAAATTAAAAAAACTAAATTCACACTCAGTGATGCCTAATTTACTCTGAATCATTGGGAAATAAGCAGTTCCATCTAAGTGAATTTTCCAAATCATTGGAGCTTACTCATTAGAATCCAAAGTTTTAAAAATGATTTATAATGTGTTTTCTAAAGCCATTTAGAATGTCTCTGGAAAAGTTCAAATGTGAGTGGTTACAGTGGCTGTATCCATGGAGGATGACTTGGAGATTAGGGGGGAGAGGTAGGTAGAGACTTACTTTTCACTATGTATCTTTTCTACCTTTTGAGTTTTAAATGATGTATATCTATTGAAGTGAAGTGACGTCGCTCATTCTTGCCCAACTCTTTGTATATATATTACCTCTTAATTTAAAACAAATGACACACTTCCTTACTTCTTTCAATGTAGTTGCTGAACCCAATATAACTCTTCTTTCTGAATCAAGGTCATCACTACAAATACTATTTGTTGCCTTGTTCCTAAATAGCATTACGCAAAAAACCCAAAAAAGTTAAAGTTGTATGGAGTTATTTGCCCCTATACTAAATGACTCCAAAACTTCTAAGCCTCCAGAGGTTTGGGATTTGGTTTACTTTTTAGATTTTCTATCTCTTCCCTGACGGCTATCACTTTTTGTTGTTATTATAGTGACTACTTACAGCAACCATTATTAGCAACCCTAAACCCCTCCACCTCTCTACCCCACTTCCCACCCATTCTGACTTGCTCATTTGTTCTTCTTCTTTTTATTTTTAATTTGGCTGCTCTGGGTCTTAGCTGTGGCATGCAAGACCTTTGATCTTCACTGTGGCGTGCAGGATCTTTAATTGTGGCATGTGAGATCTTTAGTTGCAGCACGTAGGATCTAGTTCCCTGACCAGGGATTGAACCTGGGTCCCCACCATTGGGAGTGCAGAGTCTTAGCCATTGGACCAGGAAAGTCCCTTGCTCATTTGTTCTGATGTGACTTGGAAGTCAAAGGATCTCAGGTGGTAAATAGAATTCCTCAAGTGGAGAGAGAGGGAGAAGACAATTTGAGGAGTTAGAAAAAGTGCTATCAGCTATGTGGGCTATGACTTTACAAAGTGGGTTAGGCTGAATGGTGTTCTAATCTCAGATTCACTTCTCTCTCACTGAAAATCATACAGTGCTGAGCCTTGAGATAGCAGGTCCTTGTAGTAGGCAGGTCTGGAGAACACCAAAGTAGTTACCTGGTACCAGAGTGTTTCTAGAGAAGATGCCTAAGAAATTGAGAGATAACATATCTTACTGTCCATGGAATCATCATCCCCAGGTTGCTCAGTGGTAAAGAATCTACCTGCCAATGACCGAGATACAAGAGATGGAGTTTGATCCCTGCGTCGGGAAGATCCCCTGGAGGAGGAAATGGCAACCCACTCCAGTATTCTTGCCTGGAAAATGCCATGGACAGAGGAGCCTGGCAGGCTATAGTCCCTGGAGATGCAAACAGTTGGAGATGACACACACATGCATGCACACACATGCACACTGTCCATGGAGCATACAGGAAAACTACTAGATAATTCCTAGGAATGCAAAAAGGGAGGAAAATTGGCATCATTCAATATGTGGACTTAATGATATCTATTTTGGCTTTGTAGTGGTTTTTCTGACTCTTTCTGATTTTCGTTTTAGATTTTTATGTTTTTTGCTCTCTTTTTTGCTATAATTCTAGATACCTGAGTGACTACATAAGTGGCTTTTAAATTAGTAGAGTTACTATTAATATCACTGTTTAAATTATTTTCTCTTTTTATCTCAGTGATTTTTATAGAAAATCCTGGACAATTAATTGGCAAAAAAAATTTAATAGCTCCAAATTCAGGTTAAGACACACCTCTGTTAATGCTCAAATCTGTCACCAAGAATGATGGCCTGAGCATCACCATCCTGGGTTAAAGTGCGAAGAGTTTAAAAATTATTGGAGAACTAAAAAGAGAGTTGAGAATCAAGGGCAGAGAAGAAGATGAGGCCATATATATGGTGTTAACATTCAAAAAAGAAAGCTAATTGTGGAAATTACTGGCCAGTAAATTGGATCATCATAGTAATAAAACAGATGTTAACAGTGAAAAATCCATCAATATCTGGAAAGAATGAAGTCGTTTTCCTGCATGCTCCATGGGCAGTGTGCATGTGTGTGCATGCATGTGTGTGTCATCTCCAACTGTTTGCAACTCCATGGACTATAGCCTGCCAGGCTCCTCTGTCCATGGAATTTTCCAGGCAAGAATACTGGAATGGGTTGTATCCATAAAACAAAGGATTTATGGAAAGGAATGAGTTTAAGAGACTCGGCAGAAGAGAAAATTCGAGTGAGGCCAGGTCTTTAGTAAAGGATTTGGAACCTGGGTGAAGGATTTTGCTCAGCCTGCCACACCATTTCTACTCTAAGGCCAGTTCAGATTGCTTTGGATGAGAATGTGGTCACATGGACTCCACCACTGACTGGGAGATCACAAATGAAGCATAATGATATAAACACCCATAAACAGCTCCAGTGAAGGGAATGGGGTGCTGAGGGCACTTCCCTGGAGAGCAAGGTCAGAGATGGTTTTATTTAACATCTTTGTAATGGTTTTAAAGCAGGAACAAACAAATGTCAAGAAAATGTGCAAAGTACATCAACTATAGACAAGTTACACATACCAACCACAGAGAAGTTACGCACACCAACCGCCAAGGAGTTTACCCAGCAGGACTGAGAGCAATTAGCAAAGGGAGCTGAAAGTTACCTAGGTCAGAGCAGCCTAGGAAAGTAATCTGAAACAAAAAATCAGTCACTCTTTAGCGCTGGGTGGGGCATGGAGGTGAAACGGGCGGTTAGTTAGAGGAATAAAGTAGGACAGAAGTGTGGCCAAAAGGAGTCCCAGGGGGCAAATAATGTTTAACAGCATAACAGGGAAATGAGGAAGCCCAAGAAGGCAGAGGTACAGTACTGTGGGTTTTAAATGTATGGTTGCATTTCAACAAATGTGCAGTGATAACTGGCCCATTTATTCAGGGTTCTATTTGAAAGAAGCAAGGAAGGGTAAGAGTATGCATTTGTTGTTGTTTGGTAGCTCAGTTGTGTCTGACTCTTTACAACTCCATGGACTGCAGCCTACCAGGCTTCTCTGTCTATGGGATTTCCCAGGCTAGAATACTGGAGTGGGTTGCCATTTCCTCCTCCAGGGAATCTTCCTGACCCAGAGATCGAACCCGCATCTCCTGCATTGCAGGTGGATTCTTTACCACTTGAACCACTGGGGAAGAGTGTGCATACTGGACTTTAAACATTTATCCAAAGTGTTCAAGTCCTGAGAGTGCGTGTCTCTGGCCTCCTGAGTCAGACTTTCAGAATATTACCTAGAACAGTACCCGTCACAGTCAGTGGCAATAGTCAGAAACTTAGTATTCCTGCAAAGGGGAGGACCAGGTTTCTTCCACAGGTTTCTTCTTTTTGAGATGGACAGAGGCTCTTTCTGACATATAGTAGGTGCTTAGTGGTTGTGGAACAAATGCAGGAAGCCTGTAGAAGTCTCAGTGTATTTATGATATTTGAGTGATAATGAGGTAATAGTTGCCAGTAAAGGACCTCTAGCTTTGAGATTTGAGAACACTGTAATTGGAAGAAAAAGAACCAGGGGCAGGCAGGCAGGTGTTCAAGCAGTGATGACAGCCCCAGCTTGTGTTCTGGGGCCCTGGCCTGCCCCGTCCCTCCCTGTGAAATGGAATTGTGGTGTACCCACCGCCACACCTGGTTCCGCCACTCCTCTTCCTGACCTTAGCTAAGGGACTGGTCACCTATGATTGAATCTCACCGTCTGCTTGTGTTCTGCAACTATCCCTATAGTATTCTAGCTTTTTTCCAGGATCCAGCTTGGATTCATGAAAGCTCATTTTCCTTTCCCTAAGTGTTTAACTTCATGATGGCCGCTCAGAGGAAAGACGATGTCTCTTATCCTGATATGCAACATTAAATCCCCCTATACCTCAAAATCCATCCTGTAGCTGTTTCTAGGCTGCCTAGACAAGGACTTCTCAAACTTTCATGAGCATAGAAGCCCCTGGGAGGGGAGAGTATGAATTTCTAACAAACTTCAGGATAACGTAATGTTTTTCCACTGACCACGCATTAGAAAAGCGAGTCTCCAGAACAGCAGTGTCCAACAGAACTTTCTGCAATGATAGAAATGTTTTTTGACTTCACTGTCCAATACAGGAGCAATAGTCAGTCACAAGTCACAGTCACACTGTCCAATACAGGAGCCACAGGTCACAAGTGGCTGTGAAGACTAAGCATGACTTATGAACTAGCTTAAATTTTTAATTTAATCATAATTACTTCTAACTTAAATGGGCACATGTAGCAGTGACTCCTGTGCTGAACAACACAAGTCTAAAGCAGTTCAGAAGCTCATTAAATTTGGAGAAGTACTGGTCTGGAGAATGCCAGGTCACGCATTTCCTTCCCCCAATAAACCACTAATCAGACAGGCATCCCATGTGCTACACTATACCACACAGTCAACTGGATTGACAACCAGTTTGACTGGAAATAAAAATTTAGTTTATATGGTAGTTATTTTCACTAAAAAGAATGCTCTGAAGAAAACAAAACTACCATATAATCCAGTAATTCCACTCCTGGGTATATATCTGAAGAAAAGAAAAACACTAATTCATAAAGATACATGAAACCCAGTGTTCATTACAGCATTATTTACAATAGTCAAGATGTGGAAGCAAACTAAGTCCATTAATAGATGAATGGATAAATAAGATGTGGTGTATAACACACACACACACACACACACACACACACACACACAATGGAATATTACTCAGCTATTAAAAAGAAATAAATTTTGCCATTTGCAACAAAATAGGTCAACCTGGAGGATATTATGCTTAGTGAAATAAGCCAGACAGAGAAAGATAAATGCAGTAGTTTTCACTTGTATGTGGTATCTGAAAAATAAGACAGATGCATGAATATAATAAAACAGAAACAGACTCACAGAAGCAGAGAACAAACTACTGTTGCTTGGACTTGTCTGGGGAGGGGAGTTGGATGAGGAGCAAAATTTGGGAAGGAGATTAAAAGGTACAAACTACTAAGTATAAAATAAATAAGATACAAAGTTGTAATGCACAGCACAGGTAATATAGCCAATATTTTATAATAATTTTAAATGGAGTATAAATATAAAAATATTGAATCACTCTGGTGTATCTGGAACTAATATAATATTGTAAATCAACTATATTTCAATAAAAAATTGTACTCGATTTACAGACAATAAAAATAAGGGTGATAAGACATTTAAACAAAGAAGTTAAAAAATTTTACATTTAAGTTTTGTTAAACAGATTACAACGAACATACAAAAGGTACATATATTGAAAGTGTAAAATTTGACAATTTTTGACATATCCCATCACTGTGATCAAGAAAATGGACATATCTATTATCTGTAAAAGTCTTCTTGCACTCTTTGTAATCCCTCCATCCCACACTACCCTCTTCTTGTTCAATAGGCAACCACTGATCTACTCTCTGTTGCTATACGTTAGTTTGCATTTCCTAGAATTTTATATAAATGAAATCCTACAGTATGTACTATTGTATTCACCTGGCTTCTTTTACTCAGTGTAATTATATTGAGATCCATTCATTTCATGTGTGTCCATAGTTCATGCCTTTTTATTGATGAGTTGTATATCACAATTTGTTTATCCATTCACCTGTTAAGGACTATTTTTATTTCCAGTTTGGGGCTATCACAAATAGAGCTGCAAAGAACGTTGGTACACATGTCTTTGTATGAATATATGCTTTCATTTCTCTTGGGTAAATACCTGGGGGTGTAATGGCTGGATCATATGTGGGCATGTATTTAAAAATTTAAGGATATGCCAAATTGTTTACCAAAGTTGTAATGTTTACCAAAGTTATAACATTCCAACCAGCAGTATATGAGTTCTAGTTCCTCCAAATTTCACCAACACATTGTATGGTCAGACTTTCAAATTTTAGCCATTCTAATAGGAGAGCAGTGATATCACATTGTGGTTTTAATTTGCATTTCTCTAATGATGCGAAGAGTTGACTCATTGGAAAAGACTCTGATACTGGGAGGGATTGGGGGCAGGAGGAAAAGGCGATGACAGAGGATGAGATGGCTGGATGGCATCACCGACTCGATGGACGTGAGTTTGAGTGAACTCCGGGAGTTAGTGATGGACAGGGAGGCCTGGCGGGCTGCGATTCATGGGGTTGCAAAGAGTCGGACACGACTGAGCAACTGAGCTGAACTGAACTGAATGATTAGTAATAAGTATATTTTCATGTGCCATTTGTATTGTGTCTATTCAAATGTTTCGTCCATTTTTTCCTATTTGTTGTTGTTTTCTTATTATTGAGTTTTGAGAGTGTTTCTTATATTCTAGATCAAGTATGTTTTGCAGATACTTCCTCACAATCTGTGGTTTGCCTTTCATTCTCTTAAAAGAGCAAATTCTTAATAATTGATGAAGCCCAATTGGTCAATTATTTCTTTTATTTTGGTGTTGTAGCTAAGAAATCTTTTTCTAATCCAAGATTATGATTTTCTACTCTTTTCTTCTGTAAAACTTCTAAATATTTTATATATTTACATCCATTTGAATTAATTTTGTATGTGGTGTTAGGTATGAATCAATGTTCATTTTTCTAACACCAGTTCAGTTCAGTTCAGTCGCTCATTTGTGTCCGACTCTTTGCGACCCCATGAATCGCAGCCCGCCAGGCCTCCCTGTCCATCACCATCTCCCGGAGTTCACTCAAACTCACGTCCATCGAGTCAGTGACGCCATCCAGCCATCTCATCCTCTGTCGTCCCCTTCTTCTCCTGCCCCCAATCCCTCACAGCATCAGAGTCTTTTCCAATGAGTCAACTCTTCGCATGAGGTGGCCAAAGTACTGGAGTTTCAGCTTTAGCATCATTCCTTTCAAAGAAAACCCAGGACTGATCTCCTTCAGAATGGACTGGTTGGATCTCCTTGCAGTCCAAGGAACTCTCAGGAGTCTTCTCCAACACCACAGTTCAAAAGCATCAATTCTTCAGTGCTCAGCTTTCTTCACAGTCCAAGTCACATCCATACATGACCAATTATGTCAGTGTCAACTGTTGAAAAGACTATCCTTTTTCTACTAAATTCTTTTCCATCTTTGCTGAAACACAATTAACCTATGTATGTGGGTCTATTTCTGGATTCTCTATTCTTTCCATTGATCTATTTGCCTGTCTTGACACCAATATCATTCTGTCTTGATTACTACAAGTTTTAAGATAAATTTGGGAGGACATCCAGTGGTTAAGACTCCATATTTCTCTGGTTGGGGAACTAAGATCCCACATGCTGTGGAACCAATTAAAAAAAAAAAATCTGAAAGTCAGGTAGTTCTAGTCCTCCAACATTTTTCTTCTTTTTCAAAATTTTAGCTATTCCAGACTCTTTGCACTTCCAAATGAATTTTAGAATCTTGTCAATTTCTATAAAATGGCCTACTGGAATTTTGATTAGGCTGGCTTTGTATCTACAGATTAACTTGGAGAAAATTGATAACTTTTGAATTACTGATCTGTCAATACAGTATCTGTCTGCATTTATTTAGGTCTTCTTTAATTCCTCTCAGCAATGATTTTTAGTATTCAAAGTGCAGGATTTATCAGATTTATCCCTAAATATTTTTTATTTCTTTTCTTTTCTTATAAATGGTATTTTTAAAAGTTTCAGTTTTGGTTCTTCATTATGGTATACAATTGACTTTTTAAAGTTGATCTTACATCCTTGATAAACTTGTTGATTAATTTTAGTGACTTTTTGATGAATTCCATCAGATACCCTACATAGATAATCATGCTGTCTGCAAATAAAGACAGTTGTACTTCTTCCTTCCCAACCATGGTGCCTCTGATTTGTATGTAAATACAAACACAGATGTGGGCACCAAAATCCCATGAGTACTTGTCTACAAAGAGTCAGCATAGTGACCCAGAATATATCTACGTTAATTCATTAAACTATCAACAAACTAAACACAACATTTGAAAATCCTCACAGAGAACTTATGAGGGTCTGTGACCCATACTGAAAACCACCCAGATGTGGTGCGAAACACCCAGAATTCAAAGTCTGAGACCTGGATTTGAACCCTGGCTCCCTGCTTCCTGCTCTGCAATCTAGGGGAAAGATTTACTCTGTCTGGAACCTGTTTCCTCATATAAAACAGGGAGATTGATGCACTTGGAAAATATTGATGAGTTATCTTGCTGTGGGCCAGGACTATAATGTCTCCCTTCCCAACTTAAAAGCGTTATCTTGGGGATCAAAAGAGATAACTCAGGAGGAAGCATTGTATGAAATAAAGCATACTACAGTTGTTAGTCGCTTTATTTTCGTGCACTTAGCTGTCTTCTAAGCTCAGAAAGCTCCCTTGAACCCTTTGAGATCTGTCTCAGAGGTCTTTCTCATGCCTTCACCCTGGTTTCTCATGGTCCCTTCTCTATAATCCTAACAGTCATCTCACTGCTTACCTGGTGGTTTATCCTCCTTGGCCAAGAGATAGGTCATATCACGGTTTGAACCTAGCACAGTGCTGGATAAACCGGAGGTAATACATGGATTTGAGGCTGTAGATGACTAAGTGAGGATGATAAGGCCAGAGAAGACAGGACAAGAAAGGCAGACATTCCTTCCCCACTTGATGACGCTGTCTGAGCCTGTTTCTGTTGGCACTACCCATTCCTGGCCCACCCATATGTCAATTCACTCAGAAACACAGGAACAGTAACAGCCACAGCAAGGCATAAGGTTGTTAGTAAGCTGTGACTGAGTCAGGGCTTTGCTTCTCCAAGAACTTCATCTCTGAGAGTGATTGGGAAGTTGATGCCGCTTTCTTCTTTGGGGGCCGTAAGTCCCTGTCCCAAGGCCCAACCCAGTGGCAGGGGTGGTTCCCTGGCCCTTTTCAGGACCACTGAGAGGGTCAGTTCCTGGGCTGGCTTTCTCCATTGAGAGGAGGGTGGCTGGAGGACTGGGTTAGCAGAAGCCATGCCAGGAAGGGTGGGAAGTGGGGAAAGGGCTAGGTTTTCTAAATCTCTCTGGCCTGGCTAGGATGGAGTAGGGTGGAGAGACACCAAGCGACTTCACATTTGTTGAGTTCAGATGGCAGGTTCATGAGACCCATTTAATCGTCCGCAGAGAGAGAGAGAGGCCATCTCACTTTGGCAGAAGGCATAGGCTAATCAGAAGCAGCCTCCAGCCTCTCCATCTCTCTTCCCTCCCTCCCTCTATGAATTCAATGTGATGGGTACAAGTAGAAGTTCCAGGGCTTTGATCCCTGGCCATGCCGCCTAGCCTCAATTATCAGACGTTCAGAAACAACTGAAGGAGTTTTCCGGTTGGGAGTTGGGAGGGGAGTATCTTGTGAGCCCACCTTGGCCAGGACTCTCTCATGAGCTATGAGCAAGCCCAGCTCATCTTACTCCCAGCCAGAAAACTTTCTCTCCTTGTGCCAGAAGCCTTTATTCTGAGGATGCTTGGGGAAAAAAAGCAAGAGGGAGTGGAGACAGCTCAGGGTTTTGGAAGTAAACAGATTAACAGATTATGGTGCCAGTGGAATAATTTAGGGATCTCCCATTTCTTATTTCATAGAATGACTGTATGCATGAAAGTCACATAACCCCATGAGCCTTAGTTTTCTTCTTTACAAAATGAAGATCAAGATACCTACCTGATAGCATGTTATGTAATAATGTATGAGATGCGTGGTGCTCATTCAAGGCTCATAAGTGGCAATTCTCTTCTCTCCCAAGCTGATAGGATGCTCAGACCAAAGCGTAGGTTAAGTCTTGGAGTCCTTTGCCTGAAACCATTGTTATTTAATACATCAACTTCTCCTCCCACCTCCTTAATTATCTAGTTCCTATATTCTTTTGACTATGTCAATCAACTAGCCTTATTGTTTCTATGATTTTTATTGTAAAGTTTTAAAAATCCATTCTGCATTAGCTTCTGGGTATAAAATAAGCATATACATACCAGCTATATTTATAAAATATAAAATACATGCAGACCCCATGAGGTACAACTACACATATGCACAGTGACAAAGGCGGTTTAATCAAAAAAGTGCAAAAAAGTGCTTTCTCACACTACAGGTTGGAACATTAATGGGTTTTGCAACTCCACACTGGCTTCGGAGACACAATGCATGAAAATGGTTGGCTTAAACAGAGAATCCCTCTTGAATGAACTTTTTTGGACATTCAGCAGCTGACCAATGTTTTCAGAGGCCTCTAGGCCTGTCCCTGAACTAGTGTCCTTTGCCCGTGGCTCTGGAGTTCCTCCACCCTCATCTATTCCTCAGGAAGGACTTGGCTGCAGAGCCCTCTCCCCGTCTCTCTTGGACATGCTGGCTTTCAGTGCCTGAAGTTTATAGTCTCTATCCATCTAGAACATCACTAGCTACCTTTTTCTCATTGCTAATAGAGATCTGAAGGCTGGACCAGTGGGTATGTAGAGAATATATCTTCTTTTCTCTCCAGTTCAACTACTTACTGCCACATTCCTTCTCTCTTAAAGTGTCCCCGTCCCACCAAAGCCTCAGATGAGGCTTTTAAGCACACTCCAGAGGCCAGTCAACAGCTTGAGTTTCACTTGACTTTCAACCTAAGCCTGCCAGAGCCAGAGTGTGGCTGTGAGCAAGCTAGATCACACCCAGGCTGGTCCTGGAGTCACAAGAGCTGGGCCGTATTCCATCCCCGGCTCTCACAAACCCTGTGCTCCCAGAGGAGTCACTGATGGCTGTTTTAGGCCCACTGTTTCCTCCAATCAGTGGAAAGATCAAGATGACTCCTAGTCTGCATCCAGATTCAACTCTCCAGGGAAACGTGGACATCGAGCGTGACCACTAGGTGGCAGTACGTGGAAGGACACGGAGCTGAAGTCCGTGACTGGTGCCAAGGGCTCTAGAGGACTCAGGGCCTCTGGGAGGCCCAGGTGCAGCCTGAGGAGAGAGCTGCCAAGACGGCTCACTCAGCTCACCCGCACACATTTACTGAGCACCAGAGTCAGCTCATCTTCTGCCTGTTGCCTCCCTGCCCTTGGGGCTCCCCCATAGGACTAAGTGCACCTCCATCCTCCTCCCTCTCCCGGATAACCCCTGGAAGCCCTTTAGGACTCAGGTCAGACAGGCCTCTTGTGAAGCTTTTTTTCCTGACAAATCTTCTCCTCCTACTTCTCAGACAAAGTTCATTCTTGTTTCCTTTGTCTCCCCAGCACCCTTAATCCACAGCTTGATCGTGACACTTACCATCCCAGACAGCGAGCATTCCCCTGGCTGTCTCCATTACTGGATTATGAAGTTGTAAGGGCAAAGAGCAGGTTTTCTTTGCCTCTATGTCCCCAGTGCCCAACATGGAACTGGTGTTATATACTACCACTACATGTTTGTGTTTCAGATGAAGTAATACCTCAACAGAGTTTTGGAAGAACAAAGGAACCTCTTTATTCAATGCTTTTAATCTGCCTTTCTGGTAGTTCTTAGTATTAAGAGTTATGCCTTTCTTGATTTTGATTAGCAAGTATGACTTCAGTGGGGTTTTCAGCGTCTCTTAGCACTGAAACTCTGGTTCAAACAAAAATCTATGACAACCTGAATATATAAAGCAAATGAAAGTGGAGTTGCTTCCTAGAGCCTATTATACAGAGCCTAAGTCAGAAGTGGAGAAGACAATGGCACCCCACTCCGGTACTCTTGCCTGGAAAATCCCATGGACAGAGGAGCCTGATAGGCTGCAGTCCATGGGGTCGCTAAGAGTCAGACACGACTGAGCGACTTCACTTTCACTTTTTACTTTCATGCATTGGAGAAGGAAATGGCAACCCACTCCAGTATTCTTGCCTGGAGAATCCCAGGGACAGAGGAGCCTGGTGGGCTACCGTCTATGGGGTCGCACAGAGTCGGACACGACTGAAGCAACTTAGCAGCAGCAGCAGCAGCAAGTCAGAAGTAAGTCAGAAAGAGAAAAGCAAATATTGTATATTAACCCAAATATATGAAATGAAGAAAGATGGTACTGATGAATCTTCTTGCAGGGCAGCAATGGAGACGTGGATGTGGAGAACAGACTTATGGACATGGGGGTGGGGGCAGGGTAAGAAGGAGAGGATGGGACGATGGAGAGAGTAGTATGGAAACATATACACTAACATATGTAAAATATAGAGACAGTGGGGATTTGCTCTATGACTCAGGGAACTCAAACCAGGGCTCTGTGACAACCTAGAGGGGTGGGACGGGGTGAGGGGCTGGGAGAGGTTCAAGAGGGAGGGGACATATGTATACCAATGGCTGATCCATGTTGATGTACGGCAGAAACCAACACAATATTGTAATTGTGCTTCAATTAAAAATAAATAAATAAAAAGAAAGTGGAGCTGCTTGAGTTGAAGCTGAAATGGGGAACTATGGAGCCAGTGCGTCTTCTCCTTCCATCCATTTCCTTGGTCAGGGAGCGCCTCCTCCGAATCCAAGGGCTTTGTAAACATACTTCAAAAAACACTCCCCTGATTGTCATACTAATTTCTTTTCTATTCACCTCCAATTCACAGGAAAGATGAATGATTGGGGAAGGACTGCATTTCTGGGGACAGGAAGCCTGTTTCGGTTATCCCACAACCTTGGCAAGCAGTATAGGCTCAATGGATGTTTGACTAACTGAATGGAGTTGAGTTGAATTTAAATAAGTAGATTTTGAAGGCAAATATTGCCTTAGAAGTTGGAGAGAAGTGGCCTTGCATGGTTTTTCCCCAAGGTAGATGTGGGAAAGTTGTTGAGGAGATGACTGGCCTGACAATCACCTCTACCCTGAATTAATTCACTGTGACCTCCAAATCTCAGGGCACTGAGAGTGGCTGAGGGGGCCAAGTGGTCCGACTGCAGAACTGACTGATTCAAACTAAGATGTGGCTTCAGTTTATCTGAGTGTCCCACCCAGGTCAGTGTGCAGCAATATAAATACAAACAGATCAATAAATCACCGTCACACTGAGGCATCTACAGGTTAGAAGGTATCATTGGGTTCATCTAGGCTGATCAAAGGAAAAGCCCTTTCTCTAGCATCCCTGACAGTGGATCTGCTCTATTAGTGCCCTTTTGAGGGGTAGCATGATCATTGTGAAGAGGGCTCCCTCACACCCAGTCTCTATCTTCAACCTCTCCCCTCTCTGAGGCTCAGCCTCTCTCCTCTCCATATAAATGCTTTCAGATATTGCAGTGGTTTAAAATTTTAAAAAGGTTTTTAAAATTCGTTAAAAAAAAAAAATCTCTCCCTCCACTCTCTGGCATTTTCAAAAACCTGTTCTTTTCCTCATGGCTGAGCCTCTAGAGAAAGCCACCCATGAACTCTCTCTACTTCGTCACCTCCAACCCACCCCTCAGCCCAGTGCAATCTGGCTATGTCCTTACCATTCATTGACGCTACTCCTGACTAGATCAATAACTGCCCTTTTATTGCTATGTCTAATACTAAGACACTGTTGACTTCCCACTTGAAACCCTTGCCTTTCTTGATTTTTTGGTAACTCTCTCTTCAGTTTTTTTGTCTTCCGACTTCTCTGGCTGCTTCTTTTCCACTCCCCTCTTGGTTTGCTCTTTAGCCAGTCTTCCATCACCTTTTCATCTTACCCCACCTACACTACCTGGGCTGGCTCATCTACCTTTCTGCCTTCCACTACCAAAATTATCATTAGTGTTAGGCCATTTGCTTATCTTCTATATCCAATCCATAGCAGAATCATTCTATCAATAGCTTTTAACATAACTCAAATTCACAGCCCCTACTTCACCCTCTTGCTACTCCCTACTTTATTTCTCATCTCTTTTTGACTTTTATCACTGAATATAAAGTCCACCCTACACAATGCCACAGATTTAAAATATAATTTAGACTATAGCATTCCCTTGATTCAAACTTGTCTATGATGCCCTGTTAGTCTGAAGAATAACATCCAAGCTCCTTAACACGGTTCTTATTCAAGGCTCTCCTCATATAAGGCCCAAATGACCTGGACCTCTGTCTATCTCTCTGTTCCCCAGATTCCTTTATGTTGTAATTTAAATCCAGTTTAGAGAAATGCTACATTGTTCCAAGGTTCCACTATGGTCTCTTACAGACATTCTATTTCTTCAGAAAAGAATGTCCTTTTTACCTACACTTCTTTAAACCTTTTCCAAATACTTATTTTTATTCGTTTGTTTGGTTGCACTGAGTCTTAGCTGAGGCACATGGGATCTTCAGTCTTCATCGTGGCACACAGCATCTTTAGTTGTGGCATGTGAACTCTTAGTTGCGGCATATGGGATCTAGTTCCCTAACCAGGGTTCGAACCCAGGCCCCTTGCCTAGGGAGCAAGGAGTCTTAGCCACTGGACCACCTGGGAAATCCCTCTTTAAATATTTAAAACATTTTTTAATTTAGTTTTTTATTTGGCTGCACTGGTCTTCATTGCTACCTAGGAGCTTTCTCTGGCTGTTGCGAGTGGGGGCTATTCTTTCTTGCAGAGCACAGTCTTCTCATTGCGATGGCTTCCCTTACTGTGGAGCATGGGCTCTAGCGTACACAGGCTTCAGCAGTTGTGGGACCTATGACATGTGGGACCTTACTGGACCAGAGCTCAAACCTGTGTGCTCTACATTGGCAGGCGGATTCTTAACCACTTAACCACTGGACCACCAGGGAAGTCCCCCTGTACTTCTTACAATACTTTTATACATCCCTTAGAATTCAGCTCAGTTGTTACCTCAACGGGGTACAGTGCTCCCCTCAACGGAGCAGCTTTCTCTGACCCCTCCCAATCTAGTTAGGGGCTCCTCACAGGTTTTCCGTAGCAGCCTGTGAACACTTCAATCTCAGAAGCACTGAGACTGTATTGGGATTGTGTACTTGATGGCATCTCCATAAACTATACTCTGTGAGCTTGTGGGCCCCTTTCAAAGGTTTCTAAAAACATTTCTGTCTCACTGATGTGTAGGAGAGAACCTGGAAGGTCGTACGTGCTCAATAATACCTGGGGTAGATTAATACCAGCAGTAACACTCCTGTTAGTTTCTTCTTCATGAGTATAATTTGTAGTTGTAGAATTCCGCTTGGAAAGTCGCCATGACTTAGAGTACTAGCTGGTATGCTGACATGCCTGTCCCTCGGGTTTATATCTTGGGAGATGACATAGTCTTTTCTCCCAGAGTTCCTCTCATTTTTACTACACCAACCTGTGTCCTCTTTGATGGTGAAAATGAAGTCCATACATTATTACATTTACTGATACATTGGCACTCAACACCATAAAAATGCCAGTGAAGTAGGTTTAGAACTTACCAGATGCTCTCTATTTAGAAGAAAGAGTGAGTTTAGAGCACATGCCTCCCAATAATGTCTAATATCATAGCTACTGAGCTGACTTTTAAATGTACTGAGAAACCATTATAGATATGTGTTTTCTGGCTAGACAGTATGTAGTCTATCCCGTTTCTCTGTTTATCATCAAATAGATGCTTCATCTCCGTGTTTATAGCCTCTTAACACATTGCTACTTTTCAGAGGGGAGTCCTGGAGAATGACATTTTTGTAGCCATGTACCCCGACCTCCCTTCTTTTTTGATTTTTCTACTTAAGATAAAGAATTAGTAACTAACAGAAAGACTTTAGAAGTTACTTCCTTCATTTCTCTCATGTGAAAACATGGCCCCATAGAGATAAAATGACTTGCCTATTGGGAATAATAACCCCTATCCTCCCAAAGAGCTGAACTCAGCAGTGTACGAATCACTGTCCAGGATGTGAGGGCAATTAGTGAGATAGCCCAAGATTTGCAGCCTCTGGTAAGTAATCCATACGTTCTGCTCACAGCTACTGTGGACAATACTGCTGGTTCTCAGTTCTGTGCTTGAAGGATACTTTTCCCTGCATTCTTACTGCAGAAGAACCACTGTAGCTATCTGCTTTCCGGTGGCAGGACCCAGAAACACAGGGAGTCCAACAGTGCTGCTGGACAGTCTTGCCTCAAGGACTGAAGACTTCCATACCTTGTTTGGGGAATTGTTTCTAGGGCTCTTACTCCAGTGTGTGTGGATGACTTGCTCACAACAAGCAAAGTGTCTACGAAATACCATAAGAACAACTATTCAGCCAATAGTGGATGGAATGGCTCCCAGAAGAAGGCTCAAGTATGTAAGCAACAAGTCATGTATCTGGGTTTCATCCTCTGCCTGATAGAAAATAGGCAACTGTAGGCTCAGGAACATCCAAGACAGTCACAGCTGAGGGGCTTCTGAGAAACGCAGGATTCTTTCTGCCTTTGAATTGGGACCTCAAGCTCAGGCTTTAATTGGACATGATCTTGAGCTCTTGACTTGGATGAAAACGCACTGAACAGCCTGTGAAACAGTAAAAACAAGGTTAGTTTTGGCCCCAGCTTTGGAACTAGCAGACTTAAACCTTTCACACTGTATGTCCATGAGAGACAAGGCATGAGTCTCAGACATTAATTCAAGCTCTGGGGAATGTCCATCAACCCGCTACTTATTCTCAACTAAAACAGACTGTTCAGGGCGGGCCCCTAGCCTTGGAGCTGTAGCTGCTCCTTGTGACAGACTTCAGGAAGCTGAGCAGTTCACCCTGGGGCAACCCACCACTGTGCATGTCTCTCAAGGGATTAGATCTGATAGACCGAGTGCCTGAAAACTATGGATGGGGGTTCATGACATTGTACAGGAGGCAGGGATCAAGACCATCCCCAAGAAAAAGAAATGCAAAAGGGCAACATGGTTGTCTGAAGAGGCCTTACAAACAGCTATGAAAAGAAGAGAAGCTAAAGGCAAAGGAGAAAAGGAAAGATATACCCATTTGAAAGCAGAGTTCCAAAGAATAGCAAAGAAAGATAAGAAAGCCTTCCTCAGTGATCAATGTAAAGAAATAGAGGACAACAATAGAATGGGAAAGACTAGAGATCTCTTCAAGAAAATTAGAGATGCCAAGGGAACTTTTTATGCAAAGATGGGCACAATTAAGACAGAAATGGTATGGACCTAACAGAAGCAGAGATATTAAGAAGAGCTGGCAGGAATACACAGAAGAACTATACAAAAAAGATCTTCATGACCCAGATAACCATGATGGTGTGATCACTCACCTAGAGCCAGACACACTGGAATGTGAAGTCAAGTAGGCCTTAGGAAGCAGCACTATGCACAAAGCTAGTGGAGGTGATGGAATTCCAGTTGAGCTATTCCAAATCCTGAAAGATGATGCTGTGAAAGTGCTGTACTCAATATGCCAGCAAATTTGGAAAACTCAGCAGTGGCCACAGGACTGGAAAAGGTCAGTTTTCATTCCAATCCCAAAGAAAGGCAGTGCCAAAGAATGCTCAAACTACTGCACAATTGCACTCATCTCATACTCTAGTAAAGTAATGCTCAAAATTCTCCAAGCCAGGCTTCAGCAGTACGTGAACTGTGAAGTTCTAAGTTAGGAAAAAGCAGAGGAACCAGAGATCAAATTGCCAACATCTGTTGAATCATCGAAAAAGCAAGAGAGTTCTGGAAGAACATCTACTTCTGCTTTATTGACTATGCCAAAGCCTTTGACTGTGTGGATCACAACAAACTGTGGAAAATTCTGAAAGAGATGGGAATACTAGACCACCTGACCTGCCTCTTGGGAAATCTGTATGCAGGTCAGGAAGCAACAGTTAGAACTGGACATGGAACAACAGACCGGTTCCAAATCAGGAAAAGAGTACGTCAAGGCTGTATATTGTCACCCTGCTTATTTAATTTATATGCAGAGTACGTCATGAGAAATGCTGGGCTGGATGAAGCACAAGCTGGAATCAAGATTGCTGACAGAAATATCAATAACGTCAGATATGCAGATGACACCACCCTTATGGCAGAAAGTGAAGAGGAATTGAGAGCCTCTTGATGAAAGTGAAAGTGGACAGTGAAAAAGTTGGCTTAAAGCTCAACATTCAGAAACCTAAGATCATGGCATCAGTCCCATCACGTCATGGCAAATAGATGGCAAAACATTGTAAACAGTGAGAGACTTTCTTTTGGGGCTCCAAAGTCACTGCAGATGGTGACTGCAGCCATGAAATTAAAAGATGCTTGCTCCTTGGAAGAAAATCTATGACCAACCTAGACAGCATATTAAAAAGCAGAGACATTACTTTGCCAACAAAGGTCCATCTAGTCAAAGCTATGGTTTTTCCAGTAGTCATGTGTGGATGTGAGAGTTGGACTATAAAGAAAGCTGAGCACTGAAGGGTTGATGCTTTTGAACTGTGGTTGGAGAAGACTCTTGTGAGTCCCTCGGATTGCAAGGAGATCCAACCAGTCCATCTTAAAGGAAATCAGTCCTGAATATTCATTGGAAGGACTGATGCTGAAGCTGAAACTCCAGTACTTTGGCCACCTGATGTGAAGAACTGACTCATTTGAAAAGCCCCTGATGCTGGGAAAGATTTGTTATTTATATGTAAGCCCTTTATTTATATTGCTGTTGTTTAGTTGCTAAGTCATGTCCAACTCTTTTTTGACCCCATGGACTGTAGCCCGCCAGGCTCCTCTGTCCATGGGATTTCCCAGGCAAGAATACTGGAGCAGGTTACCGTTTTCTTCTCCAGAGGATCTTCTTGCTCCAGGGACCAAACCAACATTTCCTGCATTGCAGGTGGATTCTTTACCACTAAGTCACCAGGGAAGCCCTTACTTATATTTCCTTATTCTTTCTTCACAACAGTTCTATAAGGAAACTGTTCTTAGTATTTCTAGCTCACAAATGAGGAAACTGAGGTTTGGGAGATGAATTAACACCCGATCTCACAAAGCTAGTGAGAAGCAAATCAAGGTTTCCAAAAGAGACGGTTAGACTCAAAAGCCATTTCTTTTCATTACTAAGCTCTGCTTAACTACAAGGCTACTTATTTCCCCATTTGTGTAAAATAGATTTTATTTTTATTTCTGATTGCTCTTCCTTTGGCAATAGTTAAAGAATGCTGGCCACAGAGTTAATGGGCTTAATGGTTCATAAACAAACTCCACAGTGTACAAAGGGCTACCTATTTTAAACATTAAGAATTTTTATGTAATTCAGATTATCTCTACTGTGAGCATGGGTTTTCATATATTGATCTTCCTAGCACGAGACCCAGCTATTTTGGAAACAAGCAATCCAGAAGATAGGAAGCACTGTTTGTAATTAAGTGGAAAATTCCCCCATGGCTCCAAAGTTAAATTAGAAAAGAACTGATTAAGGAAAGTAAAGAGAACACTCTTAGTCCTTTTAGTGCAAACCTTTTGTTTGTTCAAGCCAAACAGTTGCCATTTCTAAGAGAAAGAAAACACCTGTTGCTTCAGAAAGGAAAATTTCAGACCTGGCTCTTCAGAGCTGTTGCTGATAAGGGCTGACCATTAAAATTTCCAAAGATTGACATCTAGGCCCAAAAGTTTACCTTCCTGTCTGCTTATTTTCTGTATCTGTATGCATGCCTTCGCTGGAAAGTTAGATTGTAACTCCAGCCCAGGACTCACTCCCCTCTGCACTTCTGGAAGGAGCATTGATTTGGGTGTAGCTGCTCTAGACAAATGGCGAGGCCCTCCTTGGTCTGTGGAGCCTTGGTCTCAGAATGAGGTTGCTCTTCTGGTTCCTGCCCTGAGTGGTCCACTCAGAGGTCATGTCAGTTGGATTCTGTGGATCATCCCCTATCTTTAGTGGGCAGTGATTACTTAAGAGAAAAACCATTTGCATACACCAGTTAATGTCCAGTATCAAGCCAGGTGGTCCTATTGGGCTGGATCTAGGGCCATTATGATCATGTTCTCCTGTCATCTGGGACAAGGGTATTTGGGTATGTATTCCTGCCTTGAGAGCAAACCATCTGATATCTTGCCTATAGATGGTGCCCCATCTTCTGTAGCTCTCTGAACCCCAGTAGATATATATATATTTTTAATTTACTTATTCATTCTTTTGGCTGCACTGCATCTTAGTTCCGGCATAAGGGATCCTCTGTCTTCATTGTGGCATGCAAGATCTTTAGTTGTGGCACATGAACTCTTGGTTGTGGCATGTGGGATCTAGTTCCCTGACCAGGAATTGAACTGGGGCCCCCTGCATTGGTAGCATGGAGTCTTAACCACTGGACCACCAGGAAAGTCCCCTCGGTAGATTTTGATTCAAGTCATGAGTTCCATCAGGATTCTGTATTTTTAAACAATCTTCTGAGGTAGGATGACAAACTATTCTGTTTACCTAGACAGGCCTGGGGAGATTGAGGGATGTACCAGGTTATGCAGCCTTCAGTGATGAAGTCATGGGCAAACCGAGATGAGTCAGTCATCCAATTATGGGTGATTATGATTTACAACAAGGTTCAACAAACATCAGTCCGCAAGCCAATCCAAGCCACTGCCGATTTTTGTAAATAAAGTTTTATTGGAACATAGCCATGTTCATTCTCTTCCATATTGTCTATGACTGGTTTTATGCTGAAGTAGGAAAGCTGAGTAGTTGTGACAGTGACTACATGACCCACAAAATGTAAAATACACATTACTTGTCTCTTTCCATGGTTCATGTATTGCTGAAGCCTGGCTTGGAGAATTTTGAGCATTACTTTACTAGCGTGTGAGATGAGTGCAATTGTGCAGTAGTTTGAGCATTCTTTGGCATTGCCTTTCTTTGGGACTGGAATGAAAACTGACCTTTTCCAGTCCTGTGGCCACTGCTGAGTTTTCCAAATTTGCTGGCATATTGAGTGCAGCACTTTCACAGCATCATCTTTCAGGATTTGGAATAGCTCAACTGGAATTCCATCACCTCCACTAGCTTTGTTCGTAGTGATGCTTTCTAAGGCCCACTTGACTTCACATTCCAGGTGTCTTGCTCTAGGTGAGTGATCACACCATCATGATTATCTTGGTCTTGAAGATCTTTTTTGTACAGTTCTTCTGTGTATTCCTGCCACCTCTTCTTAATATCTTCGGCTTCTGTTAGGTCCATACCATTTCTGTCCTTTATCGAGCCCATCTTTGCATGAAATGTTCCCTTGGTATCTCTAATTTTCTTGAAGAGATCTCTAGCCTTTCCCATTCTGTTGTTTTCCTCTATTTCTTTGCATTGATCTCTGAGGAAGGCTTTCTTATATCTTCTTGATATTCTTTGGAACTCTGCATTCAGATGCTTATATCTTTCCTTTTCTCCTTTGCTTTTCACTTCTCTTTTTTCACAGCTATTTGTAAGGCCTCCCCAGACAGCCATTTTGCTTTTTTGCATTTCTTTTCCATCGGGATGGTCTTGATTCCTGTCTCCTGTACAATGTCACGAACCTCTGTCCATAGTTCATCAGGCACTCTATCTATCAGATCTAGGCCCTTAAATCTATTTCTCACAGGCTTCAGCAATACATGAACCATGAACTTCCAGATGTTCAAGCTGGTGTTAGAAAAAGCAGAGGAACCAGAGATCAAATTGCCAACATCTGTTGGATCATTGAAAAAGCAAGAGAGTTCCATAAAAACATCTATTTCTGCTTTATTGACTATGCCAAAGCCTTTGACTGTGTGGATCACAATAAACTGTGGAAAATTCTGAAAGACATGGGAATACTAGACCACCTGACTTGCCTCTTGAGAAACCTATATGCAGGTCAGGAAGCACTAGTTAGAACTGGACATGGAACAACAGACTGGTTCCAAATAGGAAAAGGAGTATGTCAAGGCTGTATATTGTCACCCTGCTTATTTAACGTATATGCAGAGTATATCATGAGAAACGCTGGGCTGGAAGAAGCACAAGCTGGAATCAAGATTGCCAGGAGAAATATCAATAACCTCAGATATGCAGATGACACCACCCTTATGGCAGAAAGTGAAGAGGAACTAAAAAGCCTCTTGATGAAAGTGAAAGAGGAGAGTGAAAAAGTTGGCTTAAAGCTCAACATTCAGAAAACGAAGATCATGGCATCTGGTCCCATCACTTCATGGCAAATAGATGGGGAAACAGTGGAAACAGTGTCAGGCTTTATTTTTTTGGGCTCCAAAATCACTGCAGATGTGACTGCAACCATGAAATTAAAAGACGCTTATTCCTTGGAAGAAAAGTTATGACCAACCTAGATAGCATATTGAAAAGCAGAGACATTACTTTGCCAACAAAAGTCCGTCTAGTCAAGGCTATGGTTTTTCCTGTGGTCATGTATGGATGTGAGAGTTGCACTGTGAAGAAGGCTGAGCACCAAAGAATTGATGCTTTTGAACTGTGGTGTTGGAGAAGACTCTTGAGAATCCCTTGGACTGCAAGGAGATCTAACCAGTGCATTCTAAAGGAGATTGGTCCTGGGTGTTATTTGGAAGGAATGATGCTAAAGCTGAAACTCCAGTACTTTGGCCACCTCATGTGAAGAGTTGACTCATTGGAAAAGACTCTGATGCTGGGAGGGACTGGGGACAGGAGGAAAAGGGGATGACAGAGGATGAGATGGCTGGATGGCATCACTGGCGGGATGGCATCACTGACTCGATGGACGTGAGTCTGAGTGAACTCCAGGAGTTGGTGATGGACAGGGAGGCCTGGCTTGCTTCGATTCATGGGGTCGCAAAGAGTCGGACACGACTGAGCGACTGAACTGAACTGAACTGTCTCTTTCCAGAAAACATTTGCTGATATCTGATTTATAGGATACAATCCAGCAACCCAATCCCTTCATCATGAGCCAACTACCTTCCTGGCCAGCCTCATCTCTACTCTTTCCTTTCTTTCTTTGATCTCTCAAGTCATACTGTCTATTTCTAGCTCCAATAAAATGCCAAAGGCTCCTTTTTTCCTTTTATTTATTTCTTTTTTTCCGCACATTTCTCCCTCCTCCTTGACTGCCCTTCTCCCACTCTGCTTAGCTAATTCCTTTTGGTCCAATAGGACACAGCTCAGGAGGTCTTCTTCCTCCAGGAAGTCTTCCCTGATGCTCCACCACACCCTTCTATGTTTCCCCCACCATCCTATCCCCATAGGGCCAGTGCAAGTGGAGCCTCCTATGTACACCTCACCCATTGCTGATTTGCTTGTTGATTTCTCCCATTGGGCTGTGAGATCTTCCAGGGAGAGCACTGTGGCTCGTTCACCTTTATAACTCCATCCTTTTGTTGGATTCCTGGCATGGAAGAAGCCTAGGTGGTGCAGTGGTAAAGAATCTGCCTGCCAGTACAGGAGATGTGGGTTTGATCCCTGGGTCAGGAAGATCCCCTGGAGAAGGAAATGGGTACCCACTCCAGTATTCTTGTCTGGGGAATTCCATGGACAGAGGAGCCTGCTGTGTTACAGTCTATGGGGCCTCAAAGAGTCAGACATGGCTGGAAAACTGAGCACACGCACGGAGGAAGCCTAGGAAATGATGTTAAATTATACACCTATACAACAGGTATAAGAATTTCCTGGGAGATATAGCTATATGTGTGTCTTAGCTAGAAACTTAGATTATGACTCTTGTTCAGGACTCAACTGTCTCCATTTCTACAAGATGCATTGGTTTGGGTGTGGTTGTCCCAGACAAACCACAAGGGGTAGTGAGCTGCCACTACCCCTTCCCCCACCTTCCTGTCCTGCATTGCAACTTTGGCCTGATGAACCCTTTAGAAGCATGTGAAAATGAGAGATTCTGCTTATATAACTCAATTAATTTTCAAAAAGGCATAACTTGTCAACAAACACATTTTCAAATCACAAATTTCATGTTCGGTTTAGGGACTAAATGGTACTAAATGTCAACTAGAACATAAAAGTACATGTTTTAGTATAAAAAATAGACCAAAAGAGCAATAAAAAAGAAGGCATGAGGATAAATAACATTCCCTGACTTATATTGACCTGGAGAGATGGCTTTTGTGAGTATATTTTTCTGGATCATAATTAGACTTGGGTCACAATAAAACCTGAGGGAAGATTTTTTTTCTGGAAAAACTTTTGTTTTCTTAGAAAATTCAAAGAGAAATATAGAAATCCTCTCTTCTCTCCTGTACTTTTTCCATTTTTCCTCAGGCCTGCTTGTATCCAAATACATCAGATGTGATAGCTTTTGGAGCAAACTGAGTTACAATATGTTTTATGGGCCCAAATTAATAAAAAAATGGCTTTAGATCAGCAATGATATCCAAAAAGTGCTTGAAGACATGGTCACTTTTCCAAAAATTTGTTTTTTTTTTTATTTTAAGGGTTTTTTTTTTTTTTTTTTTTTTTTGGTCTGTTGCTTTTGTATTTCCAGACATTTTACTTCTCCAGATGAATAATCCTACTCCTAGAATGAGGAAAAGAATCTGGAGGGCAGCTCAGCTCAGAATGCCAGGTCTCCGTTTGCCAAGACCTTCCAGGGAAAATCAAGGAGACTCCTTGAGGTGCTGCTCTGCCAGTGGCCAGAGAGAAGCTGGTAAACTTCCGAGAAGGCAAGCCAGTCAGGGGACCAGCCCTGAAGCAAGGGTCACTGGGCGTCATCATGCGGGCTGACAGGTAGCACCAAGAGAGAGATTCCTGCGTGAGGTGGGTCTGTAGACTTTACCCTCCCTCTCCTCCAAGAAGTGGGTTTGGCAAATGTTGGCAATTGGTTGATATTCAGGCTTTGCCCTCTGGACCTTTTGTTCCCACAGCTCTTGTGGACATATCTGCTCTCCCACTCTGTATGGTATAAACCTGTGATGAAGAGGAAGCCTGGAAGGTGGGAAGATTGTGGTGTGGGAGTTTGAGCCCGAGCATGTCCAGGATGTCAGATCCAGGGCAAGATTTTTACCTTCTCATCACCTGATACTTCTTCTGCAAAATGGATATAATAGTTTATACCTGAGATAGTTAAAGGTTAAATGAGATCCCATATGGAAAATTTTCAAAGTTTCTGGCATGTGTCAGATACCTTAAGACAGTTCTGGGTGGAGGATCAGAGTTCAGAGCAGATAGACAGAGGCTATGTGTACGTGGGAAGACTTGCCTGGCTCTAGAAGTCACTGAACTGCCAAAGAGGTCAAGGATGTTGGATTCAGCCTCATATCTCCTTTTCCCCCAGAGATTCCCTAAAACCTCAGCTAAACTTCTTGTCCAGTAGCTCTTGTGGCCCAGCTAGAAGCCAGGAATCAGCCAGAACCTGAGGACCACTGGACAGCCCTAGAGTTAGGCTAGCGTGAAGGGCGGTTTTTCCTCAGGCCCTCTCCTCAATTGTCATATCTCTCCCACAGTTCATGCTCCTGGGAAGATCTCGTCTGCCCCCCAAAATTCCAATGCTCCCTATTACCGAAGCCCTCCCAAATCAGATCTCCAACTTGCCCCCTCTTCTAAGCTGAAGGCAGCTTTCCCTGTTTGCTGGAAAGCTCCACTGCACCATGGGTGCTAGGGGACCCCAAACTCATGCCCCAAACTTAATTCATGTTCTTTATCCCTACGTTGATTCCTCCTCATGTGTTCTCAGTATAAATCAGTAATATCGTCCTCTACTCTCTCGGTGAAGCCAGGCATTGTGGAGTTATCCTAAGCTTCTTCTCTTTCTGGTCCCCCTTCATATTTATGACTCAGTTGTAAAGTCATTTATTCAGTCATTCATTCAACAAATATTATTGAGTGCTTGCAATGGGTAAAGCACTACACTGTGTGCTGGATAGGAAGTAGTACGCAAAATAAAAAATGGTTTCCATCATCTATATATGGGGAGTCAGACATTAAGCAAATATGCAAATAAATACATACTTATAAATTCTGGTAAGTATTCTGAAGGAAATACATTGGGTGTTTTAAGAAGTATAACAGGAGGACTAAACACAGATTGAGAGGTCAAAGAATGTGTAGTATTCAGGAATCTTTCAATCACAAATAATAGACACCCAATTTGAATTAGTTTAAAGAAGGGAGGGTTCCCAGGTTGCTCAGTGGGTGAAGAATCTGCCTGCAATGCAGGACATGCAAAAGACTCAAGTTTGATCCCTGGGGAGGAAAGATCCCCTGGAGAAGGAGGGCATGGCAACTCGCTCCAATATTCTTGCCTGGAGAACAGAGGAGCCTGGCGGGCTACAGTCCACAGGGTCTCAAAGAGTCAGACTCGACTGAAGTGACTGAGCACACATGCATGCAAAAAGGAGCAAATATTGGGGTAGCTCAGAGAAGCAAGGAAGAGCTGACAATCCAGGTTGGAGAAGGCCTCAAGGGGGCTGATGAGATCCAGAGACTGGCACACCATCTGGACTCTTTTCTCCATGTCTTTCTGAGTTGGCCTCACCCTCTCCCATTCCAGACAAACTTTCTCCACACATCAGAGAAAGTGATTCACAATCAAGTGGTTCTGTTGCCTTCTTTGTCAAACCAGATAGGAAAATCTGAGAAGACTCTGATTGACCAGAGGAATGGGAAACTATGAAGTTGGTCCAGCCAGGGTCAGGACCTTCCCCTATAGCCAGACAGTGACGGCTGTTGCTTCAAGAAGGGAGAGGTGAGGTGAGGGACAGGCATCTGACGACATCTTCAAGGAATGTATATTTAAAGTGATGAGACCTAAAAGATAATAAATGAGGAAAGGACATTCTAACTAAAATAAAAAAAGTCATTCGTTCATTTATTCACTTATGTAGCAAATATTTATTGACTATTTACACATCCTTGGGTATACAACTGAGAACAAGAAAGATATGGTCCCTGCCCTCTTGGAATTTATCAGTATAAAGATGTTAGGCAGGAAAACTGGGCCTCTCAGAAAACTATAAAAAGGTCCAGGTGGCTAGGGGTCAGTTAATGAGAGATTTGTAGCACCGAATAAAGATGGAGAGGAAAAAAAAATCAGTTTTCAGATTCTTCAAGGCCATCCTGAGGTTTTGGATTTTTCTCATAGTTCAGTGAAGGTCACTGAAGGTACACTAAGGAGTAGCATGATCTGGTTTATATTTCTGAAGTATTGCTTTAACTGTGTTGTCTAAGGATTGTAAAGGAACCAATGTTTAAGAATATCAGTTAGTTAGAAGACTATTTCTATAGGTCAGAAAAGAAAGGATAGTAGCTTAGACTAAAATGACATAGAGAAACAATGGAATACTTCTAGAAGTTAAACTAAATAATACCTGGTAATAGACTGGATGAAAAGGCAAAATGATAGGATACTGAAAGAGGAACTCCCCAGGTCAGTAGGTGCCCAATATGCTACTGGAGATCAGTGGAAAAATAACTCTAGAAAGAATGAAGTGATGGAGCCAAAGCAAAAACAATACCCAGCTGTGGATGTGACTGGTGATAGAAGCAAGGTCCGATGCTGTAAAGAGCAATATTGCATAGGAACCTGGAATGTCAGGTCCATGAATCAAGGCAAATTGGAAGTGGTCAAACAAGAGATGGCAAGAGTGATGTCGACATTCTAGGAATCAGCAAACTGAAATGGACTGGAATGGGTGAATTTAACTCAGATGACCATTATATCTACTACTGCGGGCAGGAATCCCTCAGAAGAAATGGAGTAGCCATCATGGTCAACAAAAGAGTCCAAAATGCAGTACTTGGATGCAATCTCAAAAACGACAGAATGATCTCTGTTCGTTTCCAAGACAAACCATTCAATATCACAGTAATCCAAGTCTATGGCCCAACCAGTAATGCTGAAGAAGCTGAAGTTGAATGGTTCTATGAAGACCTACAAGGCCTTTTAGAACTAACACCCCCAAAAAAGATGTCCTTTTCATTATAGGGGACTGGAATGCAAAAGTAGAAAGTCAAGAAACACCTGGAGTAACAGGCAAATTTGGCCTTGGGATACGGATGAAACAGGGCAAAGGCTAATAGAGTTTTGCCAAGAGAACACACTGATCATAGTAAACACACTGTTCCAACAACACAAGAGAAGACTCTACACATGGACATCACCAGATGGTCAACACCGAAATCAGATTGATTATATTTGCAACCAAAGATGGAGAAGCTCTAAACAGTCAGCAAAAACAAGACCGGAAGCTGACTGTGGCTCAGATCATGAACTCCTTATTGCCAAATTCAGACTTAAATTGAAGAAAGTAGGGAAAACCACTAGACCATTAAGTTCAGTTCAGTTCAGTTCAATTCAGTCGCTCAGTCGTGTCCGACTCTTTGCGACCCCATGAATTGCAACATGCCAGGCCTCCCTGTCCATCACCATCTCCCAGAGTTCACTCAAACTCACCTTCATCAAGTCAGTGATGCCATCCAGCCATCTCATCCTCTGTCGTCCCCTTCTCCTCCTGCCCCCAATTCCTCCCAGCATCAGAGTCTTTTCCAATGAGTCAACTCTTCGCATGAGGTGGCCAAAGTATTGGAGTTTCAGCCTCAGCATCAGTCCTTCCAAAGAACACCCAGGGCTGATCTCCTTTAGAATGGACTGGTTGGATCTCCTTGCAGTCCAAGGGACTCTCAAGAGTCTTCTCCAACACCACAGTTCAAAAGCATCAATTCTTTGGCACTCAGCTTTCTTCACAGTCCAACTCTCTCATCCATACATGACCACTGGAAAAACCATAGCCTTGACTAGACGGACCTTTGTTGACAAAGTAATGCCTCTGCTTTTGAATATGCTATCTAGGTTGGTCATAACTTTCCTTCCAAGAAGTAAGCATCTTTTAATTTCATGGCTGCAATTACCATCTGCAGTGATTTTGAAGCCCCCAAAAATATAAAGTCTGACACTGTTTCCCCATCTATTTCCGATGAAGTGATGGGACCGGATGCCATGATCTTCATTTTCTGAATGTTGAGCTTTAAGCCAACTTTTTCACTCTCCTCTTTCACTTTCATCAAGAGGCTTTTGAGTTCCTCTTCACTTTCTGCCATAAGGGTGGTATCATCCGCATATCTGAGCTTATTGATATTTCTCCCAGCAATCTTGATTCCAGCTTGTGCTTCTTCCAGCCCAGCGTTTCTCATGATGTACTCTGCAAATAAGTTAAATAAGCAGGGTGACAATATACAGCCTTAACGTACTCCTTATCCTATTTGGAACCAGTCTGTTGTTCCATGTCCAGTTCTAACTGTTGCTTCCTGACCTGCATATAGGTTTCTCAAGAGGTAGGTCAGGTGGTCTGGCATTCCCATCTCTTTCAGAATTTTCCACAGTTTATTGTGATCCACACAGTCAAAGGCTTTGGCATAGTCAATAAAGCAGAAATAGAGGCTTCTCTAGGAACTCTCTTGCTTTTTCCATGATCCAGTGGATGTTGGCAATTTGATCTCTGGTTCTTTGGCCTTTTCTAAAACCAGCTTCAACATCTGGAAGTTCATGGTTCACATATTGCTGAAGCCTGGCTTGGAGAATTTTGAGCATTACTTTACCAGCATGTGAGATGAGTGCAATTGTGCAGTAGTTTGAGCATTCTTTGGCATTGCCTTTCTTTGGGATTGGAATGAAACCTCACCTTTTCCAGTCCTGTGGCCACTGCTGAGTTTTCCATATTTGCTGGCATATTGAGTGCAGCACTTTCACAGCATCATCTTTCAGGATTTGAAATAACTCACTGGAATTCCATCACCTTCACTAGACCATTCAGGTATAACCTAAATAAAATCCCTTATGATTATACAGTGGAAGTGAGAAATAGATTTAAGGGACTAGATCTGATAGATAGAGTGCCTGATGAACTATGGACTGAGGTTCGTAGCATTGTACAGGAGACAGAGATCAAGACCATCCCCATGGAAAAGAAATGCAAAAAAGCAAAATGGCTGTCTGAGGAGGCCTTACAAATAGCTGTGAAAAGAAGAGAAGCGAAAAGCAAAGGAGAAAAGGAAAGATATAAGCATCTGAATGCAGAGTTCCAAAGAATAGCAAGGAGAGATAAGAAAGCCTTCCTCAGAGATCAATGCAAAGAAATAGAGGAAAACAACAGAATGGGAAAGACTAGAGATCTCTTCAAGAAAATTAGAGATACCAAGGGAACATCTCATGCAAAGATGGGCTCCATAAAGGACAGAAATGGTATGGACCTAACAGAAGCAGAAGATATTAAGAAGAGGTGGCAAGAATACACAGAAGAACTATACAAAAAAGATCTTCATGACCCAGATAATCATGATCACTCACCTAGAGCCAGACACCCTGGAATGTGAAGTCAAGTGGCCCTTAGGAAGCAGCACTATGCACAAAGCTAGTGGAGGTGATGGAATTCCAGTTGAGCTATTTCAAATCCTGAAAGATGATGCTGTGAAGTGCTGCACTCAATATGCCAGCATATTTGGAAAACTCAGCAGTGGCCACAGGACTGGAAAAGGTAAGATTTCATTCCAATCCCAAAGAAAGGCAATGCCAAAGAATGCTCAAACTACCGCACAATTGCACTCATCTCACATACTAGTAAAGTAATGCTCAAAATTCTTCAAGCCAGGTTTCAGCAGTATGTGAACCGTGAACTTCCAGATGTTGAAGCTGGTTTTAGAAAAGGCCAAAGAACCAGAGTTCAAATTGTCAACATCTGCTGGATCATCGAAAAAGCAAGAGAGTTCCCAGAAAAGCATCTATTTCTGCTTTATTGACTATGCCAAAGCCTTTGACTGTGTGGATCACAATAAACTGTGGAAAATTCTGAAAGAGATGGGAATGCCAGACCACCTGACCTACCTCTTGAGAAACCTATATGCAGGTCAGGAAGCAACAGTTAGAACTGGACATGGAACAACAGACTGGTTCCAAATAGGATAAGGAGTACGTTAAGGCTGTATATTGTCACCCTGCTTATTTAACTTATATGCAGAGTACATCATGAGAAACGCTGGGCTGGAAGAAGCACAAGCTGGAATCAAGATTGCTGGGAGAAATATCAATAAGCTCAGATATGCGGATGATACCACCCTTATGGCAGAAAGTGAAGAGGAACTCAAAAGCCTCTTGATGAAAGTGAAAGAGGAGAGTGAAAAAGTTGGCTTAAAGCTCAACATTCAGAAAATGAAGATCATGGCATCCGGTCCCATCACTTCATGGGAAATAGATGGGGGAACAGTGGAAACAGCATCAGATTTTATTTTTGGGGGCTTCAAAATCACTGCAGATGGTAATTGCAGCCATGAAATTAAAAGATGCTTACTTCTTGGAAGTAAAGTTATGACCAACCTAGATAGCATATTCAAAAGCAGAGACATTACTTTGCCAACAAAGGTCCGTCTAGTCAAGTCTATGGTTTTTCCTGTGGTAATGTATGGATGTGAGAGTTGGACTGAAGAATGCTGAGTGCCAAAGAATTGATGCTTTTGAACTGTGATGTTGGTGAAGACTCTTGAGAGTCCCTTGGACTGCAAGAAGATCCAACCAGTCCATTCTAAAGAATATCGGTCCTGGGTGTTCTTTGGAAGGAATGATGCTAAAGCTGAAACTCCAGTACTTTGGCCACCTCATGCGAAAAGTTGACTCACTGGAAAAGGCTCTGATGCTGGGAGGGATTGTGGGCTGGAGGAGAAGGGACGACAAAGAATGAGATGGCTGGATGGCATCCCCGACTTGATGGATGTGCATTTGAGTGAACTCTGGGAGATGGTGATGGACATGGAGGCCTGGGGTACTGCAATTCATGGGGTCGCAAAGAGTTGGACACGACTGAGTGACTGAACTGAACTGATCTGAAGGGGATGAAAGAGAGGGAGGAGAAAAGACAACATCCATATTTTCTGTTTCGAGTAACTGAGTGGTTGAAAGTGCTATTTACTGAGATGGGGGGACTACAGGAAGATTACATTAGCATAGGAAAAATAAAGAGTTTAATCTCGAACATATTACATTTGAGCTGCTTTTGTGATACCTAAGCAGAATGTCTAGTTGGCAGGTGTGTGTGTGTGTGTGTGTGTGTGTGTGTCTGTGTCTGTGTCTGTGTAACAAATGGCACATAGGAACATGAAATGGATGACCTCAGTTACCAGAAGTGTAGAGTGAAGAAGAGGCACAGGATGAAGCCCAGGAGAGTGTCAGCATTTGGAGGACAGATAGATATTAAGTAAAGAATACCTGAGTCAGAGATACAGAAGGGGAATGTGGTATTGGAGAGTCAAAGAAGAGAATGTTTCAGGAATAGACATGATTAATGATGTCAATGCAACTGAGGTCAAAAAAACTATCATTTTAAAGTGTCTTTTGAAGTGAGCAATATAGAGGTCATTGGTGGCCTTAGCAAGATCAATGTCAGTGGAGTGAGCTGTGGAGGTAGGAGATAATGAATGCTGTGCTGTGCTGTGCTTAGTTGCTCAGTCATGTCTGACTATTTGCGACCCCATGGACTTTAGCCTGCTAGGCTCCTCTGTCCATGGGGATTCTCCAGGCAAGAATACTGGAGTGGGTTGCCATGATCTCCTCCAGGGGATCTTCCCAACCCAGGGATTGAAACTGGGTCTCTTGCAGTGGTGGAGTCTCCATAGCAGGTGGATTCTCTACCAGCTGAGCTACCGTGGAAACCCTGGAGAGAATGAATGGAACCCTTGAAAATCAGGAATAAGACAAAGATGCCTGCTCATACTATGAATTCACTATTGTATCATAGGCGACAATTAGTGAAACAATACCAGAATAATAAATAAAAGATATAAGACCAAATTGGTCATTGCTGCTGCTGCTGCTAAGTCGCTTCAGTCGTGTCCGACTCTGTGTGACCCCATAGATGGCAGCCCACCAGGCCTCGCCGTCCCTGGGATTCTCCAGGCAAGAACACTGGAGTGGGTTGCCATTTCCTCCTCCAATTCATGAAAGTGAAAAGTGAAAGTGAAGTCGCTCAGTCGTGTCCGACTCTTAGCGACCCCATGGACTGCAGCCTACCAGGCTCCTCTGTCCATGGGATTTTCCAGGCAAGAGTACTGGAGTGGGGTGCCATTGCCTTCTCCCAAATTGGTCATTATTTTCAGACAATATGATTGTCTCCATAGACAATTGAAAATAATTTTCTTATTACTGGAATGAAGAAAATTTAAATGGTAGTTGGATAGAAGAGCAATATACAAAAGTATTATATTTTTATACAATACAGTAAGTGAATATCTATAGTAATAACAACAACAACCACCCAAAGCAGAAGGTAGCCAAACATATGTAAGATCTTTGTGGAAAAAAAGTAATTTTTCTAAATGACAATAAAAGAAGATCCATATGGGTGGAAATGTATACCATGTTAATCAAGAAAATCTCGGTGTCAGAAAGATATTAATCTCCCTAAGGGATATTTACTCCAGCTTAAAAAGAGATTAGAAAATAAAATGGACATAGATGCAGGTATATATGTAGATCTGGTGGTAGACACACAATAGATATTCCTTTAAACGCCTTGTAATCACAATCATCTTCACTTTTACAAGCTGCTCTCATGTTTGGAATCTTCTTCCATTTTAAGTATTTGACAAACTTCATTTAAGACCCTTCTTTCAAAACCATGGACAGGCCTGATCACTCCTGCTTTCCTAGCCTTCCAAAATAGAATCACTCATTCTCTCTTGCAAGCTTCTTCAGAATCTTGTGTTTATTCCGATTATTTCTTGGGACACAATGCATTCTTTTTATGTGTTTATATGTCTACCTGAAGCTAGATTTTCAATAGCAGAGTCCATGTCTTGGGAAATGAGCAGAAGGAAAGGCCAGCTATGGAGTTTCCTAAAGGTCTAAGTTCTCAATAAGTATCTTTTGAATAACAAAGTACTCAGAGTTAGCCTAAGCCCACAGAGAGGATTTTGAGCAGATCATTAACTCACTGCTTGTTCTTCCCCCCCACCATCCTGAGGTGGTCCGTAGGAGACTCTATAAATAGCCTGAGAACCTGGGGGTCTGGATGTTGGGAACCCAGGCACAGGAGCACTCCCAGTGGCAGAAGTCACAGGATATCCTGTTCCAAAGCTAAGTGCTTCAGGACCTCTTTTATGCCAAAGAGATTGTGCAGAGAATGACCATCTTCTTCCCCAAAGGCCTGCTGGCCTTCACACAGGATTCCTTTCTGAAAGGAATGAACAGAATATATTTCCCAGATTGTTAACTATGTAAAGGAGTTTGGGTCTGGCAGAGAACTTAGAGCTAGAGGCCCAGGAACTTCTGTCAAGTTAGCATAAATCAGAAATGCAGGAAAGAAATCCCTGAGCTAGCAGCATTAAGCAATGAGGGATTATGATTTATCTGACACCAAATTTAAGTTCTGGCTTAGTTTTCAACAAACCCATGAACTTAATCAAGGCAGAGGCATATGTGTATGTATACCCTTTGAAGTTTTTCTCTTTCTTTAGCTTTGGTGGTGATGGTTTAGTCGCTAAGTCGTGTCTGACTCTTTGCGACCCCATGGATTGTGTAGCCCGCCAGACTCCTCTGTCCATGGGATTTTCCACACAAGAATAATGGAGTGGGTTGCCATTTCCTTCTCCAGGGGATCTTCCTGACCCAGGGATCAAACTGTTGTCTCTGGCATTGAAAGCAGATTCTTTACTGCTGAGTCACCCAGGAAGCCCTTCTTCAGTTTTACTGAGATATAATTGACATGCAGCGCTGTAAGTTTAAGGTGTACAGCATAATGGTTTGACTTACATCATGAAATGATTACCACACTAAGTCTAGTGAACACTGATCATTTCATATCGATAAAAAATCAAATAGAAAAAAATACCTTCTCCTTGTGATGAGAACTCAGTATTTCCTCTATTAACTTTCATATATAAGTTAAAGCAGTATTAATTATATTTATCACATTGTAGTCTATATCCCTAAGGCTCATTTATATTATAACTGAAAGTTTATACCTTTCTATAACCTTCATCCAACCCTCCCTTCCCCCACTCCTACCTTTAGTAACCACAAATCTGATCTCTTTTTCTATAAGTTTGTTTTTGAACTATAATTGATCTACAAAGTTGTGTTACTTCTTAGCACATAACATAGAAATTTGATATTTCTATATATTTCACAATGATCATCATGATAACTCTAGTTAAGCTATGCATGTGTGCTAAGTCGCTTCAGTCGTGTCTGACTCTCCACAGCCCCATAGATTGTAGCTCACCAGGCTCCTCTGTCCATGAGGATTCTCCAGGCAAGAATACTAGAGGGGGTTGCTATGCCCTCCTCCAGGGGATCTTTCCGACCCAGGGATTGAACCTGTGTCTAAGTCCCCTGCATTGTCAGGCAGGTTCTAGCGCCACCTGGGAAGCCCAGTTATGCTATGTCACCATACAAAGATATTACATCGTAATTGACTATATTCCTCACAGTGTACATTTTATACCTGTGACATTTATTTCATAATGTGGTATATAAATACATACACATTGGAATATTACTCAGCTCTCTTTTGAGTTTTTATGGTATGAATTCTATATTAACCTAACAACCCTGACTCTCACATTTGAGGGAAATTTATAATTTCCTTGAGGATAGGGTCGTTATTTGCAAAATTATGCGCTTATATAGAACTTTACACATAATAAAATCCACTAAGAACAAATTTATAAATGAATGAGTGAAGCAGAAGATACATATAAGGTTAAAAACCTAATGTCTAAGTAAAGGGGGAGAGGGTTCCTTAGAGCATTTCCCATAGCAATTTCTGGTATCACTTTCTGCAACAGATAGTGGAAATCTAAAATGTAAAAAGGGCATTTTGCCTTAAAATGACCCTGATGAGACTCTCTTTGCACTGGTTCCAAGGGCTGGGAGACAACTGATGATGAGATGCTGATAAGAACTACTCTCAAAAGGGATAACGAGATCTGTGTTTATAAAGTAAGTATTCCCTGAACATCTATATGTGCCAGGTTATTGGTTCAAAGCATTGGAGATGAGCCATAGATAAGTCTTCAAAGCAACCTACATTCTGACTGTTGAAATAAACATGTGCAAAGATAAAACCAGAAAGGGATAAAAGAGGAAATTGGACATATTGAGGGAGAGCTGAGCCTGTAACTCCCAGGCCTGAGTTTCCAAAACAGCCCCTATATTTAGAAATATTGATGAAGGGTATAACTGGAAGGAAAAAAGAACAGAACAAATGGAGAAGCCACACATTTATTTTATTTAATTCCTTTTTTTTTGGCTAAGATTTTGTTAAATACATCATATGTGTTCAGTCACTCAGTCATGTCCGACTCTTTGTGACTCCATGGACTGTAGCCCACCAGACTCCTCTGTCTATGGGATTTTCCAGGCAAGAACACTGGAGTGGGTTGCCATTTCCTCCTCTAGGGGATCCTCCTGCCCCATAAACCCAGGCTTCCTTCATCACAGGCAAATTCTTTACTGTCTGAGCCACCAGAGAAGCCCAAATACCTGGGAAGCCATATATATTAATTACATAGATGTGGCTAAAATGGTAAGAAGAGGGTTCATAATGAAATGAAATTCTATTGCTCCTTCCTAAGGATAACCACTTTCAACTCTTCCCGCTGTTTATTCTAGCTGTATCTTTTGCTTCTATCACTATTTCTGAATTTATAAACTCAGAGTAGTATCCTGTGACTTTCTGCTTTCCTAGATGAGGATTTAAGTCTCTAGTTCCACCTTTTCCTCTCTAGATGCTCCAATATAGTTGTCAGTATATGAAGTTTCTCAAATATTAAGTTCCTTACATGTATACGCATATTTTTCTTTTCCATTGACCATAGATCTTTTTCAGTTCCTTGTTGGGGACTGAACTGTGTTCCCCCCAAATTCATGTTGAAGCCCTAATCCTTGAGGTGACTATATTTGGAGATAAAGCCTTTCAGAAGGTAATTAAGGTTAAATGAGGTCCTAAGAGTGGGTCCCTAATCCAATAGGACTGGTGTCCATATAAGCAGAGGAAGTGGTGCCAAGAGGGCATGCTCCCAGAGACAAAGGCCATGTGAGAAGACAGCAAGAAGATGGCCTTCTGCAAAACCAGGAGAGAGTATTCACTAGAAACCAGACCTTCTGATACCTCAGTTTTGGACTTGCAGCCACCAACACTGTGAGAAATAAATTTCTGTTGTTTAAGTCACTCACTTTGAGATTCTCTGTTATTAAAGCCCTAGAAGACTAATGTACCTCTTTTTAAGATTCAGATCATTTGCCTTGTTATAATCATATTTTTTTTTAATTTTCCATGACCTCTTTCTTGTTCCCTATTGTCTTTTTCTTATATGATGTTGTCTTCTGGCTGAAATATGTTCTCAAATCACTATGAGAATAACAATTGTTCTAATAATTTGAACTTCTTTATCCTTTGGTCATTTCTCCAGCTATTTTCTCTGAAAGTCCCATTTTCTATTTGTTTATTTTTATGTCTCTCTTCCCTATTAAGGGACTTCTTCAGATGTCTGGAGATCCCAGGAGAAGCTACTATTAAAATTTTGGTCAATTTCCTTCTTTTTCTTTATTTGTATAATTTTATGCATAAAGTGATATAAAACATTAGGATAAACATCCTGAGTACTAAAGTTTTGTGGGTGTCAGTGACACACTCAAATCTCTCAGAGATTTTAACTCTTGTACTTTGCTTTCATCCATAAAGAGGAACGGGCAAGACACAGATTATATCAAACCTACCTAAAAATAAGTGAACATAATAATAACAGAAAACTAAAGAACAATATCCTTCATAACATAAATGCAATTTGCTTAAGTTTTAGCAAATCAGGTCCAACAATATGTAAAAAAAATGATGCTTCATGACCAAGTGGGGTTTGTCCCACAAAAGCAAAGTTGGCATAGCATTCAGAAATCAATCATATAATTGACCACATTACAGAGATTAAAAAAATTAAAACCACATGATTATCTCAGTAGACATGGAAAAAGCATGAAACAAAATTCAATATTCATTCATAATAAAACTCTGTTATCCATATATATAAAGAACATCTATTTTAAAAACCTTATATCTAATATTATATTTTAATGGTGAATATTTTTCTCCTTAAGACTGTAAAAAAGACAGGGATGTTCACTCTCACTCCCTCTATGTAACATGATATTGGAGGTCCTAGACTATGATAAGGCAAGAAAAATAAATAAAATCCATACAGACTGGAAAAGAAGAAGTAAAGCCAGATTTACTAATAGACAGCATAATAGTCTATGCTGTAAATCCTAAACACTGTACAAAAATGCTACTGTAAATAATAAATAAGCCTAGCAAGTTTGCCAGAGAAGGCGATGGCACCCCACTCCAGCACTCTCGCCTGGGAAATCCATGGACGGAGGAACCTGGTAGGCTGCAGTCCATGGGGTCACTGAGGGTCGGACACGACTGAGCGACTTCACTTTCACTTTTTACTTTCATGCATTGGAGAAGGAAATGGCAACCCAGTCCGGTGTTCTTGCCCGGAGAATCCCAGGGATGGGGAGCCTGGTGGGCTGCCGTCTCTGGGGTCGCACAGAGTCGGACACGACTGAAGCGACTTAGCAGCAGCAGCAAGTTTGCAGAATATAATGTCAATATATAAAAGTCAAATGCATTTCTATATATTTGTAACAGGCAATTAAAATAGAAATGAAAAAACAATAGAATTTATAATAGCATAAAAATATATGGTACTTAGGGATAATTTTATAATGTATGTGCAATACCTATACCCGGAAAACCACAGTGCTGATAAGAGAAACTAAAGAAGACTTAAATAAATTGAGAGATATACCAGGCTCTTGGACTGAAAGATTCAATATTGTTAATATGTCAGTTCTCCTTAAATTGATCTATAGTTTTAGCATAATCTAACCAAAATCTCATTAAGCTTTTTTGTAAAAAAAATTAGCAAGCTGTTTATAAAGTCTATATGAAAATACAAAGGACCAAAACACTTTTGAGAAGATGGGAATAAATTTGGAGGGCTTACATTCCTGACTTCAAAATTTATTGTAAAGCTACAATCTTCAAGACAATATTGTATTCACATTAAGACATACATATAGGCCAATGGAACCCCAAAAGAGTGTTCAGAAATAAAACCACATATATATGGTCAGTTGACTTTCAGCAATGTGTGGCAAAACCACTACAATGTTGTAAAGTAATTAGCCTCCAATTAAAATAAATAAATTAATTTAAAAAATAAAATTGCTGTTAATTATAATAATATAGCTGTATTTTCTTGTTGAAAAAAAATGCAAAGACAAACAGTGAAGAAAGCATATCTTTTCTAAAATGGTGCTGAAATAATTGTATATCTGTATAACAACAACAAAAAATGTCAATGCACACGTCACACAATATACAGAGCTTAATGCTAAAATTAACTTAAGACCTAAATGATCTAAAAGGTCTAAATGATCTAAATATAAAAACTATAAATCTAAACCTAGAACTATGAAACTTACAGAAAAAAATAGGAGAAGATCTTTGTGACATTGGGTCAAAGATTTCTTAGATATAGCACCAAGGTAAGTCCAATTGGTAAACTGACTTCATCAAAATTATAAACTGATCTTAACTTTCACTTCTTCAAAAGACACTACTAAGAGACTAAAAGGATAAGTCACAGACTTGGATAAAATACTTAGAAATTACATATCTGATAAAAGACTTATATTGAAATATATAAGGGACTCTAAAACTCAAAAATAAGAGAACAAACAACTAAGCTTTAAAAAAATGGGCAAAAGACCTGAACAGATACTTTATCAAATAAAGATGTATGGGGACTTCCCTGGTGGTCCCATGGTTAAGAATCACCTTGCAATGCAAGGTGTGCAGGTTCAATCCCTAGTCAGGGAACTAAGATCCCACACAGAACAACTAGGCCTGCACACGGTGTGCCATGTGTCACAACTAAGACCTGAGACATTCAAATGAATAAATAAATATTTTTTAAAAGATAGGTTCTAAAAAAGAAATGACAGACGAGCACGTGAAAAGATCCTCAAAACTAGTCACAGTTCAGTTCGAATTAGCGAACTGAACTGAACAAATGAATGACTGAACCGAGTCGTGTCCGACTCTTTGTTGCGGCCCCAAGGACTGCAGCACGCCAGGCTTCCCTGTCCATCACCAACTCCTGGAGTTTACTCAAACTCATGTTCACTGAGTCAGTGACGTCATCAGCCATCTCATCCTCTGTCGTCCCCTTCTCCTCCCACCTTCAATCTTTCCCAGCATCAGGGGCTTTTCAAACGAGTCAGTTCTTCACATCAGGTGGCCAAAGTACTGGAGTTTCAGCTTCAGCATCAGTCCTTCCAATGAATAATCAGGAAGGATTTCCTTCAGGATGAACTGGTTGGATCTCCTTGCAGTCCAAGGGACTCTCAAGAGTCTTCTCCAATACCACAGTTCAAAAGCATCAACATTTTGATGCTCAGCTTTCTTCACAGTCCAACTCTCACATCCATACATGACTACTGGAAAAACCATAGCTTTGACTAGACGGACCTTTGTTGGCAAAGTAATATCTCTGCTTTTCAATATGCTGTCTAGGTTGGTCATAACTTTTCTTCCAAGGAGCAAGCATCTTTTAATTTCATGATTGCAGTCACAATTTGCAGTGACTTTGGAGCCCAAAAAAATAGTCGGTTACTGTTTCCACTGTTTCCCCATCTATTTGCCATGAAGTGATGGGACCAGATGCCATGATCTTAGTTTTCTGAATGTTAAAACAATGAGATGCCAATACATACCTCTCAGAATATTTACAATGAAGAGTCTGACCATACCATGTGTGGCAAAGACATGAAGCAGTTGGGACCTTCACATATTGCTGGTGGGAATGGGAAATAGTACAATCACTTTAGAACACACTTTGGTAGTTTATTAAAGAGTTAAACATACATATACCACCTAATTCAGCCATTCCACTACTAAGTATTTGCTTTAAAGAAAGTCTATGCAAAGTCTTGTACATGAATGTTCAGAGTAGCTCTATCTGAAACAGCCTGTAATAACCCCAAACAGGAAACAAATTTGGTATATTCCTATACTCTTTGGCAATAAAAAGGAATAAACTATTGATATATCCAACATTAAATCTTTAAATAATTATGCTGAGTGAAAGAAGCCAGACAAAAACTATATATTATGTGATTACATTTGTAGAAAATTCTAGAAAAGCAAAATAATATGACAGAAAGCAGATCAGTGTTTCTTGAGGATGGATGAGGCCGGGTGGGAGAGAGGGAGGGAGGAATAACAAAGGGTCACAAGGATATTTGTGGGGGGCATAGATAATGTTCATTAACTTGGTTGTGGTAATAGTTTAATGGGTGTGTAGAGATGTTGCTGCTACTGCTGCTGCTAAGTTGCTTCAGTCGTGTCCAACTCCTAGCAACCCCATGGACTGCAGCCCACCAGGCTCCCCCGTCCCTGGGATTCTCCAGGCAAGAACACTGGAGTGGGTTTCCATTTCCTTCTCCAATGCATGAAAGTGAGAAGTGAAAGTGAAGTCACTCAGTCGTGTCTGACTCCTAGCGACCCCCATGGACTGCAGCCCACCAGGCCCCTCAGTCCATGGGATTTTCCAGGCAAGAGTACGGGAGTGGGTTGCCATTGCCTTCTCTGGTGTAGAGATGTTAGCACTCATCAAATATATGCATCTTATTGTTTATTCAGTTCAGTTCAGTTCAGTTCAGTCGCTCAGTCGTGTCTGACTCTTTGCGACCCCATGAGTCGCAGCATGCCAGGCTTCCCTGTCCATCACCAACTCCCAGAGTTCATTCAGACTCATGTCCATCGAGTCAGTGATGCCATCCAGCCATCTCATCCTCTGTCGTCCCCTTCTCCTCCTGCCCCCAATCCCTCCCAGCATCAGAGTCTTTTCCAATGAGTCAACTCTTCGCATGAGGTGGCCAAAGTACTGGAGTTTCAGCTTTAGCATCATTCCTTCCAAAGAAATCCCAGGGCTGATCTCCTTCAGAGTGGACTGGTTGGATCTCCTTGCAGTCCAAGGGACTCTCAAGAGTCTTCTCCAACACCACAGTTCAAAAGCATCAATTCTTTGGTGCTCAGCCTTCTTCACAGTGCAACTCCCACATCCATACATGACCACAGGAAAAACCATAGCCTTGACTAGACGGACCTTTGTTGGCAAAGTAATGTCTCTGCTTTTCAATATGCTATCTAGGTTGGTAATAACTTTCCTTCCAAGGAGTAAGTGTCTTTTAATTTCATGGCTGCAGTCACCATCTGTAGTGATTTTGGAGCCCAAAAAAATAAAGTCTGACACTATTTCCACTGTTTCCCCATCTATTTCCCATGAAGTGGTGGGACCAGATGCCATGATCTTCGTTTTCTGAATGTTGAGCTTTAAGCCAACTTTTTCACTCTCCTCTTTCACTTTCATCAAGAGGCTTTTGAGTTCCTCTTCACTTTCTGCCATAAGGGTGGTATCATCTGCATATCTGAGGTTATTGATATTTCTCCCGGCAATCATGATTCCAGCTTGTGCTTCTTCCAGTCCAGTGTTTCTCATGATGTACTCTGCATATAAGTTAAATAAGCAGGGTGACAATATACAGCCTTGACATACTCCTTTTCCTATTTGGAACCAGTCTGTTGTTCCATGTCCAGTTCTAACTGTTGCTTCCTGACCTGCATACAGATTCTATTCAGATGGTATATATAAAATATATACTATATATATCATAGTCTGTGTTATAAACAGTTTAATATATAAAGTACACAAATCTGTAATCTTTTTAAATACAGGAAACAAAGCAGAGAATCAAAATATCACTGAAGTACTCCCAGCCTCTACTAACATGCTTATAAATGAGAGTAATGCAAATGTAAGGCTAGATCATTTAAATGGTACAAAATGAGAGTGGAGTGCTACTCCTCACACTGTCCCTCTCCCTCTCACAATTTCTCTCCCCAAAGGCCCTCACTAGGGACTAACTCTCATATTGGGTTATGGTATGATTTTTTTTAAATGTATTTCACTGAAGTATGGTTGATTTACAACATTGTGTTAATTTTTGCTATAGAGCAAAGTGATTCATACATATATGAATATATATATACATACACATATATTCATATATATACACACACATATTCTTTTTCATACTCGTTTCCATTATGATTTATAGCAGGATATTGAATATGTTCCCTGTAGTATGCTATAGGGGAGAAGGCAATGGCACCCCACTCCAGGACTCTTGCCTGGAGAATCCCAGGGACAGGGGAGCCTGGTGGGCTGCCGTCTATGGGGTCGCACAGAGTCGGACACAACTGAAGTGACTTAGCAGCAGCAGCAGCAGCAGCAGTATGCTATAGGATCTTGTAGTTTATCCACCCTAGGTAGAATGGTTTGTCTGCTAATCTCAAATTCCCAACCCATCCCTCCCCCCTCCCCCCACCACCCTGGCAACTTCAGGTCTATTCTCTATGTCTGTGAGTCTATTTCTGTTTCATAAATCAGTTCATCTGTGTCATAGTTTAGACTCCACGTATTTTAGTGATTACATATGGTATGTCTTTCTCTCTCTGACTTACTTGACTTAGTATGATAATCTCTTGGTCCATCCATGTTGCTGTACATGGCATTATTTCATTCTTTCTTATGACTGATAGTGTTCCATTGTGTATATATGCCACATCTTCTTTATCCATTCATCTGTTGATGGACATTTAAGTTGTTGCCATGTCTTGGTTATTGTAAATAGTGCTGCTATGAGTATAGGGGTGCATGTATTTTTTTTGAATTATAGTTTTATCCAGATTTTGGGCTATGGTGTGATTTTTAGTTTCCATTTACTGTAGGGAAATGTTATCAAATGAAAACATGTCAGATATCTTTGAATAACTTTTTAGGGAGACCTGAGCTATCCAAATCTTGTACAAATACAAATATTCTATATAGTCCAATAAAATGATTGTTAATAGATAATAAAGGAAGGATTATTATAGCTCATCATTAATTTTATTTTTTTTCTTTTCTTCATCATTAATTTTAGGTCAAATATTAGAAGAAATACTGCATCTTTAAATGTCATATATAAATCATTGAAAGGAGGGACTTCCTGGGCAGTCCAGTGGTTAAGACTCGGTATTTCCAATGCAGGGCATGTTGGTTTGATCTCTTGTTGGGGAACTAGGATCCCATATGCTCTGTTGCATGGCCAAAAAATTTAAAAAATAAAATAATAAGTAATTGAAAGGATGTCAAGCATTCTACCCTCTGCCATTGGTGAATACAGACCATTTGCACACATCTCACAGATCTCAAAATAGTTTCATTGTCTTATGTGAATAAAGAAATAAGGAATGTGGGTGCTCATGGGTTTTATTACTCAGGTTTAAGCTGAAAGTAGGAAGAGAAAAGGAAGAAATAAGCTTGGGCCAGGGTGAGGTAGTAGCCTACCCTAGGTTCAGGGATCATCCTCTAAGAGGGAAACAGGGAAGTCCAGACAATGTCCAGTGAGAGCCCATCCCCTGTGCTCACTACAAAGGTTCATTCACAGGGAAAGCCTGGGACTCACACAGCAGGCAGCAGGAGGATCTCAAAATGAAGGAAAGAAGGTGCTCCCTTTCCTTGGTTGTCTTCTGTGCTAGACATCTTGTGAGGCACTTCAGCAGAAGCCTGGGGTAGCTGTTCTAGACTCTGCTCTTATTGATGAGGACAATGCGGCTCAGAGGCAAGGAGTTAAGTTTGAGTAGCTCAGGTCCACTCAATTCCAGTTCATGGGCCTTGCTCCCAAGGTGCCTGTTGGGATCTGGCTGATTGCAAACGGAGAGAGATAAAGGGATTCAGTGCTCATGTCAAGAGCCCTGCATGCTGGGTCTGCTGGTCCCACTAGAAATATAAATAGGAGACAAAATAGTGATGATGAACAGACTTCATGACCACAAGCGTGTGGGCTGTCAGCCTGGCCCGGTGGGTTTATCTGGGTGAAGTTGGAAGAAGAACCAGAGTGAGAAGGGTGACGTTGACCAAATGGCCCTCAAGCTCCTCACTTTGCAAATGAAGGAGTGAGACACAGCAGAGATGAAGAGGTTTGTCCTTCACAGGACAAAGCTGGGACCCTAAAGCTGTCCTCTCCTCCCTGATCTGCCACCCACAGCCTCAAAGGCACTCTGAATAAACACGGGACAGCTGCATATAGAGAAGCTTGTCTTGGAGATCTACTTATGTAATGAATGGCTAGTCTCAGCAATGATTTTTTTTTCCCCTTATCAATGATTTGTTTGTTACCCTATTTTTGGCAAGCCCATTTTTTTCTGGTGGAAACCTGAGTACCTTTGTTATAGGTCAGTGGCTTCCAAGAACACTCTGAGCCCAAGGGCAGAGCTGTCTTTACCTGTTCCTTCGGCCTTCTGTTGGGTAGGACCATGGCAGCTTGGTTTCTGCAACCTCCTTACACTTCTGTATTAATCTGATCTCTTTCTGTGCCTAAAGAACAGAACATTCTCCCCAGTTCAAGGGGGAGGCGGCACCAAGGCCATGGGGAAATAGCAGAATTATCCTTCTCTGGTTAGACCAGGGTCAATTTTACAGATGGCCCTTGTTTATTCTTGTTTCCTCTGCGCATCCTCCCCACCTCCACTCCTCTCATTTTCGTTTGGCACCTGGATGACCTTTTTGTCCTTGGCTCTTGTGTTCAAGGCCTGGCAGGAATGAATGGCACCCTCAAAAGAGTCTGATAAGAGCTTAATAAAAGGACCATTTACAGGGGTCTGGGCAGGGTCAGAAAACACCCCAGGACCAGAAGCAGGAGGGGCTATTATCACTCTTAGACCCAGAGGGGGCAAGAAGAGGGAAGGGTGTTATCTGAGCCCATGAGAACTGGAGTCAGGAATGTGGCGTTGCTTAATAGGAGCCGTGACTGTACAGGCACTGCCGGAATCACAGCAAGGCCGGGAGGGATTGAGGGCATTAAATGCTCTGATCTCTGCTTCTCCTCCACTGCTGATGCCTCCCGCTGGCTGAGCCCCAAGAAAAGCCAGAGGGCAAAGAACTGGGAATTGCAGTCCACTGAGATGAGCCTCCCAGGGCAGAGAGCAGGGCAGGAAAGGGTGAGAAAGGATCTGACAGCAGGTGGCAAGTAAAAAGTAAACTACACAATCTTCACATCAGCTCTGGGAGGTGAAGGCAGCAGGCACCATGAGTTTTGTTTTCCAGAGGAGAAAAACTGAAGCCCAGAAAGAAGTTCTCAGGAACCCACAGAGGGGATATGGTAGAGCCAGACTGATATGCTAGGTCTCTTGCTCCCACATCTAGTGATTGATCTTTGATTTTCGGTCATCCAGACCCAAGCTCCCTGCCCAAACACCCCGCCCAGCCCAGGTACACTGAGCCCTCTGGGACCTCACTGTTTGTGCCGTCCGCCATTCTGTCAGTCACTCAACATACTCTTACTGAGCACTTACCAGCCCTAGGCTCTGGGGTTACAGAGCCAGTCTGGGCTTTGTATCCTATCGCTGAGGACTATGTCATGCCTTGTTTTCTGCCTTCAAAACTCCCATATCTTCTCCCCAGCCCTTCCTCATCCCTTCTCTCAGCTGATGACCTGGCTTCATGCTTGATTGGGCAAATGGAAGTCTGTCCTCTCTCCATCACCAAGTTTTTTGATATCCAGGGGTCAACATGCTCTTCTTCCTCCTTGCATTAGAACTGAGGATGTGTCTCTTCTATCAAATGAGACTAGTCTCACCATCTGGGCTGTGGATCCCATTCCCTCTCGTCTTGGATCCTTCTCTTCCTTCACCATCATTAATCCCTTTACCGAATCATTCCTGTTAGACTAGTATTCCCTTGCATCTCTCCCATCTTAAAAGTTCTCTCTTGATGCCACAGTTTCTCCAGCTTCTACTCCATCTCTCTGCCCCCTTGATATCCATACTTCTTTGCCTGTGGGTTGGTCTGACCCCAGGATCAGAGGATACAATTAATTATTGCTTTGTTTCAGGCCACCCTTTAAATATATGTCTGAACAAGGCACTTCCTTGTTCAGAAGCTCCTACACCAAATGGCTACCTTGCTATTAAAAAAAAAAATTCTGATGGTGGCCAAAAGTGCTACTGATTTTTATGAGGTGAGCTTATATCTGACAGCCTTTTAATATTTGTTAATTTTGTTGCTTTTTCTCTATAGGAAACCAAATCATCTACAAAGAATGACAGTTTCATTTCTTTCCTTCCAATCTATACTTGTTATTTCTTTTTCTTTCCTTAAAGTGTAGTAAAGGCCGCCAGTTCTATGTTAAACAATGGTTTTAGTGGGCATCTTGTCCTATTCCTGATCTTAAAGGAAATACAGCTGAAGTTACTCAGATATATTTTAACACTTTATGCTAATATTTATTCTTGGTGTGAATAATATTGCTGCTTCTCAGGTGATGCTAGTGCTAAAGAACCTGCCTGCCAATGCAGGAGACATAAGAGAGGTGGGTTTGATCCCTGGGTCAGGAAGATCCCCTGGAGGAGGGCGTGGCAACCAACCCCAGTATTCTTGCCTGAGAATCCCATGAACAGAGGAGCCTGGCAGGCTATAGCCCATAGAGTCACATAGAGTCATATACGACTGAAGTGACTTAGCATGTATGCATGCGTGCATGAATACTATTAAGGTTTGAGTACACAGACTTCACCAAGTTAAGGAAATTCTTTTCTCCTTGTACTTTCTAAGAGTTCTTTTTAACATAAACAAATGATGAGTTTTACCAAATATTTTCTCTGTGTCATTGAGTTAATCAAATTATTTTCTTCTTTCATAACACAGAAAATTACACTGGCAGAATTTTTTTTAACACTGAACCATTCTTGCATCCTAAGATAAATCATATTTGATGATTATTATGATTTTTATGTACTTCTTTTCTAATTTTGTTTAATATTTTGTTTAGGATTTACACACCTATGCATGTGTACTCAGTTGCTCAGTCGTGTCTGACTCTTTGTGACCTCATGAACTATAACCTAACAGGTTCCTCTGTTCATGGGATTTTTCCAGGCAAGAATACTGGAGTGGATTGCCATTTCCTCCTCCAGGAGATCTTCATGACCTAGGGACTGGACCCACATCTCCCGTGTCTCCTCCATTGCAGGCAGATTATTTACTGCTAAGCCACTGGGAAAGCCCATTGCACATCTGTGTTCAAGGTGAAATAGTCCTATTTTTATTTTCTTGAACTATTCTTATCTGACTTGGGAAACAAGCTTACACAAGCCTCACAGTAGAGCAGTTTTCATTCTTCTTCTGTTGTCTAGAGCTTCTCTAACATAGGAAATATCTGTTTTGGGGAATTTGGTAAAATTCATATGAAAACTACCTGGGCCTGGGGATTTTTAAGAGAAATCTTTAATTACAGTTTCATTTTATTGAGAGCTTATTGGTCTCTTCAAATTTCAATTTCTCTATCAATTTTTATTTTATATTTTTCTAGAAATATTTCCTATTCATTTAGATTTTCAAATGTCTTAATATAGAGTTTTCACAATGTACTTATGTTCATGGGCTTGAGCTGCTCAAGAAAAATACGACAGACTGCGTGGCATAAACAATAGACGTTGTCTCACAGCTATGGAGGTTGGAAAGTCCAAGGTCAAGGTGCCGGCAGATTGGGTTCTTGGTGAGAGCTCTCTTCTTGACTTATAGACAGTTGCCTTCTCACTGTGTGCTCATGTAGACTTTCCTCAGTGTGTGCATGGAGAGAGAGAGGGTGTGAGTGAGCTCTGGTGTCTCCAACTCTTGTTTAATCGCTAAGACACATCGGACTCTTTGCAACCCCATGGACTGTAGCCCACCAGACTCCTCTCTCCATGGGTTTCTCCAGGCAAGAATACTGGAGTGGGTTGCTGTGTCTTCTTCCAGGGAATGTACCAGACCCAGGGATTGTGAACCCTCATCTTCGGCATTGGCAGGCTGATTCTTTACCACAGAGCCACCTGGGAAGTCCCCAGCTCTTCTTAGAAAGTGAAAGTGAAGTCACTCAGTCGTGTCTGACTCTTTGCGATCCCATGGACTGTAGCCTACCAGGCTCCTCTGTCCCTGGGATTTTCCAGGCAAGAGTACTGGAGTGGGTTGCCATTTCCTTCTCCAGGGCATCTTCCTGATCCAGGGATCGAACCCAGGTCTCCTGCGTTGTAGGTAGACGCTTTACTGTCTGAGCCACCAGGGAAGTCCAACTCTTCTTATGAGGCCCCTAATCCTATATGGCATCTATTCTCATGATCTCACCTAAACATAATTACCTCCCAAAGACCCGCCTCCAAATACCATCATTTGGGTATTACCACTTCAATATATGGATTTGAGGGGGAGAGGAGCCTCAAACATTCAGTCCATAACTGCACTTTAAATTTTTTGTTATATCTATATTTATTTTTCAGTATGATGTTTATTTGTACATTGTCTTTTTGGTGGAACAGCAGTAAAGAGTTTGCCTGCCAATGCAGGAAATACAAGAGATGAGGGTTCGATTCCTGTGTCAGGAAGGTCCCCTGGAGCAGGCAATGGCAACCCACTCCAGTATTCTTGCCTGGAAAATTCCATGGACAGAGGAGCTTGGCAGCTACAGTCCACAGGGTCACACAGAGTCAGACACGACTGAGCACGCATGTTCCATTACATTATTTCCCTTGATCTATCTTGACAAAACCCTATCTCGTTAATCTTTTGAAAGAATAGGTTTTAGTTTGACTATTCTAATTTCTATTGTGGTTGTCACCCTATATCATTGATTTCTGCTCTGGTTTTTATGGCTTCCTACTATCTTATTTCTTTTAGCCTTGCTCTGTTGCTTCTTTCCCAATTTTTTGAGCTGATGACTTAGCTCACTAGTTTTCAAATTCTCTTGCATCCCGATAAATGTATTTTAAACCACACACTTACCTTTCAAGTTCCAGTGTTTTCATTGTCATTCAGTTATTTTATTTCCCTTATAAGTTAGTTTTTAACCCAAGTGATCCCATTCATAGGTGTTTAAATGAACATTCTTTTCTTTATTTCTAATTTTTTTTCATATTTTAGATGAATATAGTCTGAATGATGCTGATTCTTTTTGGTTTACTGAAGCTTCTTTACTGACTCAGTACACAGGCACTTTTGGAAATGTTCCTTGTATGTTGTGGTTTAGTTGTTAAGGCATATCCTACTCTTGGTTGCATAGGCGTATGCAACCTTATGGATTGTAGCACATTAGGCTTCCCTGTCCTTCACTACCTCCCAGAGTTTGCTTGGATTCATGTCCATTGAAGTGATAATGCTACCTAACCATCTCATCCTCTGCTGCCCTCTTCTCCTTTTTTTTTTTTTTTTTAATTTTATTTTATTTTTAAACTTTACATAACTGTATTAGTTTTGCCAAATATCAAAATGAATCCGCCACAGGTATACATGTGTTCCCCATCCTGAACCCTCCTCCCTCCTCCCTCCCCATTCCATCCCTCTGGGTCGTCCCAGTGCACCAGCCCCTAGCATCCAGTATCGTGCATCGAACCTGGACTGGCAACTCATTTCATACATGATATTTTACATGTTTCAATGCCATTCTCCCACATCTTCCCGCCCTCTCCCTCTCCCACAGAGTCCATAAGACTGTTCTATACATCAGTGTCTGTCCATCAGCAGATGAATGGATAAGCAAGCTGTGGTACATATACACAATGGAGTATTATTCAGCCATTAAAAAGAATACATTTGAATCAGTTCTAATGAGGTGGATGAAACTGGTGCCTTCATTTTTTCCCAGCATCAGGGTCTTTTCCAATGAGTCAACTCTTTGCATCAGGTGCCCAAAGTACTGGAGCTTCAGCTTCAGCATCAGTCCTTCCAAAGAGTATTCAGGGTTGATTTCCTAAGATGGGCTGATTTTATCTCCTTGCAGTCCAAGGGACTCTCAAGAATCTTCTCCAGCACCACAATTCAAAAGCATCAAGTCTTCGATACTCAGCTTTCTTTATGGTCCAACTCTCACATTCATACATGACTACTGGAAAATCCATAGCTTTGACTAGATGGACATTTGTTGGCAAAGTGATGTCTCTGTTATTTAATATACTGTCTAGTTTTCTCATAGCTTTCCTTCCAAGGAGCAAGTGTCTTTTAATTTCATGGCTGCAGTCACCATCTGCAGTGATTTTGGAGACCAAGAAAATATAATCTGTCACTGTTTCCACTTTTTCCCCAACTGTTTGTCATGAAGTGATGGGACCAGGTGCCATGTATTTTGAATGTTGAGCTTTAAGCCAGCTTTTTCCATGTGCAATCAAAAATAATTTGTCCGCTAAAAAAAAATGTATGTGTAGTGTATTATTTGTTTATTGTATTTTTATACCTTCTATATCTATGAATTTTATGATTTTTATGCATTCTATTAGTCTCCGAGTGGGATGTGTTAAAATCTCCAACTGTTGGTTTATCCATTTCTCCCTGAAGTTCTGATAGTTGTTGATTTCTGTGTTTTGAGGGTATATTTCTAGGTGTTTCACACAAGTGCACACATACGTGCACCCACCACATACTTGATGCCTCTGCTGTTGGCTCTCTCTTGCCAAGTGTATCCACACGGTAGCTCCCTGCTTTCTTCAGGTGCAGAAACACCTTACCATGGCCTCCAAGGGTGGTAAGATGTGGCTTCTGCTTCTTTCTCCCACCCTTCCTCCTGAACCCCTTGTCCTCGTTTCCTCAACTTCTGACACACAGATCTTTCAACAGCTCTGCGAGAGTCTAAGGTCCCTTCCACCCTCATCCCAGTGCTGAGGTTTCTAGGGCTGGCAAGGTCTTGTCCAGGGTCATGGCTTAACTGACTCCTTTCCTCCTCCAGAATTCAGGTTAAATGTCACCTTTTCAGAGAGGCCTTCCAGGATCAACCATTCTCTATCACATCACCCAATTTTTCTTCACTATATTGATTATATGCTGCAATTATTTATTGATTCTGTTTTCTTTTTATCTATTTCTACCCTAGAATGTAAACTCTTTAGGGGCACAGATTTTTGTCTATTTTGTCCATGGCTGCATACTGAGAACAGTGTTTGGCATATAGCAGGTGCTCAACAAAAATTGTCCAAGACATGGATGAATGACTCAATAAATGAGTGAAAGGTTAAGGATCACTAAAACGATCATGTTAAGAAGATTAGTAGGTCTATCTGTACATTTTCACCTTTTTTGACCTTCACAGGAACCCCAGAAGGGATCAGGAAACTTCCCTGGCACACAGGTGTAGTGAGAGAAGAGGCAGAGCTTGTTGGAGCGTGAGTGTGCCTCTGTGCAGTAGCCTCTACCTCTTGGGCCCCCACATCTGCAGGCTGGGAATGGGCATGCTAATGCATCAGTTCTGTCAAAGGGAGCTCAGCCACGACAACAGGAGGGGGAAGACTGCAAAACATGGCCTGGGAAGCCTCAGTAGAGAGTGCTCTGATGGTGTGCCACAGAGTAGATTGCAAAGGCTTGACCTGAAGTTTGTTTTTGTTTGTTTGTTTGGCTACCCTAGATCTTAGCTGCAGCATGTGGAATCTCACTTTCCTGACCAGGGATCAAACCCGGGCCCCCAGCATTGGGAGCACAGAGTCTTCGTCACTGGGCCACCAGCAAAGTCCCTGGCCTGAAGATTTTACCTTTCCTCATCCCCATCAGCAGGAAAAGTGGGTCCATTGGAAGATGTGGAGCTAGGCTCAATTGGTACCTGGCATCCCTTTTTCCTTCATAGTTCTCTGACCTTCCAGTGGGTAGGGGTTCATGTCTTGAGTGGAGGTTAGAGTGCAGAAGACCCAAGTTTAAATTCTGGGCTCCTTGCTGCTCTCCAGAAGGCCCCTCTTCACTTATAACCCGCAGCAAGTTCCTTTCTCTCTCTAAGCCTATGTTCTTAACTACAAAACTATCTGCCCAACCTAAATCCCAGGGTTGATGTTGATGTTGGGAATGTGTGTAAAAAGAACCCAAAATGGTGCCAGAGTGTAGCAGATTCTCAATATGTATTAGTTTCAGGCATTCAGTGTAGGAGGTGCTACACAGATTTTTAGACACTGTTTGGGGAAAATATAAGCGTGATTGTGGAGCTTTGGGGGTTTTTATGAATTTGAGGCCATCTGCCTCTTTCTCACTGGCCATGGATTTGATTCTGCTCAACTATGCTGAGTAAGGGCCTCTTGGAATGATTATCATGTTTGAAGGATTTTTTATTTAATCAAGTGTAAGCTGAACTGGGATTTAGCTGTTAATATTTCCATTTCTTTTTTCAATTGCTGTAAGACTTTTATAAGTAGTTTTTTACACTTGTAATAATATTCTCTCCATCTATCAGAGCAGCCTAGTATCTGATTTCCAGCCTTGTGCCCATCTAAGTCTTGTAGGGGAAGGAGGGCTGAAGAGAGAGGCGGGAGAGAGAATGTGAGTTTTTGCGAAACTCCTGTGAGTAAGTGAAATTCCATTCATATCAGGTTGATTCCAAGCAAATTCTTAGGTTCTGCAGCAGAAAAGGAAGACACACAAGAGCCATCTGTGCTGCTTCTCTGAGTGAATGCATTTATTTATTTTTAATTTTTAAAAAAATATTCAATGGGATTTAGTACATAAAATTGGTGATATTCCTATTTCAAAATATCTTTTTAAAATTTATTTTTAATTGGAGGATAATTGCTTTACAATGTTGTGTTGGTTTCTTCTGTAGAACAGCATGAATCAGCTCTAAGTATACATATGTCCCCTCCCTCTTAAGCCTCTCTCCCTCCCACCCCTCTAGGTTGAGTGAATGCATTTAGAAGTTGGTTTGCTTTGGTCTTCGGGAGTGTGCTAAGGTTATTATTAATACAGGCAGTCTCTGAGGCATAAACAATTAATTTATAATCAGTTCTTATGTAAGAATGGACACCATAACATACAGCTGCCCTCCCACTGCTCCAGACACTCCTGAATTTGAAAGCACTGGTTGGTCACTTATCCATTTGAGAAACATTTACTAGGAGCGGCAGCTCCAGCTCCAGAGGCAGAGGGGGGCTGTGTCTGAGAATGTGGTTTCTGAAACCATGTGGTTTAAATTCTGGCTGAGCAGCTGTGAGACCTTGGATAAGTGGCTCTTCAAAGACCGGCGGGAGACAATTTCCTTTTATCTTAGTTCCACAAATAGTTGTGCTTCTCCCCTGTACTTGAACTTTATACCTTAGAGATACTCAGATTCTTAAGATGATGTTGATTTTCCTCTCCCCACTGATTGCAGAAAAGCTAAGAGCTAACCACGCATGTGGCTTCTCTCTAGTAAATAGGACTTCATGCCAAGCGCTTTGTTGCCAATTTTGCTTGTGGTTCGGCTTCACTGTCTCTCGTTTTCTCCTTGCTTTGCCTGAATTTCCTTACAGAACCTTCGACGTCTAGCAGGACAGCAGGTGTGGAAGTGAGCAACCAGGCTCCACCTCTACTGTTACCTTGGCAAGTTACAATGTTTTCTCACCTGAAGTTGCTGCTGTAAGGAACAAAGGGTTTCAAGTAAATATGTGAAGTGCTTAGAGTAGTACCTGGTACACAGCCATTGCTCACTGATTATATTACTACAACGAGGCCATGATGGGGCAATGCAGCTTATGTTCTAGAACAGAGGTCCCCAACCTTTTGACACCAGGCACTGCTTTTGTGGAAGACAGATTTTCCACAGACCTGGGGTGGGTGAAGGGATGGTTTTGGAATGATTCAAACTCATTACATTTATTGCGCCCTTTATTTTTATTATTATTACATCAGCTCCACTTCAGATCATCAGCATTAGATCTTGGAGGTTGGGGACCCCTGTTCTAGAACATCCTTTATTAGAATGTAAGGTTGCTCTGCCTCTTCGTGGATAACAGCTTTGTCATGGCAAAGGGACTCACACAACTCAATGAAGCTATGAGCCAAGCAGTGCAGGGCCACCCACGATGGACGGGTCATAGTAAAGAGTTCTGACAAAACGTGGTCTGCTGGAGGAGAGAATGGCAACCCACTCCAGTATTCCTGCCTGAAGAACCTCATGAAGAGTATGGAAAGGCAAAAAGATATGATGCTGGAAGATGAGCCCCACCCCCCATGTCGGAAGGTATCTGATATGATATGGGGAAGAACAGAGGGCAATTACTAACAGCTCCAGAAAGAATGAAGCAGCTGGTCAAAGCAAAGATGCTTAGTTGTGGATGTGTCTGATAGTTAAAGTAAAGTCTGTTGATGGAAAGAAAAATATTGCATAGAAACCTGGAATGTTAGATCTATGAATCAATGTAAATTGGACATGGTCAAGCAGGAGATGGCAAGACTGAACACCGATGTGTTAGGAATTAGTGAAATAAAATGGATGGGAATCAGTGAATTTAATTCTGATGACCATTATATTTACTACTGTGGACAAGAATCCCTTTGAAGAAATGGAGTAGTCCGCATACTCAACAAAGAGTCTGAAATGCAGTACTTGGGGGGCAACTTCAAAAATGATAGAATGGTCTCAATTCGTTTCCAAGGCAAATCATTCAATATCTCAGTAAGCAAAATCTATGCCCCAACCACTGATACTCAAGAAGCTGAAGTTGACCAGTCCTGTGAAGACCTACAAGACCTAGCACTAACACCAAAAAAGATGTCCTTTTCATCATAGAGCATTGGAATGCAAAAGTAAGAAGTTGAGAGACACCTGGAGTAACAGACAAGTTTGGCCTTGGAGTACAAAATGAAGCAGAGCAAAGGCTAACAGTGTTTTGTCAAGAGAACACACTAGTCAAAGCAAACACTTTTCCAACCACCCAAGAGATGACTCTACACATGGACATCACCAGATGGTCAACACCAAGATCAGAGTGATTATGTTCTTTGCAGTCAAAGATGGAGAAGCTCTATACAGTCAGCAAAAACAAGACCTGGAGCTAACTGTGACTCCGATCATGAGTTCCTTTTTGCAAAATTCAGGCTTAAATTGAAAAAAGGAAGGAAAGCCACTAGGCCATTCAGGTATGACCTAAGTCAAATCTCTTATGATTATTCAGTGGAGGTGAAGAATAGATTCAATTAGATCTGATAGAGTGCCTGAAGAACTATGGATGTAGGTTTATAACAATGTACAGGAGGCAATGACCAAAAACATCCCAAAGGAAAAGAAATTCAAGAAGGCAAAGTGGTTGTCTGAAGAGGCCTTACAAATAGCTGAGAAAAGAAGAGAAGCAAAAGGCAAAGGAGAAAGGGAAAGATATACCCCAACTGAATGCAGAGTTCCAAAGAATAGCAAGGAGAGATAAGAAAGCCTTCCTCAGTGATCAGACAAGGCTGTGGTCCTAGTGTGATTAGATTGACTAGTTTTCTGTGAGTATGGTTTCAGTGTGTTTGCCCTCTGATGCCCTCTTGCAACACCTACCATCTTACTTGGGTTCCTCTTACCTTGGGCGTGGGGTATCTCTTCACGGCTGCTCCAGCAAAGTGCAGCCATTTCTCCTTACCTTGGACGATGGGTATCTCCTCACCGCCGCCCTTCATGACCTTCAATGTGGGATAGCTCCTCTAGGCCCTCCTGAGCCGGCACAGCCACGGCTCCGGGTAACTCCTCTCGTCGCTGCCTAAGCTATGCCCCTGGGGCAACACAAGACGGGCGGGTCATGGTGGAGAGATTTGACAGAATGTGGTCCACTAGAGAAGGGATGGCAAACCAATTCAGTATTCTTGCCTTGAGAACCCCAGGAACAGTATGAAAAGGCAAAATGATAGGATACTGACAGAGAAACACCCCAGGTCAGTAGGTGCCCAATATGCTACTGGAGATCAGTGGAGAAATAACTCCAGAAAGAATGAAGGGATGGAGTCAAAGCAAAAACAATACCCAGCTGTGGATGTGACTGGTGATAGAAGCAAGGTCCGATGCTGTAAAGAGCAATATTGCATAGGAACCTGGAATGTCAGGTCCATGAATCAAGGCAAATTGGAAGTGGTCAAACAAGAGATGGCAAGAGTGATGTTGACATTCTAGGAATCAGCAAACTGAAATGGATGGAATGGGTGAATTTAACTCAGATGACCATTATATCTGCTACTGCAGGCAGGAATCCCTCAGAAGAAATGGAGTAGCCATCATGGTCAACAAAAGAGTCTGAAATGCAGTACTTGGATGCAATCTCAAAAATGACAGAATGATCTCTGTTCATTTCCAAGGCAAACCATTCAATATCACAGTAATCCAAGTCTATGCCCCAAACAGTAACGCTGAAGAAGCTCAAGTTGAATGGTTCTATGAAGACCTACAAGACCTTTTAGAACTAACACCCAAAAAAGATGTCCTTTTCATTATAGGGGACTAGAATGCAAAAGTAGGAAGTCAAGAAACACCTAAGTAACAGGCAAATTTGGCCTTGGAATATGGAATGAAGCAGGGCAAAGACTAATAGAGTTTTGCCAAGAAAATGCACTGGTCATAACAAACACCCTCTTCCAACAACACAAGAGAAGACTCTATACATGGACATCACCAGGTGGTCAACACTGAAATCAGACTGATTATATTCTTTGCAGCCAAAGATGGAGAAGCTCTATACAGTCAGCAGAAACAAGACCAGGAGCTGACTGTGGCTCAGACCATGAACTCCTTATTGCCAAATTCAGACTTAAATTGAAGAAAGTAGGGAAAACCACTAGACCATTCAGGTATGACCTAAATAAAATCCCTTATGATTATACAGTGGAAGTGAGAAATAGATTTAAGGGACTAGATCTGATAGATAGAGTGCCTGATGAACTATGGAATGAGGTTCTTGACATTGTACAGGAGACAGGGATCAAGACCATTCCCATAGAAAAGAAATGCAAAAAAGCAAAATGGCTGTCTGGGGAGGCCTTACAAATAGCTGTGAAAAGAAGAGAAGCAAAAAGCAAAGGAGAAAAGGGAAGATATAAACATCTGAATGCAGAGTCCCAAAGACTCGCAAGAAGAGAGACGAAAGCCTTCTTCAGCGATCCGTGCCAAGACAGAGAGGACAACAACAGAACGGGAAAGACTAGGGAATCTCTTCCAGAACATCAGAGATACCAAAGGAACATTTCATGCAAAGATGAGCTCGATAAAGGACAGAAATGGTATGGACCTAACAGAAGCAGAAGATATTAAGAAGAGGTGGCAAGAATACACAGAAGAACTGTCCAAAAAAGATCTTCACGACCCAGATAATCATGATGGTGTGATCACTGACCTAGAGCCAGACATCCTGGAATGTGAAGTCAACTGGGCCTTAGAAAGCATCACTACGAACAAAGCTAGTGGAGGTGATGGAATTCCAGTTGAGCTATTCCAAATCCTGAAAGATGATACTGTGAAAGTGCTGCACTCAATATGCCAGCAAAGTTGGAAAACTCAGCAGTGGCCACAGGACTGGAAAAGGTCAGTTTTCATTCCAATCCCAAAGAAAGGCAATGCCAAAGAATGCTCAAACTACTGCCCAATTGCACTCATCTCACACGCTGGTAAAGTAATGCTCAAAATTCTTCAAGCCAGGCTTCAGCAATATGTGAACTGTGAACTTCCAAATGTTCAAGCTGGTTTTAGAAAAGGCAGAGGAACCAGAGATCAAATTGCCAACATCCTCTGGATCATAGAAAAAGCAAGAGAGTTCCAGAAAAACATCTATTTCTGCTTCATTGACTATGCCAAAGCTTTTGACTGTGTGGATCACAATAAACTGTGGAAAATTCTGAAAGAGATGGGAATACCAGACCACCTGATCTGCCTCTTGAGAAATTTGTATGCAGGTCAGGAAGCAACAGTTAGAACTGGACATGGAACAACAGACTGGTTCCCAATAGGAAAAGGAGTTCGTCAAGGCTGTATATTGTCACCCTGTTTATTTAACTTATATGCAGAATACATCATGAGAAACGCTGGACTGGAAGTAACACAAGCTGGAATCAAGATTGCTGGGAGAAATATCAATAACCTCAGATATGCAGATGACACCACCCTTATGGCAGAAAGTGAAGAGGAACTAAAAAGCCTCTTGATGAAAGTGAAAGTGGAGAGTGAAAAAGTTGGCTTAAAGCTGAACATTCAGAAAACGAAGATCATGGCATCCAGTCCCACCACTTCATGGGAAATAGATGGGGAAACAGTGGCAGACTTTATTTTTCTGGGCTCCAAAATCACTGCAGATGGTGACTGCAACCATGAAGTTAAAAAGATGCTTACTCCTTGGAAGGAAAGTTATGACCAACCTAGATGGCATATTCAAAAGCAGAGACATTACTTTGCCAACAAAGGTTCATCTAGTCAAGGCTATGGTTTTTCCTGTGGTCATGTATGGATGTGGGAGTTGCACTGTGAAGAAGGCTGAGCGCCGAAGAATTGATGCTTTTGAACTGTGGTGTTGGAGAAGACTCTTGAGAGTCCCTTGGACTGCAAGGAGATCCAACCAGTCCATTCTGAAGGAGATCAGCCCTGGGATTTCTTTGGAAGGAATGATGCTAAAGCTGAAAGTCCAGTACTTTGGCCACCTCATGCGAAGAGTTGACTCATTGGAAAAGACTCTGATGCTGGGAGGGACTGGGGGCAGGAGGAGGAGGGGATGACAGAGGATGAGATGGCTGGATGGCATCACTGACTCGATTGACGTGAGTCTGAGTGAACTCCAGGAGTTGGTGAGGGACAGGGAGGCCTGGCGTGCTGCAATTCATGGGGTCGCAAAGAGTCGGACATGACTGAGCGACTGATCTGATCTGATCTCAGTGATGAGTGCAAAGAAATAGAGGGAAACAATAGAATGGGAAAGACTAGAGATCTCTTCAAGAAAATTAGAGATACAAATGGAACATTTCATGCAAAGATGAGCATAATAAAGGGCAGTAATGGCAAGGACCTGAAAGAAACAGAAGAGATTAAGTGGAGGTGGGGAAATGAACAGAACTGTACTAAAAGGTCTTAACAGCCTGGGTAACCATGGCCATGTGCCATTCACCTAGGGCCAGATGTCCTGGAGCGTGAAGTCAAGTGGGCCTGAGGAAGCGTTACTACGAATAAAGCTAGCGGAGGTGATGAAATTCCAGCCTAGCTATTTCAAATCCTAAAAGATGATGCTGTTAAAGTGCTACACTCAATATGTCAGTAAATTTGGAAAACTCAGCAATGACCTCAGGACTGAAAAGGTCAATTTTAATTCCAATCCCAAAGAAGAGTAATGCCAAAGATTGTTCAAACTATCATACAATTGCACTCATTTCACATGCTGACAAAGTAATGCTCAAAAGCCTTCAAGTTAGGCTTCAGCAGTACATGAACCAAGAATTTCCAGATGTATAAGCTGGACTTAGAAAAGGCAGAGGAACCAGAGATAAAATTGCCAACATTCATTGGATCATGGAGAAAGCAAAGGTGTTCCAGAAAAATATCTACTTCTGCTTCATTGACTATGCTAAAGCCTTTGATTGTGTATGTCACAGCGAACTGTGGAAAATTCTTGAAAGAGAATTTTTAAAGAGTACTCTTTTAAAGAGTATCAAACTACTTTACCTGTTTCCTGAGAAACCTGTTTGTGGGTCAAGAAGAAATAGAATGGGACTAAGAACAACTGACTGGTTCAAATTTGGGAAGGGAGTACGTCAAGGCTTTTGGGAAGGGAGTACGTCAAGGCTGTGTATTTAACTTCTGCTTATTTAATGTAGAGTACATCATCCAGTACTGGGCTGGATGAATTGTAAGCTAAAATCAAGATTGCCAGGAGAAATATCAATAAACTCAGATATGCAAATGATACCACTCTAATGGCAGAAAGTAAAGAGGAACTAAAGAGCCTCTTGATGAAGGTGAAAAAGGAGAGTGAAAAAGCTGGCTTAAAACTCAACATTCAAAAAACTAAGATCATGGCGTCTGGTCCCATCTCTTCATGGGCAATAGATGGGGGAAAAGTAGAACAGTGATAGATTTTATCTTCTTGGGCTCCAAAATCATTGCAGATGTTGACTGTAGCCATGAATTTTAAAAAGACGCTTGCTCCTTGGAAGAAAAGCTATGACAAACCTAGATAGCATATTAAAAATCAGAAATATCACTTTGCCGACAAATGTCTATATAGTAAAAGCTATGGTTTTTCCAGTAGTCAATATGAATGTGAGAGTTGGACCATAAAGAAGGCTGAGCACTGAAGAATTGATGCTTTTGAACTGTGGTTCTGGAGAAGACTTTTGAGGGTCCCTTAGACTGCAAGGAGATCAAATCAATCAGTCCTGAATACTTATTCAAAGGACTGATGGCTGGAGCTAATGCTACGAGCCTACTTATTGGAAAAGACCCTGATGCTTAGAAAAATTGAAGGCAAAAGGAGAAGGGGGCAGCAGAGGAAGACATGGTTAGATAGCATCGCTGACTCTCAATGGACACGAATGTGAGCAAACTCCAGTAGATAGTGGAGGACAGAAGAGCCAGGTATGCTGCAGTCCATGGGGTCGCAGAGCCGGACGTGACTTCGTGATTCAGTAACAACAAGGTTGCACTAAGACCCAAATCTGAGGAAGTTTCAGGGGCCTGAAATCCAGCCTGCCTTCCACTTTCTAGAACTCAGAGGCAGCTGCACCCACTCAGAGAAAGGGGAACCCTATAAACGTAGGCCTAACCTTCTCTTTTCCTCATTCTTTACAAGTTGAATGTTCCTGAAAGATAACAAATAACAAAATTGAAAAAGCTCTTTCTTTTGGAAGAAGTTTAATCAAAAGAAGTTTAATCTGATGTCAGCTTGTATCCAAAAGGACAGCTCCTTCCGAATATGTTTCTCCTAAAGGAGAAGGGCCTGATCTCACTCACCCTTGAATATCCAGTCAGGTTCCATTTCTTTAATAAATGAATTACGATAACTGGGAGGCCCCAATTGCCAAATTGGAAAAGTATGGTTATTTACCCAGTTTGTCCTCCCCCAGTCTGCACACACACATCCCTCCCTCTCTATCTGTGCCCCTCAAACCAACCTGGTGCTTCTCTTTACTCACCTGCTGCCACCTGCTGGAAGAGAAGAAACTTGGCCATCATGGAATAGTGTCCTGAGGACCTCGGAGCTCCGAACCGCCATCTGCACCTCAGATGCCTCCAACCTGCAGGTGTATCAGAGAGGGTACCAAGGTGCTGGCCAAGCTCCAAGCTAAGGGCTGCCTGAGTCACCACTCCAGCTGTTCCCATAGCCCAGCTTGCTATCTCTACAGTTGCCCTCAAAGATTGTGCCAAGTTGTCCAGTTTCAGTGTTCCTCAGGGAATGGAGACGATCCCCACAATGAACACCTCCTGCAGAAAAACTGCCTGGGCCCTAAGTGCGCAACTCTTAACGGCTCAGCTCCTTTAGTTCACACTCGTCCCTCACCCTCCAATACTCCCAAGTTGGACCAGGATCAAAATGGGCTCCACTATCAGCTACACATTGGAGAAGGAAATGGCAACTCACTCCAGCATTCTTGCCTGAAAAGTCCCAATGACAGAGGAGCCTGGCAGGCTACAGTCCATGGGGTCACAAAGAGTCAGACGTGATTTAGTGACTAAACAACAACAAATCAGCTACATCATGTCTAGAACTATCACTCCTTCATTAACCCCGTTTCTTCCTACCTCCTTCCTTTGTGAGTGTTTTCTGGAGAGAGTCCCACCACCCCACACCTCCAGCCCCATTACCTTCCCTACTCTCTGGCCTCAGCCCAGCCTACTTCCTCCATCACACAAGGCCTAATATTTTGAAAGCCCAAGAAAAGAGATTGCAACCGCAACACCTTTTCTTCCAGGGCCCTTGCAAACTCCTGGATACAAATAGACATATGACACGCCATTCTTCCCAGTAGCCAAAACTCCAAAGCTAAAAGACAGGGGCAATGTCTAACCCTTTCACTTCCAGCACCTCAGCAACAGATAGCTACCCAGCCAAAGATCTTCCCACACCTATTTCACTCACTGAAGCCAACTGCGGTCATAGTTTCTGTGTCTACAAGTGTTCTCTTCACAATCTTGTGAGATGCCCTGGTTTGGTTGCCTTCTCATCTCACATCAACTCTCTCATCCATTCAGTAGGTATAGACTTTAGAGCAAGTCACTCGAAAACCCACCTGATAATGCCTGGGAATTTCATGACCCATCAGCAGGGGACAGGAATAAGCCTGAACCCAGAAATCTCAGCAAGAAAGGAAAAGCATGGGCCAGTCCCACCAGGAAGTGAAAACAGGCTGCCAAGGTGGAAAAATGATCTCCCAAGGTGGGTTTCACAGATTTAGTGAACAAAAATGTAGGAAGCCCAGTTAAAGTTGAATTTCAGGGACTTCCCTGGTGATCCAGGGGTTAAGCCTTCGCCTTCCAAAGCAGGAGGTGTGGGTTTGATCCCTGGTTGGGGAATTAAGATCCCATATGCTTCCTGGCCCAAAAAAAACAAAACAAAAACCAGAAATGACATTGTAACAAATTCAATAAAGACTTAAGAAAAAAGTGGTTCACATTAAAAAAAAAAATGAATCTCAAAGAAACAACACAAAATTTTTAGTGTAAGTAGGACCTGAGTACTATTTGTGCATCCCGTGTTTTCTCTGGCAAGCCTATCCCAAGGCCTATGAGCAACTGTCAAGCCCACTTAGCCCTCATGGAAGCCCCAGAACCACAGAGCTGGCCTGGCCAGCTCAGAATTCATTTCATAGCCTGGGTATCTGGGAGGTGGTCAGAGTCACGGGTCACATGCAGCCTCTGTGTGGGCCATGTGGATGTGAACCACTCAGGCGGGAGGTAAACCAGAGTAAACAGCCCTGAGCTGCAGGAGAAAAAGACAGTTTCCAGGAAGAGATTAGAGGAGAGGATGCAGGCTCCTGCTTCTACAGTGAGGGCCCGCCCAATGTGCTTGCCTCTTGGCTTCAGTGGCTCCTGTGTGTTTCACTTGGAGAAGCGTTTGGGGAGCCATGCTCTGTGGTGTGCACACTCTCTAAAGCAATGAGAAGCTTTTCTCCTACAGACCAGTGTTTTATAGAGTGGCTTTATTCCTCTAACTCTAAACATGTTTGTTTCGCCAGTGAAAGGAAAAGGAGGTGCAAGCTGGGGTCGAGGTGGCCAGACCAGAAGTCCAGGGGGCAGCCGCCCAAACAGACGGCCCTTGGCAGGGGCCACCTGGCAGGCAGATGGTTCAGGGCGGAGTGAGTGAGCAGCCTCCCTGAGTCCTGAGTAGGGCCCTGCAGGGATTTCCAGCACTTTCAGACCTGAATGATCCAGAGAGGAATAATCATAAAAATTCCTCATACTTCAAAGGCTACAAAGCTTATTCATAGACATCCTCTCATCAGGCCCTTGTACCAGATGCATGAGGCAGGGGAGCCTGAGCAGGAGAGGAAGACACAACTTCCCCAGAATTATAGACATGGTGAGGAACGGAGCCAGACTCAAACCCAGAGATTATTCCCAGGTGGTCAGATGCCATATTGCTCTTTCTGGGGGAATGGATGGCCATGGGCAAACGCCGGGCAGAGTGACCAGCTGTCCGATTTGTTCAGGGAACAGGGGTTTCCTAGGATGTGTGATTTTTAATGCTAAATTCAAGACAGTCCTGAGCACATAGGTTGGTTGGTCCCTCTACTTGAGAGCCAGCAGGGGTTCATCCTGTCTCCATTCCCACCTGCTTCTGATGGGGTCATCTATGCAGAGACTTAACAGGAGTTAGAAAGGGGCAGAAAGGTTAGAGAAGAAGCAGAACTTGAAAAGCTTGTGGTCTCACTTCTGAGTCTTCTCAAGCTGATTCTTCCACCTGGTGCCCCCTACATTCCCCATGTTTTCTCTTCTGTCCCTCATTTAGTTCAGTTCTAAATACCTTTCCAGTCTCCTGACAGGATCTAGGATACCACCTCCTCCAGGAGCATCTCTGGCCTCTCTAAGACTGTGTGCTCACATGAAGACTTACTTCATCACTGAATTTTGTGTTGAATTTACTTGTTGATTTGCCTATCTCCTCCCTAGAAAGCAACTCCATGAGGGTAGGGGCTGAATATTCATGCATTTATTGATTCATCGAATACTGATAGACCACCAACTGTGTATCAGTCACAGCCATATGATGTATCCTAGGATTACAAGATGCTGGAAGCAAGTCCAATACCTGCCCTCTTGGAGTTTACAGTCTGTTGGATGAGACAAATGTCAGTATACATAAGCACACAAGTAACAGCAAAATTACAACTATGTGGATTGTAAAAAAAACCATTTGCTTTGTGTGTGTGTTCTTAGTTGCTCAGTCTGACTCGCTGCAGCCCCATGGATTGTAGCCCACCAGACTCCTCTGTCCATGAAATTATCTAGGCAAGAATACTGGCGTGGGTTGCCATTTCCTGCTCAAGGGGAATCTTCCTGACCCAGGGATTGAACCCACGTCTCTTGTGTCTCCTGTATCGGCAGGCAGATTGTTTACCACTAGCACCATCTTTTGATTGCCTTGTAACATATTCCACATAGGAGAATACCCAACATTAGCTGATTTTATGATGGGGGACCAGGGAGGTAGGGGTGTCAGAGAAGCTTCTCCTGGGGAAGTGATGATGGAATGGAAATTCTGAGGTCAAGAAGTGGTTAACTAGGAAGAAGGGCAAGACCCAGAGAGAACTCTAAGCAGAAGGAGCAGCCTGTTCCCTCGTTTTGGGTGAGAAAACAGCACTTTACATCAAAGATTTTTAACGGGGTGATTTTGCATCTGCAGGGGACATTTGGCTATGTCTGGAAATATATTTTTTGCCACAACTTAGGAGGAGGGATTCTCCTGGCATTTAGTAGCCAGAAGTCAGAGATGCTGCTAAATACCCTATGATGCATAAGACAATCCCCTGCCGCGAAGAATGATCTGGTTCAAAATGTCAGTGGTGCCTCTGTTGGTGGAACAGAGAGCAAAGGGGAAAGTGGTGTGAGCAGAGGCTGAAAACCCTGAGGATTGTGTAGGCAGGGTGACATGAACAGATCAATGTTTGGAAATATCAGTCTAGCTGTAGCATGAAGAACAGAAAAGACAAGAGTGGAGGTGCAAAGATCAGTTGTGGACGATTGTAGTAGTCCAATTGACAGATGGTCCAGTTGACAGACTGGACCAGGACTTTGCTGGCAAAGAGAGAAAGACCTGAACGGATTCCTCAGCCACTGAGAAGGGATCTAATAGGACATAGGTTGGAGGAGGAGGTGTCAAGCCTGGTTTTCTCACTTGAGTACTTGTATGTGTTTGTGTGTTAGTTGCTCACTCCTGTCCGACTCTTTTCGACTCCATAAACTCTAGCCCACCAAGCTCTGTGCATGGAATTCTCCAGGCAAGAATACTGTAATGGGTTGCCATTCTCTTCTCCAGGGGTCTTCCCAACTCAGGGATTGAACCCAGGTCTCCTGCATTGCAGGCAGATTCTTTACTGTCTGAGCCACCAGGGAAATCTGAGTACCTGTATAGGTGATCATAATAGGTGGTCACAGCATGTATGATTCTACATGCATCAGCTGACTCAATCCTCACAACTCCCTGAGGAAATTAAGCATAGAGTAACACATTCAACCAAAGGGCTTGGCCGCTACCCACACTCAGGCGGTTTGGCTCTGGGGCTGCCAGTTGCTGCTCTAAATAATGCCACTGTCCACTCAGTGGTGAACTAGAGTGGGGGACCAGGTTTGGCCAAGGCCTGTGAGCTCACCTTTGGGCATGTTGAGTTTGAGATCAAGTAAGAGAGCCAGATGCACAGACTGCAGCCCAAAGGAGACTCACATGCCTCATAGCTGAAGCCCCCCATACCCTAGTACTATGCCTGCCGCATAGCAGGGGCTCAGGGCACAGCTGCTGAATGGGCCAGTGGCTTTAACTCACTGGTTAAAATGAACACTGATTGAGCTAGGCTATATTTAAGGCACTGTGCCAGGTGGTAGATGTACCCAGGTAAATGAAAAACAGACCTGGCCTCTGGAGGCTTCAAACCCCTGAAAAAAAAAAAAAGCAAACACCTGAACTTGAATGACCTGGAGCTCCATGTAGCCACAGCCTCAAGCTTGGTCTTCTCCTGTCTCTTACCTGAAAGTCTTACGGGGCAACATCCAGTGTCTGTGAGGAAACTCTGGGCTTCCCAGGTGGCGCTAGTGGTAAAGAACCTGCCTGCCAATGCAGGAGACGTAAGAGATGTGGGTTTGATTTCTGGGTTTGGAAGATTCCCCTGGAGAAGGGGAACTCACTGGCAACTCACTCCAATGTTTTTGCCTGGAGAATCCCATGGACAGCTGGTGGGCGACAGTCCATAGGGTTGCAGAGAGTCAGACACAACTGAAGCAACTTAGCAAGCACACTAAGTCTCAGAGGCTAGAATTCAGTTGTCAAGATCCCACCAGCAAAAAACCAATGAATAAAATCAAAGACCTTGAGGTGTGTATGGGTGCACTTCTACAGGGAGCATTCATTCTCCATGTACTCTGCATGCCTAGAGCTCTCTACAGGCTCTCTATACCAGGGAATCGTAAATCCTGATGCTGACCTTTCTGCTTGGAGAGAAAGAAAAGGAGAAGCTCACCAGTTCTTAAAAACTTCTAATTTTGTGTGGCTGCCCGAGGGTATGAAGCTGGATGATGGGCTTCACTTTGCTTTGCAGGCAAGCCCAGGGCTCTGCGGTTTCCTCCCACAGTGAGAAGACTTAGTTTCTCTGAGGGTGGGGCTGAACTTGGGTGAGCTGTTTTCTTGTTTTGCAGGACTGATATTCTCAGGTCCAGCTACATAATTTGCAGCTGTGCTGTGCTTGGTTGCTCAGTCACGTCTGACTCTTTGCAACCCCTTTGCAACTCCTAGCCAGCCAGGCTCCTCTGTCCATGGGGATTCTCTAGGCAGGAATACTGGAGTGGGTTGCCACACCCTCCTCCAGGGGATCTCCCCAACCCAGGGTTCAAACCCAGGTCTCCTGCATTGCAGGCAGATTCTTTACCATCTGAACCACCAAGGGAAGCCCAAGAATACTGGAGTGGGTATCCCCTTCTCCAGGGAATCTTCCCAAACCAGGAATCAAAATGGGATCTCCTGCATTGCAGGTGGATTCTTTACCAGCAGAGCTACCAGGGAAGCCCATATAATTTGCAGGGCCCAATGCAAAATGACCTTTTGAACAAGATCCCTTGTTCAAAAATCATTAAAATTTCTAAGTGGCATTAGCAGAGTATTAAACCAAGTGTAGAGTCCTTCTGAGCATGGGGCCCTGTTACACCCTGAAATGCCGTGAGTACACCCTGGAGCACCTTCAGAGCCTTGGGTGGTAGCGCGGGTGCTACAGGCAGGGCAGGCCAGGGAGTGCTGTCCCTCCCCCACTTTCACTCCGTGCCACCCACGTGGAGGGAAGAGTGAATTTTGGAGCTGGACCAGGTCTCCAAATCAGTAGGCCAACCCCTCCAGCAAAGTCATCAGCAGGCACAGTGGGCCAGAGGAGCAACTCCCAAGGGACGACACAAGAGCAGCCCCCACTTTGCTGCAGCGGATGAGAAGTGGCCGCCAAAGGGGCTGGTCTTTCTTCACTTGCCTGGCTTCCATCAAATCCAGCATCCAGGAGCACTTCTCCACCTTCCTCCCTCATGCCTCAAGCTGTTTGGACTTCCTCACTCCAAAGTGTTGCTCTTGCTGGTCCATGTTTCTTTATTTACTTAATTAAACCAACATTTCTTGAGTGCCTAATATCTGCCTGGCATGGCTCTAGGCCCTAGTGATAGAGTGGAATGGACCCATGCTGCCCTCCTGATTAAAATATGGAAAGAAATCTCTATCAACAGGCAAATAGCTGCTACCCTAAGTGGTCCTCCATTGTTCCCCTTGCCCATCCTGGTCACACCAACCCCTTTCCCTGGCCCCCAACAGCTCACAAAGATCCAATAAGAGAAACACCTGCTCTAGAGCTATGGGCAGTATCGATTCTGACTGGTTGGAAAAGGAAAGCAGGTAAGGGGTGAAAGAGTTCTTTTGAGATTCAGGGAGGACCTCTTGACACATGTAACCTCGGAGCAGAGACCTGAGTGAAACAAGGGAATGCAGGGCAAGCAGACTCTGGGCAGAAGGGATGTTAGATGCAAAGGCCCCGAGGTGGGATGTGGTATCAAGTTCAAAGGCACAAAAAGTCCAGCAGGACAAGGGCTTCCCTGATAGCTCAGTTGTTAAAAAAAATCTGCCTGCTAGGCAGGAGATCCCAGTTTGATTTCTGGGTTGGGAAGATCCACTGGAGAAGGGATAGGCTACCCACTCCAGTATTCTTTCTCTTATGACTCAACTGGTAAAGAATCCACCTGCAATGCAAGAGACCCCGGTTCGATCCCTGGGTTGGGAAGATGGTCTGGAGAAGGGAAGGGCTACCCACTTCAATATTCTGGCCTAGAGAATTCCATGGACTGTGCATAGTCCATAGGGTCGCAAAGAGTCGGACACTACTGAGCGACTTTCACTTTACACTTTTACTTTAGGACAAGAGCAAGAAGCAGAAGTAGGGACAGGAAGCTAGCGAGTGTATCTTGAGGGTTTGGCATGCCACAGTTGGAATGTGGGTTTTATTCTGAGTGTGATGGGAAACCAACGGAGGGTTTTGCACAGAAAAGTAACAGGAACTGCTTTACAGTTTGCACTGGGACGACCCAGAGGGATGGAATGGGGAGGGAGGAGGGAGGAGGGTTCAGGATGGGGAACACATGTATACCTGTGGCGGATTCATTTTGATATTTGGCAAAACTAATACAGTTATGTAAAGTTTAAAAATAAAATAAAATAAAAATAATAAAAAAAATAAAATAAAATAAAAAGATTTTGTAAGGACTTCCCTGGTGGTCAAGTGGTTAAGACTTCACCTTCCAATGCAGGGAGGGTGGATTCAATCCCTGGTCCTGGAGCTAAGATCCACACGCCTCTTGGCCAAAAAATCGAAACATAAAACAGAAGCAGTATTGTAACAAATTCAGTAAAGATTTTAAAATGCTCCACATTAAAAAATAGAAACGATTTTATTTTTTGGAGTAGTTTTAGATTTACCACAAAATTGAGAGGGAGCTACAGAATTTTCATACACCTGCACCTACACACACATAATGTCCCCCATTATCAACATCACTCAACAGAATGGTACCTTTGTTATCAAAGATGAACATACACCGAACCCGTCGTCTACCACTCATGGTGTTGTACATCCTATGGGCTTGGACAAATGTATAATGACATGCATCCACCATTATAATATCAGAGTATTTTCACTGTTCTAAAAACCCTCTGTGCTCTGTCTATTCATATCTTCCCCCTCCCACACTTGGCAACCACTGATCTTTTTATAGTCTCCCTAGTTTTGCCTTTTCCAGAATGTTGTAGAGTTGGAAGCATACAGCATGCAGCCTTTTCAGATTGGCTTCTTTCACTTAGTAATATGCGTGTAAGTTTCCTTCATGTCTTTTCACGGCTTGATGGCTCTTTCTAGTGATGAATAATATTCTATTGTCTGGATGTATCACAGTTTATTTTTTCCCCAGCATGTACATAAATAGCATTTTATTTTTAATAATAACCTTGATATCTGAGTGATAAAATTGTTTTGCATGGAGTTTTTCCTTAGCAATTCTGAATTGAGAACATACCATAATCAAAAGTGACTATTCAAAGATTTAAGGATTCTATTTTGGCTAATACAATTTTATCATTATTAAATTCAGTGTATTAAATAATACCAAAATGTGTTAACTTTTAAAAACCATGATTTAAAAAAAAATAAGTAGAAAAAAATATAAACATGAAATCCTGCATAGCCAAATTGAAGTAGAGACCTCAGTTCATTCAGTTAATAGTATCAGTGAATAAAATTGTACAATTTTGACAGTCAAATAATGGCTTCCCAGTTTTCATCTTAGTTGTATGAAAGGAAAACATACCATTCTTGGATTCAGTTAATGTGTTTGTTTTAGGTTCCAAATTACTTTAATGGTAGCATTTTTGAAAAAGCAAAAATGGTATAATACCTTTTCCTCATGTCCTGAAGCATTTTATCTGCTGCTGCTAAGTCACTTCAGTCGTGTCCGACTCTGTGCGACCCCAGAGACGGCAGCCCACCAGGCTCCCCCGTCCCTGGGATTCTCCAGGCAAGAACACTGGAGTGGGTTGCCATTTCCTTCTCCAATGCATGCAAGTGAAAAGTGAAAGTGAAGTTGCTCAGTCATGTCTGACTCTTCGTGACCCCATGGACTGCAGCCTTCCAGGCTCCTCCATCCATGGGATTTTCCAGGCAAGAGTACTGGAGTGGGGTGCCATTGCCTTCTCCAAAAAACAGATATTCATTCACACTGTTGTTTAAAAATATAGCTATAAGTTCCCAAAGTGAAATAACTCAAAGTTATAGTTCCCGTAGCAATTATATTTTTTATTTTTAATTAATTCATTTGTTTTAATTGGAGGATAATTACTTTCCAGTATTGTGACAGTTTTTGCCATACAGCAACATGAATTGGCCACAGGTATACATGTGTCCTCCCATCCTGAAACCCCTCCCACATCTGTCGCCACCCCATCCCTCTGGGTTGCCTCAGAGCACTGGCGTTGGGTGCCCTGCTTCATGCATGGAACTTGCACTGGTCATCTGTTTTACATATGGTAATGTACAGGTTTCAAAGCTCTTCTCTCAAATCACCCCACCCTTGCCTTCTTGGTTCACGATTTTGGCAAACATGAGTAAAGCTTCTGTAAACATTCATATGGAGCTTTCGTGTGGACATAGATTTTTAACTCCTTGAGTGCAAAAGTCTGTTCTTTATATCTGTGTCTCCTTTGTCGACCTGCATATAGGATCATCATGTCCATCTTTCTAAATTCCATGTATATGCATTAATATTACAGTATTTGTCTTTCTCTTTCTGACTTACTGCACTCTGTATAATGGGTTTCATCTACCTCATTAGAATTGACTCAAATGCGTTCCTTTTTATAGCTGAGTAATATTCCATTGTATATATGTACCACAACTTCCTTATCCATTCATCTGCCAATGGACATGTAGGTTGCTTCCATGTCCTAGCTATTGTAAATAGTGTATCACAGTTTATTTATCCATCCACTTATTGAACAATGTCTAAGTTGCTTGGTTCATGATTTTGGCAATCATGAGTAAAGCTTCTGCAAACATTCATATGGAGCTTTCGTGTGGATGTAGATTTTTAACTCCTCGAGTAAATACCAAGGAGTGCTGGATTGTAGGGTAACAGTAGGTTTAGTTTTATAAGAAACTGACAAAACTATCTCCCAAAGTTGCTGTGCTATTTTGCATTTCCACCAGCAATTTCTGGTGCTGAAACACGTCCTCACCAGCATTTGGCACTGGCAATGTTCTGGATTTTGGCTATTCTAATAGGTATTTAGTGGTACCCCATTGTTTTAACTTGCATTTCCCTGATGCCATGACATAGAGCATCTGTTCATGTGCTTATTTGTTCTCTGTATATCTTCTCTGGAGCAGTGTCAGTTAAAGTCTTTGGCTTGTTTTTAAAATCAGATTGTTTGGTTATTGTTGAGTTTTAAGAGTTCTTTGTATATTATGGATAGCATCCTTTATCAATCAGTTGTGTCTTCATAAATATTTTCTCCAAGTCTGTGGCTTGTCTTCCCATCCCCTAACCTTTTCAATATTGTCTTTCACAGAGTTGTTGTTTTTTTTTTTAATTAAAAATTTTTATTTATTTTTTAATTTTAATTTATTTTTGGTTGTGCTGGGTCTTTGCTGCTGAGTGCAAATGTTCTTTAGTTGTGGTAAGTGGGGGCTACTCTTTGTTTTGGGGCACAGGCTTCTCATTGCAGCGGCTTCTCTTGCTGTGAAGCACAGGCTCTAGGCACATGGGTTTCAGTAGTTGTGGCATAAAGGCCTAGTTGTTCTGTGGCATGTGAAATCTTCTCAGACCAGGGATTGAGTTCATGTCCCCTGCACTGGCAGGTGGATTCTTATCTACTGTGACACCAGGGAAGCCCCATAGAGAAGTTTTTAAGTTTAGTGAAGTCCAACTTGTCAATTATTTCTTTCATAGATCATGTCTTGGGTGTTGTGTCTAAGAAAGCATTACTATACTCAAGATGATCTAGGTTTTCTCCTACGTCACCTTCTAGGAGTTTTACAGTTTTGAGAAGGGTATAAGGTCTGTGTCTAGATTCGTCCTTTGGCACGTGGTTGTCCCATTGTTCCAGCACCATTTGCTAAGAAAACTCTCTTTGCTCCATTGCATTGCTTTTGTTCCCTTTCCTTGTTTGCCTTTCAATAGATCACTCTGGCTGCCACGAGTGATCTATAAAATGTAAATGACAAGTTTCTGTTCTGTAGTAATAAGTAGATAGTATTTGTGGGAATTATTATGTGCCAGAACCATTGTAGGAAACTTCCAGGTCTTACTTCAATTAATTCCTTAAAACAATCCTATGAGGTTGCTTGAGTACTATCTATATTCTTTCAGATAAGGGAACTGAAGCACAGAAAGTGAAAAACTCACTCAAGGTCACACCATCACCAGATGACGGAGCAGGCTGGGATTCAGATGCAGGCAACTTGATGACAAAAACGACATCTACTGTTATGCCTGCTAGAAACCATAAAAGCTAACTCGTTTATCTGGCTGTTTGCTGGGCTCTGTTCTAGGGCATTGCAAGGGTGAATTCACTTAACCTCACAGCAGTCTGACGAGGTGGCCGTGACTGTCGCTGTGTTAGAGAAGAGCTCGCTGCTTCCGTCACCCGTCGGCGGGAGGCAGAGCTGGGACTGATCGCAGGCACTCAGCTCTAGAGCCTGTGCTCCCAACCGTCACACAAAACCACCCCTGAGCTTCCAGGATATCATTCTCAGTATTTTGATATATGCTTGAAACGTGTCATAATTTGAACATTTTGATGAAAATAAAAACTGAATTGAAACAGAAGATGTTTGCAGTAGTCTTGAGTACCGTGGGGAGGATGAAGACTTGAACACACTCCTGCTGTGAGCTGGAGGAAAACCAGGTGGCCCCTGCCATTGGCCATCAGGGGTCAGCCGGCCCTTGTCGCTGCCTTGCTCCATCATTCCTGGGCCTGTCTCTACCTCCTTGCCTCCGCATTGCATTGTAATCATCCGTTTCTGTCTGTCTGTATCTCCATAGACTATGAGATATTGGAAGGTGAGTCCCTTTTGAATTCAGCTTTGTGCCTTGAAGAACAGGGCCTATTCAAGAGCTGGTGTAAAATAGTGGTTGTAGGATGAATAATGAGGCCCAAGTAAAGAAACCGATTGCTCCTTTTGCAAGTGCCCACACCACCTCCTCCCCTCATAGAGGAGCTGACATCTGGGAGTCCTCACTAAGCAAAGCTGGGGCCCCAGCTCCAGACAGCCCACAGCTTAGATGCAGGAACTAAGGCCTAGGACAGTGGGGAAACTGTCAGGTGTCAACCTGAAAGATCGCAGCTCAGGAGGGCGGATGGCGAGGCAAAGAGAGATGGGAGGACCTCTGCTTTGATTGACAAAGCTTGGTGACAAGACAAGCTGCCTTTGAAGGATGTTGCACTACCACTGAATGAGCTTCCTGACCTGAACAGGAAGACTTGGACACCAGAGAATCTGCTCAAGAACAAAAAGATGAAGTGTAAGGGATTAGCTTTATGGCAACTCCAAGAGAACATCCCCCACCCCATTGGAAACTGACATCTAGCTTCTTTTTCAGGGATAGATTATTTTCATTTATTTTTTATTATATATTGGAATAGAGTTGATTTACAATGTTGTGTTAGTTTCCAGTGTACAGCAAAGGGATTCAGCAATACACATATACATATCTATTCTTTTTCAGATTCTTTTCCCATTTAGATTATTACAGAATATTGAGTAGAGTTCCCTGTGCTATACAGTAGGTCCTTGTTAATTATGTATTTTATAAATAGTATGTTGCTGCTGCTATCTGGTTGCTAAGTCGTGTCCAACTCTTTGCGAATCCATGGATTGTAGCCCGCCAGGCGCCTCTGTCCACAGGATTTCCCAGGCAAGAATACTGGAGTGGGTTGCCGTGTCCTTCTAGGGATCTTCCTGACCCAAGGACTGAACCCATGTCTCCTGCTTAGCAGGCAGATTCTTTACCACGGAGCCACCTGGGAAGCCCTATAAACAGAAGTGTGTGTATGTTAATCCCTAACTCCTAATGCATCCCTCTCTCCCACCTTTCCCTTTGGTAACCATACATTTGTTTTCTATGTCTGCAATACTGTTTCTGTTTCATAAATAAGTTCATTTGTATCATTTTTAAAGTTAACATATAAGTGATATTATATAATATTTGTCTTTCTCTGTCTGACTCACTTCATTTAGTATGATAATCTCTAGGTCCAAGGGGTGGATTTAAACAAAAAAATACATAGATTCCAAATGTTTTCTTTCAGTTTCTCAATTTGGTTTCTTAGTGATAAATCAACTCTCAAAAAGTATACCCACTTGGTTTGTGGCAGCAAAATGCAACATAAAAATATCCATCAGAATGGGAAACTATTTAGATTTCTTAGGAATGCAGAATATTTAACTTCTTTGAGCCTAAAACATTTCATACGTGGGTTTGTGTTTGACCATGATAAGTTAAACACTTGCCTTTGTCTCTGATTTTGATTTAGTCAGAGCTGAACACTTCCCAGATACTTACATGTGTCCTGTGATACAAGATGACTGAAGATATGAAAGAGAAAGGCAAAGAAAGAGGAAGCCAGATTTAAGGAAAATATTAACATCTCAACCCACACTGAGGAGCGAGAGGGCTGAGACAGTGTGTTTGAAGCTTGGAGTTGTCATGGATATACAGATAGTCCACTCACCGATTACTAAGATTCCTAAGATTCTTCAAGGTATTTTCAAACTTTAGAAAAAATTTACAGATTTAAAAGTTATCTGATGGTTAAAGAAAAAAAAATCAACCCCAGAGCTTCAGTAACACTGCTCATGATCATTTCAGCCATGACAGCTCCCAGGCAAAGCATGAAATCTGGTCTTCAAAGTGTAGATTTGAAGGTTCACTAATCTCAAGTCTCCACCAGCATGTTCATCTTCAGAGAAATGTCATATGTTGTGACCATGCCTCTTTTGCTTATCTGATTGCAACATATTCCTCAGAAAAGGAAGGCCTTCTTAGTTCCTTGTAGAACTACTGTGAACTACTATGTCATTCACTGTATTAATTTTTTAAAACTGGTCAGAATTTATCTTTAATTTTCTAAGTTTCTAGATAAAAACAGACCTCCAAATTATCTTGGTTTTCTCTCTCTCCCTTACCTCCCACTCCCAGTCAGCTGCCAAGCCCTGTCAGCCCTGCCTACACAACTCTATCTCTTATATCCATCCCGACCCTTCTCTCCCGTGGCTGCTGTTTACCTCATTAGCCTCCTAGCCGCCTCCCTGTCTTGGTTTCCTGTCTGTCCTCCTCCATGGCGTCTTCCACGTTACAGATAGGTCTGTCTTCATCCATGTCTGGGACCGAGCAATGGCTTAGTCAATGTTCGCTGACCCTGAATCTTTGATCTTTCCAGCATCTTATTCAGAACTCTAAAGGTGCTCCGCAACCGCCACACATGGTGTCTGAACTCTTTGGCCTGTCCCTGGACACCCTCCCCAATCTGACCTGGCCCAGTGTCACTGCCTCCCTCCTGGAGCCTCCATCTGGCCAAGCTGAGAGGCCGCCTCTGGTGCTTTCCTGCTCCTTATCCTTTGTTCACTCTGCCTTTTTTACTTGCAACACCCTTTCCCCCAAATACATACTACCTACTTCCTACATACTACCTACTCTGCAGGAAGCAGCTCCAGTGCCACCACCTCCTTGAAGTTGTTCCTGATCCCACCAGCCGGATGCCTCCTCTCCTAAGTGAGGAGAGAGCACTCTTTTGTTCTCTCTCTCTTTCTCCTTTTGGAAATTCTTGTCATTTAAGTACACACCATCCTAGGTTGTGTGTATTTTGAGACCAACATCTGTGTCTTTACTGCAATATCATATGTAAAATGCACATCCATGTGCCTGCCATGTAGCAAGCATTCAGTGAATGCTAGAGTCTCCCCTTTTCTGTCAAGCTTTTTATAAGATCAGCAGCTTAAATCTCTGCAGTACAACTTTTCTTGAGGAGTCCAGGGATTTCACAGTTGTGTCTCTCTGCTTATTTTGGAAACAAGAATATGGGATAGCAGAACAAAATCAGACCTGAGTCTGAACCTGGGTTCTTCTTTAAAAATATATTTATTTATTTATTTGGCTGCCCTGGGTCTTAGTTGTGGCATGCGGGCTCTTGTTGGCAGCATATGGGGTCTAGTTCCCTGACCAGGGATTGAACCCAGACCCCCTGCATTGGGAGCATGAAGTCCTAGCCTCTGGACCAGCAGGGAATTCCCTGAACCTGAGTTCTGCCATATCACCTATCACCTTGTTGATTTTATAAAATTTGCCTACATTCATTTTTCACCATTAGAATAGATTTCTTTTCCACTATATTAGAACTGACTCTTCAAATAGAAACAGGCAAATAAGATAGAAGTTTATTGACCTTTCATGTAATGTCCATAGGTGGGCAGGTGGTTGAGGACAGATAGGACACTGTCTCTGAGCCCAGCCAGGGGCCTGGGTCCTTTTTGTTACACGGCTCCAGTGTTGCCCAGATGAGCTAAAGCTCACTCCCCAGGCCCACAACCACATCCATTTCCAGGGCCCAGGAAGGTGAGCAGAGAGGAAATATCTCCCTTAATAATGACTTTACCCAAAGTGGTACATATTAATTTTGTTCAAAACCTACTGAACAGAATTTAATCACATGATCACACCTAACTGTAAGGGAAGCTTGGAAATGCTTACCAGCCCTGAGTACCTGTTGTGCCATTATCCAATTCAGGAATAGCTAGGAAGTCACATACAATGCTAAAATTCAAGATGGGGAAGCTTATGTTACTAAAAGGAAGTAGCCAGGAATGGATAAGAAGAGCCAGGTACCAGTGTTTGCCACAACTACTTCACAGAGTTGTTGCAAACATTAAATGCAAAGATCGGGAAAGTCCCTAACATTATGTGCAACAAAATCAATATTCATTCCTTCCTAATTATCTCCCTATTCCCCACTTGCCTAACAGCCTTTCGCTTAGTAAGTTCTCACTATATTTTTAATGGATGAAGAAGGCTCAAATGAATGAACTCATTTTGAAGGCCCACCCTTTTTAACTAGATAAAACCATTTGTAATGTGCTCATTAATTATTGTTGTATGGAAGCTTGCTGCTAACTAAGTTTAGTATAAGTGGATAAAGGGCTCTCTTTCTACATTGCCAATGCCAAACTAATGGAATTATGCAGAGTCTCCCTAAGCCTCAAAAATTCCCAGATGAGGAAGACTAACGTCATTAAGGACCTATGGCTTAGTGTGCAATTGCTGAACTGCATTTTACATGAATCTCTGCTATTTCTCCAGAGAGCATTTAGCACAGGAAGTGATCCACACCAGCTCCTCACATTTTTTAGCCTGAGCACTCATGTCTGGACTGTCTCCGGGGACACTGCGATGGAGAAAAGGATGGGCCTGAGAAGTTCCAGGAGAAGCTGAGCAGAATCATAGAGACCTCCAGCTGAGGTCACAGCAGCCTGGATCTCCCAGGAGAAGAACACGTGGAGAAAGGTCTACACCAAATCAGCCCGCTGTCAGAAATAACTGAGACTCTCCACCAAGTGCTCAACACTGTATGACCTCAAAATCAGCTTCTGTTAGAGAGCCTGCTGCTCTGGCTGTGATGCTGAAGCCTGTTGCCTTAGTCAAGGGAGTCTCAGAATTCTTTGCAGGAAAAGTTCTTAAGCAGTGACTCAGTGAAGGTCTTAAAATGTCCAGGACTTGTCAGCTAATGGCATCCCCAGAGCTCTGGGAGACTGAGCAAACTGACCTAAATAGAAAAGCAATTTTGGGATAGGAAGAGGGAGCCCTGGAAAGAGTACAATCCTGCCCTGCAGAAGCCCCATGGGATCCCATGGCAGCCTCCCCTGGGGGTGGGAGTCAGGGGCGATGAGACCCACCCAGTCAATCCGCACTGGGATGGCCCAGATTCCCAGGCTCCTCTGTGACTTCCTCTAGCTCTCTTCCTCTTCATCATCGCCTCATTCGGGACAACTTCTGCTCCCTCTTCTTGGATTCCTTCAGATTTCTATGTTAACCTCGTCTCTTAAAACCTCAGAATTTGTATACTAAAATATTTCCTGACATTGGACTGTGCTCAACAAATCTCTCACAGTCTTCTATTTGCCAGCTTACCATGTCCTCTGTGCCAGTATCAAGATTCCTGGAAAGAAAATACTTTATATTCCTAATTGTGGGTATGTGTGTGTGTGTGTGTGTGTGTGTGTGTATAATTGTTTATGTGTGTATGGGTAAATGTGTGTGTGTACATATGTATGTATATATTTACAGATTCCCTTATTTACTCATGTAATATTTGGGGTTTGTCCAGGCATTGCTCCAGGTACAAAGAGCCAGAAGTGAATAAAATAGTCTAAGTACCTACTTTGGTGAAAATTGGGGTAGACTTACAATAAACAGGGCTTCCCTAGTGGCTTAGACAGTAAAGAATTTGCCTGCAATGCAGGAGACCTGGGTTCAATCCCTGGGTTGGGAAGATGCCCTGGAGAAGAGAGTGGCAACCCACTCCAGTATTCTTTCTTGGAGAATCCCATTGACAGAGGAGCCTGGTGGACTACAGTTCATGGGGTCGCAAAGAGTCAGACACGACTGAGTGACCAACATCTTCACTTTCACAAAAAACAAGTATTACATAGTGCATGCGGATCTGTAGATATACTACAGGTTCAGTTCAGTTGCCCAGTCATGTCCAACTCTTTGCAACCCCATGAACCGCAGCACGCCAGGCCTCCATGTCCATCACCAACTGCCAGAGTCTACCCAAACCCATGTCCACTAAGTCGGTGATGCTATCCAATCATCTCATCCTCTCTCATCCCCTTCTCCTCCTGCCTTCAATCCTTCCCAGCATCAGGGTCTTTTCAAATGAGTCAGCTCTTCACATCAGGTGACCAAAGTATTGGAGTTTCAGCTTCAATATCAGTCCTTCCAATGAACACCCAGGACAGATCTCCTTTAGGATTGACTGGTTGGATCTCCTTGCAGTCCAAGGGACTCTCAAGAATCTTCTCCAACACCACAGTTCAAAAGCATCAATTCTTCAGCGCTCAGCTTTCTTCACAGTCCAACTCTCACATCCATACATGACCACTGGAAAAACCATAGCCTTGACTAGACAGACCCTTGTTGACAAAGTAATGGCTCTGCTTTTTAATATGCTGTCTAGGTTAGTCATAACTTTCCTTCCAAGGAGTAAGTGTCTTTTAATTTCATGGCTGAAATCACCATCTGCAGTGATTTTGGAGCCCAGAAAAATTAAGTCCGACACTGTTACCACTGTTTCCCCATCTATTTCCCATGAAGTGATGGGACCGGATGCCATGATCTTAGTTTTCTGAATGCTGAGCTTTAAGCCAACTTTTTCACTCTCCTCTTTCACTTTCATCAAGAGGCTCTTTAGTTCTTCTTTGCTTTCTGCCATAGGGTGGTGTCATCTGCATATCTGAGGTGATTGATATTTCTCCTGGGAATCATGATTCCAGCTTGTGCTTCCTCCAGCCCAGAGTTTCTCATGATGTACTCTGCATATAAGTTAAATAAACAGGGTGACAATATACAGCCTTGACGTACTCCTTTTCCTATTTGGAACCAGTCTGTTGTTCCATGTCCAGTTCTAACTGTTGCTTCCTGACCTGCATACAGGTTTATCAAGAGGCAGGTCAGGTGGTCTGGTATTCCCATCTCTTTCAGAATTTTCCACAGTTTATTGTGATCCACACAGTCAAAGGCTTTAGCATAGTCAATAAAGCAGAAATAGATGTTTTTCTGGAATTCTCTTGCTTTTTCAATGATCCAGAGGATGTTGGCAATTTGATCTCTGGTTCCTCTGCCTTTTCTAAAACCAGCTTGAACATCTGGAGGTTCACGGTTCACATATTGTTGAAGCCTGGCTTGGAGAATTTTGAGCATTACTTTACTAGTGTGTGAGATGAGTGCAATTGTGCAGTAGTTTGAGCATTCTTTGGCATTGCCTTTCTTTGGGATTAGAATGAAAACTGACCTTTCCCAGTCCTGTGGCCACTGCTGAGTTTTCCAAATTTGCTGGCATATTGAGTGCAGCACTTTCACAGCATCATCTTTTAGGATTTGAACTACATGTACACACACACAAACACACACACAGTGGCTGGCACATAGTGAGTACCCAATACTTAGATGCCCCATAAAAATAATGAGAGCTAGGATTTATTGAGTACTTACTATATACCAGGTGGTCTTTCGATTCTTAATAATCCCAAAGCCAGAAACTGTTATTATCTCCACACACAGACAGAAAACAGAGGCACACAGAGAGAACACAACCAGGGAGTATAACGTGCTATTCAAACCCAGACGCTGTTTCCAAGCTTGAGCTTACTTAGTCTTCATCTTGAACACAGACTACCTTTATAGAAAGGCAGGCTGTCAACCACTCTCAACTGCCCAAACTATTCTAAGAACAAATTTCAATGGAAAAAAATCTAGGGAAAGAGAAACTCAGAACTGTGTTAGTGACATGATTGAGACTATTTTGATGGTGTTTGCAGTGTGATTTTCCTCTGTCAAGTTTTGCTTTTATCTGACAGTAAAGTGAAAGTCACTCAGTCGTGTCCAACTCTTTGAGACTCTTTGAATTTCTCCAGGCCAGAATACTGGAGTGGGTAGCCTTTCCCTTCTCCAGGGGATCATCCCAACCCAGGGATAGAACCCAGGTCTCCCACGTTGCAGGCAGATTCTTTACCAGCTGAGCCAAAAGGGAAGCCCAAGAATACTGGAGTGGGTAGCCTATTCCCTTCTCCAGGGGATCTTCCTGACCCAGGAACTGAACCAGGTTCTCCTGCATTGCAGGTGGAGGGGACATTAAGGAAGAGACAAAAAAAAAAAAAAAAAAAAAAAGGAAAACCTTTTCTCAGGTAAGGCATAAATATATACTTTTAAGTGTTTCTTATTTGGAAAAAGAAAGGGAGAAAAGACAATACTAATGATCTCAACACACTTTCCCACATGGAGAAAACATAAATAATTCTTACTGATTCTCCAAGGAGTGAAGGGAGGAGGTGGGGAGAAGGGTCAGGAAATGTATTTCCACAGGGGAATTCTGGTGACTAGATCCCCCTACTTCAACCCTTTAGACCCACTAGGAGGAATGTATGTTTCATAAAATGGTTTTAAGATGGTTTTAAGAATCAAGGTGACAAAAAAACTAAAAAGAGACTTACATGGAAGTTTTGGCCTAAAAATGATTCAAGGTGAGCTACTTTTATAACCACAATATTTTAGTCACTATTTATTGAGTGTCTACTCTATGGAAAGCAGCTTGCTAGATTTGTTAGAGACACAGTCTCATTTAGAATTAGAAATATGCAATCTGCTTGAGCTTGAAAGAAAACCAGCAATTGAATAAGCATTGATGACAACTATGAATGGTAACTGAAAAAGGAACCAAACTCTGCTTATGGAATTATTTAAATCTTGTTCTGAAAAGAATATCAATTTTATATATGGTCATTGCTATGCTGCTAAGTTAATTTTTTAATCAAAAGATATGATTAAGAAGGACAACTCGCTAACTCCTTTCTTGCACTCATGCGTATGGTGAGCCTCTGTGGACAGTTATCATAATTGTCATCATCGAAAAAGAGTCACCACATAGTTAGTGTGTGAAGGAGCAACAGACTTGATACCCAAGATGCAAAAAAAAAAAATGTAAGACATGTATTATACCCTTGGGGATCTGGAGGTGCGGTTCAAGAGATGGAACTTACATGTAGAAATTTACAAAGAATGGCAGGTTACCATGCTCAAGGTCAGATGAGCAGTACGGACAATAGGAGCTCAAACTGAGAAAAGAGAGTGTTCTTTGAGCGCTAAGGATGCCAGCAAAAGCCTTGGAGTCGCACGTGGATATGTGCCAAGATGCTTCAGTCGTGTCTGCCTCTTTGTGACCTTATGGACCTTAGCCCACCAGGCTGCTCTGTCCATGGGAACCTCCAGGCAAGAATACTGGAGTGATCTGCCATGCCCTCCTCCAGGGGATCTTCCCGACCCAGGGATTGAACCCACTTCTCTTATGTCTCCTGCATTGGCAGGAGGTTCTTTACCACTAGTGCCACCTGGGAAGCCCCTTGGAGTCACACAGATCCGTGCTTTTCTTCTGAATTCTCCCTTCTTTTCGGGATCTCAGACTAGACTCCTTATTTCTTCCCTTCTTTACCATTATCTCCCTATCCAGTGGCCAGCGTGGTCTTGAACCTTCTCTATAGTCTCTTGTTTTTAGTTAATGTTATGTTTCCATCAGTCAGCCAGCATGATTTAATTGGCCATAGTATGTATAGAGAGTGGTAACATGGCAGGACAGGTAGTAATGCAGGAAGCACAGATAAAACTTTTATCCCTAAAATTGCAGTGGTCATTCACTGGGGAGGCCACCGTCTCACAAGAACTGCCCTTGATACACAGGGTGTATCCCTCAGTCTCCACTCCTCAGTGGGCCCTGTCTATACTGCACAACCCGGCTCCTGGGATAGTCAGACACCAGTTCTGAGCTAGACCAGTGTCAAATCCTCCCCTGAGAAATACTGGGCCTGCTTTTCTCTGAGGCTGATTCATGCTAATAATAAGATTCTAGAAGGAAGACCACAATCTCCTAATGTTGAGAGCTTCAGTATGGCCTTATTTCCCCTCTTCTCACAGCTGAGTTATTTACTCAGCATTCACCCTTTACAGATGCCCTGGTATTCTTCCAATAAATGTCTTCCTCTATTTTTTGCTGAAATCAACCACAGTTAGTGTCAGGTTTTCAAAAAAAAAATGATTATTTCATAAATTGGTTCTAGAGAGTATGTTGCAAATGCCAAACCTTCAAGGAAAATGTAATGGGTCATTGTACTGAGGTAGAAACAAAGGCAGTAAGACTCTACCCTGTATTCAGAGATAAGAAATTAGCAACCTTGGTGAAACAGTAACAAACATCAATAAATGTCTTTTCTTGTGGTCACTTGGGACCAATGGGTGGTAAGATTTGGAGAGACCCAATAGCTGCCACCACAAAGCAGTTTGAAAGAGATGAGAAAGGCCCAGAGCACAGAGTCAGATGGTTGTTTTTGAGTTGCTTTTGGGATAAAAGCTCAGCGAGCTCAGTCCTAGAAGTCTTCTCTATAGGCTAAATTCAAAATCTAGGCCTTAATAGGATCCCACTAGCTACTGGCCTGAGATCACTAACAACCAAATTCAGAAACTATTATTTCAAGCTATTGACTTATTTGTCCACTTGCATTTACAAACTCACTATGTTTCATATGTGGATATAACATGATCAGGAAAAAGTGGAATTCTGGCAATAGAAATTGTGATGTATGGGAGGAAGTAGGGAACCAAGCCTTCAAGTCCCTCTGAAACATCCCTCATTGCACTCCTACCCTCATCCATCAGAGAAAACTAACCATCCACACTGCTGGACTCTATGGCTCAGTAATGTCCACTCTATGGCCAGCATTTGAACTCATCCCTGGAGGGCATAATGTAGAGTCAGTGTAGAGAAGAAAAAAGCTATACACAGGGACTGGCCAAGGAATACCATGAAGATGGGAGAAATTGTGTTGACATAGAGTTTGAAGATAAGCTGTGTAACCATTGGCTTCATTTGCTAATTAATCCATAGTCTGATGAATATCATATGGGCTACCAACATAACTGGAGAAGGAATGAGGATCACTCTGCTATCTAGGCTCAGAGAACAATGGTTCCATGACATCACCTTGGATACAGTAGCTGATGTAAGTTTTAATTGTAGCCCACTTGCATTTGTGGCTGTATATGGACATGTCAGATAGTGTGTGTGTGTGTGTGTGTGTGTGTGTGTGTAATGCTAAGCAACTAGGAAGGAGAATGCAATAGACACCAAGTGGGGCAGCTGCCTGAGTCACAACAGTGCCCCCTTCTCTGAAAGAAAAGAAAGTGAAGGTCGCTCAATCATGTTCAACTCTTCATGACCCTATGGACTATACAGTCCATGGAATTCTCCAGGCCAGAATACTAGAGTGGGTAGCCTTTTCCTTTTCCAGGGGATCTTCCCAACCCAGGGATCGAACCCAGGTCTCCCACATTGCAGGTGGATTCTTTACCAGCTGAGCCAAAGAGGAAGGCCTTCTCTGAAGACAGCTCTAAAACAAAGGGTGGGCCCAGAAAGTCTTTGTCTATATTACCCGCCAACTGGCCCCCCTCACCAACACCAGCACAATAGTTGGATGCAGTGGTGTACTGAAGGCTGGGCACGAGGGGAAATCTGCCCCGGGTGCAGGCAATAAGGGAGCCTGCAGAGAATTTAAAAACAATAATAAAAGCAACTAGAAGTCAATCTGCTTTTTATTATCACCATGTCTCAGTAATTCCAAAAAAATGTCAGTGATACAGTACTCCTTCCTGAAAAAAATCTTCTGTTGATCTAAATTCTAAACAACTGCTGCATTACTGCTGAGTTTTCATTATGTGTGTATAAAGCTTCAGATTAGCACATTTTTATTACTTATCGTATATAACTCGCATTCTACCTGGAAGTTAGTTCAGAGAACTGCCAGTTATACAGTCACGCCCCAATACACACAGACTCAACCACACAAGTTTATTTCAAGTAAATTCCTAACAGTTTGGAATCATTCAAGCTCACGTCATGTGTCCAGCCTCTGTAGTTCTATGAACTCCTGCATCTAAACTGCAGATTCGAGACAGGGAATTATAGCATAGTGATTACAAAAATGAAGAAGCAGAACTTACATTACATTAGTTCTGTCATTTGTGAATGTGAGGAGAAATGATGGAAAAGGCTGGTTTTACATTGACAGTAGAGATCAAGAGGGGAGTGGTTGAATGCTATGATTGGTATCACCAGAAACTGGACATGGTACAAAGCAATAGGTCAAATAATGTTACTACTGTTTGCAATCATTCAGATATGAACTCTGATTTTTGGAGAACAAAATCATCAGAAATTTGAACTAAAAATAATTTAAATGTTAGATGAATTTTTTGTTTTACCAGAAATTTTTCAGCCACGTCAATATTTGAAAGCTACTAGAATCAATATCAGAGATCAAATTGCCAACATCCGCTGGATCATCGAAAAAGCAAGAGAGTTCCAGAAAAACATCTATTTCTGCTTCATTGAATATGCCAAAGCCTTTGACTGTGTGGATCACAATAAACTGTGGAAAATTCTGAAGGAGATGGGGATACCAGACCACCTGACCTGCCTCTTGAGAAACCTGTATACAGGTCAGCAAGCAACAGTTAGAACTGGACGTGGAACAACAAACTGGTTCCAAATAGGAAAAGGAGTATGTCAAGGCTGTATATTGTCACCCTGCTGATTTAACTTCTAGGCAGAGTACATCATGAGAAACGCTGGGCTGGAAGAAACACAAGCTGGAATCAAGATTGCCGGGAGAAATGTCAATAACCTCAGATATGTAGATGACACCACCCTTATGGCAGAAAGTGAAGAGGAACTCAAAAGCCTCTTGATGAAAGTGAAAGAGGAGAGTGAAAAAGTTGGCTTAAAGCTCAGCATTCAGAAAACGAAGATCATGGCATTTCATCACTTCATGGGAAATAGATGGGGGAACAGTGGAAACAGTGTCAGACTTTATTTTTTTGGTCTCCAAAATCACTGCAGATGGTGATTGCAGCCATGACATTAAAAGATGCTTACTCCTTGGAAGGAAAGTTATGACCAACCTAGATAGCATATTCAAAAGCAGAGACATTACTTTGCCAACAAAGGTCTGCCTAGTCAAGGCTATGGTTTTTCCAGTAGTCATGTATGGATGTGAGAGTTGGACTGTGAAGAAAGTTGAGTGCCAAAGAATTGATGCTTTTGAATTGTGGTGTTGGAGAAGACTCTTGAGAGTCCCTTGGACTGCAAGGAGATCCAACCAGTCCATTCTAAAGGAGATCTGTCCTGGGTGTTCATTGGAAGGACTGATGCTGAGGCTGAAACTCCAATGCTTTGGCCACCTCATGCGAAGAGTTGACTCATTGGAAAAGGCTCTGATTCTGGGAGGGATTGGGGGCAGGAGGAGAAGGGGACGACAGAGGATGAGATGGCTGGATGGCATCACCGACTCGATGGATGTGAGTCTGAGTGAACTCTGGGAGTTGGTGATGGACAGGGAGGCCTGGTGTGCTGTGATTCATGGGGTCGCAAAGAGTTGGACACAACTGAGCAACTGAACTGAACTGAGAATCAATACCTAAGACATAAAGACATAAACTGTGTTGCAATTTCTAGAATTTATTGTAAAATGAGAATTTTATGAATTACTGCTAAATTAATTTTTCTATTTAAAACTTTACGTATTTATTTATATGTCACTTCACATGAGAGAAACATTTTAAAATTAAAATGAATAAAAATTAGTGCTCAGTCAACCACAAGCAAAGAAATAGAAATATTTTATCATAATGGTTATTGGACATGAATAAGCAAAGATTTATTTTGACTAAATTATTTACAAGATTGCACAAAGTAGAACTTGAAAACAAAAACTGAAACATTATTACTCATTACTGTGACAGATGAATATGCAAATATAAATATATTTCCCTTTTTTCCAAAAAATATATAATGTAATAAAGCATATTATTACATTTTTACTTTATTGTTCTGCAATAGTTATCTTGTATCTTGCTTATTTACTTTTAATTGGTATAACTATATATAAAAGCTTAATAGACTTTTTTTCACTGTGTTTCTTTTGTGGCATTATTATATTATTAGCTATATTTCATGATTATTATTGAAAATAACTTTGTTGGAGAGGATGTTAAAAAAGAGTCTGCTCCTGGGACTTCTCTGGCTGTCCAGTGGTTAAGACTTTGCCTTCCAATGCAGGGGGTGCAGGTTCAATCCCTGGTTGGGGAGCTAAGCCTTGCAGCCAAAGCATAAGATTAAGCAATATTGTAACAAAGTCAATAAAGACATTAAAAATGGTCCATATAAAAAATCTTTTTTAAAAAAATGATCTAACTGAGGTGTATTTTTTTTTTAAAGAGAATTTCCTTTATTTTTATTTATTAATTTTGGCTGTGCTGCATGGCATGTGGGATCTTAGTTCCTCAACCAAGGATTGAATCCATGCCTCCTGCAGTGGAAGTGTAGAGTCTTAACCACTGGACCACCAGGGAAGCCCCTGCTCCAGCTGTTTAATATGCCTCATACATCCCCATCTGGTTGATCAAGGTATGTAACTGACCCCAGCTGGAGGCCAATCAGTCCTCCTGGGACTGAGAACCGTGGGCCTGAGGGGCAGGGGTTTTAGAGACCACATTCTGGGCTGGGTTATGGATGGCGCCGCAGTCCAGCCGTAGGAACTCCTGCTGTGGAGTCTGAGAGCTGCCCTGCTTCTGTCTTTCCCACAGCCTCCTTGGATCATGTGAGAGACCCCAGAATCATTCCAGTAACCTCCCCTGCACCCTTAGAGCCAGAATCAGTGTCTACTCCTATGAGAACTGCTTTTACACAGGGATGGCCCAAGGGTAAAGGAGGAAAGGAGAGCTGGGAGAGGCACTCTGAGCCAAAACCCACCCCTGCTCCCTCTGCAGGCAGAATCTGTGAGCCACACAGGCAGTGCATGCTGGGAAAGGGAGGAAGGACAGGGATGCAGACTGGTGCCTGAGGGGAAGGATGCCTGCATCCCGGACAGCCGTGCTCCCCTTCTCTCTGAAGCCCCCGGCCCAGGTCTATCTCCCACCCTCTAAGGATGTGAACTGTACCCTACTAAAGAGGTGACAATGGCACCCCACTCCAGTACTCTTGCCTGGCAAATCCCATGGACGGAGGAGCCTGGTGGGCTGCAGTACGTGGGGTCACTAAGAGTCGGCACGACTGAGCGACTTCACTTTCACTTTTCGCTTTCATGCACTGGAGAGGGAAATAGCAACCCACTCCAGTGTTCCGGCCTGGAGAATCCCAGGGACAGGGGAGCCTGGTGGGCTGCCGTCTCTGGTGTCGCACAGAGTCGGACACGACTGAAGTGACTTAGCAGCAGCAAAGAGGTGACAGTTGGCCGTCTGTATGTCTTTACTGGAGAAATTTCTATTGAGGTCTTCTGCCCACTTTTTTGACTAGGCTGTGTGGTGGTGTTTTTTTTATTTTCTTAATATTGAGCTGCATGAGCTGTTTGTACATATTTTGGAGATTAATCCCTTGTCAGCAACTATAATCCAATTTAAAAAATAAACAAAAAGACTATAATTTTTTAAAAAGGTGAGAGCGACATCATTTCCTAGGGTGGCCACTGACAATTGGAAATGTGTAATCCTGGACTTTAAGATTACACCTAAAGTCCAGGATCACACATTAGATATGAGTTGTGGACATCCACAGAGCTGTCTGCCCAGCATAATCTTTAGTAGGACAAAAATGTCCTGATGTTTGCTCGAGCCCATGCCTCTGGCCATAGCCAGCCTCTTCAGGGCTGGGCCCTGACTCCTGCTGAACCTAGGAATGTCTTCCCTGGAAATCTTTAACCAGGACTGAGAAAGTCGACGTCAGACTCCCTTCTGCAGGGGAAATTCTTGCCGATCATGTTTCTGGAAAGCCAGACTGCAGCTGCAGTGAGAAAGGCAGAGATAAACAGGCAAAGGAATCATAGAGTCGGGTGGCATTTGAGTCTCTTATTCCAGCCATAGCTGCGCCCTCCTCATGGTTTGGTTGTTCTACATGTCTTAGGATTTTGGGAGTAATGAATTCCTCTTCTTGCTAACTGGGGTTCTGATATTTGTCATCAAAACTTTATAGAATGGGTGAGCCTCGCATGTGCTGGCTTCTTTTTCAAACACAAAAGCAGAGTTGAGAAGGTAGAAAGCAAGAGCGGCCCTCACACCAATCCACCTGCCAGCTGTGACTTGTGGTTTACATACCTGTAGCTCCACGCTTGACCTTTTGAGGCTGAGCTGTGTCTTGTTTCAAGATGCTACCCACAATTGGGGAAGGGGCGGCAGTAGGCAGGGAGCATCATGAGGACGGATGCGGATGGCTGCGGTCAGCTGCAGCTCCCAGCACTGGGGTTGTGCCCTGCCTGTCTGCTCTCTCTGCTGGGTTTCTGCTCTTTTACCTCCCTCAGAAAGGAACCCCTCTTCTCTATCCTGATCTCATGGAGGGAGAAGATTAGTCTCCAGGGAGCTCTCTCCTCGGGTCAGGAGGAGAAGGAAGGGGGCTGACATTTAATACATAAGATGCTCAGGGTTTTGCAGGTGGCTCAGTGGTAAAAAATCAGCCTGTTATTGTGGGACTCACGGGTTTGATCCCTGGGTCAGAAAAATCCCCTGAAGGAGGAAATGGCAGCCCACTCCAGTATTCTTGCCTGGAAAAGTCCATGGACAGAGGTACCTGCAGGCCACAGTCCATGGGGTTACAAAGAGGAGGACATGACTGAGTGGCTGAGCATCAGCGCCACCACCTATGATGTGCTTATCTGTAGGGCATCTCCCAGAATCCTGACAGCACCACATGAGGCAGGTACCGTTATCCTCATTTTACACAACAGCCAGCCAGAGTCCCTCCTACTTCTCCTATGTCTGCAAATAGCACACATCACTCTCTCCTCATCTCACTCCTCTTTTTCTGTTGTTGTTTTCTGGCCTTGTTTCCTACATAAGAGGCAGCATCAATCGAAAGCCAGCTACTGCTGGATCCTGAAGACAAGATGCCAAGCGAAGACTATTTTCATACTAAACCTGGTTTCCTGGTGGGCACACAAATTGTGGCCTGCTAAACAGCAACTCTGGCAAAAATGTCTCCAATCTGCTTAGATGTGCATCAAATTAGGAGCTCGCCTGGCAGATAAGCCAACTGACTGTTTCTAATGAGCTGGAAACAAAATTCCTTTTAAAGCTACCAACGACTGGCCCAGAGTCATCAACACAGCTAGGAACATGGGGCCCTAAAACAAAACTTCTGTCTTCAATTCATTTCAGCCCCACCCTCTCTGCCATTTTCCCCTATTCTGTGCCAGCCGCTGCCACCCAGGGCCACTGCCTTTACACATGCGCATGTGCATTTATTAACAGTAATAGAAGGCAGTGATCAAACCTAGGCCTGGGTCGACGGTCCCTGCCCTCAGAAGCCTGCCCTCAGGAAGAAGAGATGGACGTAACTCTTATTTTCCTTTGCATTGCCCACATTCTCTCTCCAACCCATGTGCCTTTCCCCAATCAATAGAGGAGTCACTAGACCAATTTCTACAGCCTCCATGAACAAAAATTGATTGCTATTTGCAAACTCAAATGCCACAGAGACCAGGCAGATAGTAACAAAGATAGCTGACATTTTATCAAACATGACGGCTTGCCTCTGAGCCTCTGAGTATGCTGTTCCCTCTGCCTGCACACTCTTCCCCTCAGAACTCCACGTGGCTCACTGCTCACTTCCCTCCAGTCTTTCCTAGAGGGCTGTCTTCTCAGGGAGACTTCCCTGACTATCCTTTCTGAGTTGCATCTCCAGCATTTGCCCCTGCCTTCTCTGCTTTATCTTCCTCTACACCATTAGTCTCTATGTTTACTGTACAATCTACTCTTGTGCTTATTGTCTGCCCCCCATCCTCCCACTTTAAGTGCCATAAGGGCAGAGATTAGTCTGATTTGTCCCCTGCTGTGTACCCAGTCCCTAAAAAAACCTGGCCCTTAGTAGGTGCCCAGGAAATATTCATTGTAATTCCAAGGCCAGGCACTATGCTTGGGCGTATCAACTCACTTAATCCTCAGAACAAACCTATGAGGGACTTCCCTGGTGGTCCAGTGGTTGAGAGTCTGCTTGCCAATGCCAGGGAGGGGTACAGGTTCTACCCCTGGTCCAGGAGGATCCCACATATCACGGGGCAACTGAGCTTGTGCACCACCTAGAACCAGTGCTCTGCAACAAGAAAAGCCACCACATTAAGAAGCCTGTGCACCAAGACTAGAGAGTATCCCCTGCTCACTGCAACTAGGGAAAGCCCGCAGGCAGCAAACCAGACCCAGTGCAGCCAAAAAGAAAGAAAGAAAGAAAGAAATTTTTAAAATTAAAACAAACCAAAAAAACCCTATAGGATAGGTGCCATTTGTTGCTGCTACTGTTATTATTATGCTGTCCATTTTACAGATGACGAGGCTGGAGTACAGAAAGGCAAAAGTACACAGCTAATTAGGGGTGGATCCAGTCCTCAGACCCAGCAGTGAATCCATGCTCCCAACCACTTCGCTGCTTCTGACACTTTGTGTGACCATGACAGGAACTGTGACTACTAGAAAATGCTTGCCATGCCCAAAAACGTTCCTTTTTTTTTTTTCTAATTCCTGTTCTGGACCAAAAAAAGAATTGGTTGCCTTATTTAGCCTCTAGGCCACCAGTTGGAACAGGATCAACCTAAAGTAGAAATTGCAGGCAAAAATAGGCTTTTATTGGGTTAGGAGGAATAGAGATTTAAGGAAAGATTGCCCAGCCAGACCTCGGGTGTTGAGGAATCCACGGTGTTTTGTTGTTGTTGTTGTTGTTTTTTATTGGCAATTTGCCCTTTGGCAAGAGGGTCTAAGCTAAGGAGGGTTTGGTATAGCTATTTGAGCAGTCCTTTTGTGACCCAGTGGGACCCTTCCTGAAGAGATGATTTCAGGGGCCTTTCAAATGAAGGCAGGCTGCTGACTGTCACAGGCTGGCCTCCCACGACAGCAGCAGCTTCACAGAAGAAGGACCCAGCCCCAGAGTCACACACACGCGTGTTGTCTTGGCACTGCCAGGGCATTAATTAAGCCATCTCCTGCCGTGTCCTCCTAGACAGCCCCAGAGTTTCTTTGATGGTTGGGCAATACGAGAATTAGAAACAGCTTGCTTCCCCAGTGGCTCAAATGGTAAAGAACCCACCTGCAATGTAGGAGACCTGGGTTCGATCTCTGGGTTGGGAAGATCCCCTGGAGAAGGCAATGGCTACCCACTCCAGTATTCTTGCCTGGAGAATTCCATGGACAGAGGAACCTGGCAGACTATAGTCCACAGGGCCACAGAGTCAGACATGACCGAGCTACTAACACACACACACCAGCTTGCTTCAGGCCCCAGTCATCTCATACTAGAGGGTTCAGTTCAAGTGCCCAGGAATTAGAATGCCACTCAAAGCCTTCAGAAATGCCTTCATACAATAACATTCAGAAGTCACAAATATTTGTTGAATACTGTAGGCCACGTGGATGTCATATTCTCTTCCCAAACTGTAGAAAAGATCAAAAGGAATTTTTCTCTTTCATGAGGCAGCTCAAATCAAAAAATAACCTACTCAGTCTCTCCATGCAACTAAAATCGGCTGTGTGCATAGTCATTTCAGTGGTGTGTGACTATTTGTGACCCTATGGACTGTTACCACCAGGCTCCTCTGTCCATGGGATTCTCCAGGCAAAAATATTGAAGTATGTTGCCATGCCCTCCTCTGCTGCTGCTACTGCTGCTAAGTCGCTTCAGTCGTGTCTGACTCTGTGCGACCCCATAGACAGCAGTCCACCAGGCTTCCCCATCCCTGGGATTCTCTAGCCAAGAACACTGGAGCGGGTTGCCATTTCCTTCTCCAATGCATGAAAGTGAAAAGTGAAAGTGAAGTCCCTCAGTCGTGTCTGACTCTTAGCAACCCCATGGACTGCAGCCTACCAGGCTCCTCCGTCCATGGGATTTTCCAGGCAAGAGTACTGGAGTGGGATGCCATCACCTTCTCCGTGCCCTCCTCTAGATGGTCTCAATTCTTTTAATAACCACCAATCACTGGGCGAGTACCTAGTGGTGCCAGCAGTGTGCTCTGGAGTGACCCAAATGGTTAGAAGACAGGTATACTCCCAAACAAGGAGATAAGCGCAGATGTGTGGGCTTAAAGGTATAAGAATACAGAAGAGGTGGGGTTTCGCTGGTGGTCTAGTGGTTAAACATCTGCCTGCCAATGCAAGGGACAGGGGTTCAATTCCTGGTCCGAGAAGCCCATGCGCCGTAACTACTGAGCCTACACACTTAAGCCAGTGGTCCGCAACACGAGAAGCCACCACAAGGAAGAGTAACCCAGCTCCCCACAGCTAGTGAAGGCCCACACACAGCAACAAAGAGCTCTAGAAGGATTGAGTGAGTACAGGCAAGTTAGAACTACACCTATTGTGTTAGCACAGAGTACTCGCTAGGATTTTATATAAAGAAAAGGTATACAAAATTACTTTGAAAACTCTAAAGGCCAATGCGAATGAGTTATTGCAATTTTAGTTACATGTAAGCTCCATGATGAATTTTGTCTGTTTCCTCCATGACTGCACCTCTGGAGTTCCATCCTGGACTGTGGTAGGCATGCAGGCTATTTGTGGCAGAGATGGACAAATGCTTGCTCAGGAGGAGATACAAGCTGAGAACTCAGGGGATCAGGACTGGAAGCCACTGCTCCCTCCCTCCCCACTTCCCCCCTCCCAAGAAACCAGGTTGTGGGGGCAGGCATGTAACCCTGGCTGTCTCTTCAGAGCTCACCTCAACCCCCATATCTAACCCGCCCAGAACGCTCTCTGGTCGGCTGTGGGCTGCGTGATGCATGAGTGTCCCGGCCCCATCCAAGCCCATTCCAGTCACCGCCTCCGGGCAGAGGCTATTTTAGATCTGAGGGTGTCAGCAGCATAAAAGGACCGTCGTGGAAGTTGTGGCCGAGACACGGGCAGAGCATGCCCGGTTCTCTCCCCACGTCTAAACTGGAGTCTGAAATAGCTGTGGGGCTAAAGAGAATCTCATAATAGCTTTTGGCTTCACCACAATTCCAGGCTGAGCACAACACTTAGCCAACTGGGGCCAAATAGGCAGTTCGCACAAGCAGCTCACAGCGTGGGAAAGTCCTTGGGGGAGAAAAATGAAAATTGCAATGCAAAACCCAGGCTTACCTTGTTTGGGGAAGAGCGACAGCATCTTCGGTGACTCCAACGGTACAGCCAATCGATGGTGACCATTGCACCAGGTCAGGGAGCCACCAGTATGGTGCTTAGTGCTAGGGAGCCCCAGGGTGGGGGCTTCTAAACATCGTGGGCCTGCCCTGGCTATGACGTAGAGGGGACATAGGTCACCAAGTGCCAAGGTGGCAGGCATGGGGCCGTGACACTAAAGACATTATCTAATTAAATTCTCACACAAGACTGTGACTGCACTATCATTCCCATTTCACAGGTGAGAGCGCCGAGACTCACAGGCATTAGGAAATTTTGCTCAATTGGTAAATGACAGAACTGGGATTTGAATGCTGGTCTATGATTGCTTCTTGGCAGGAAAGCTATGACAAACCTAAACAGTGTATTAAAAAGCAGAGACATCACTTTGCCAATAAAGATCTGTATAGTCAAAGCTATGGTTTTTCCAGGAGCCATGTATGGATGTGAGAGCAGAACCGTAAAAAAAGCAGAGAATTGATACTTTCACACTGTGGTGTTGGAGAAGACTCTTGAGAGTCCCTTGGACAGCAAGATCAAATCAGTCGATCTTAAAGGAAATCAACCCTAAATACTCTTTGGAAGGACTGATGCTGAAGCTGAAGCTCCAATGCTTTGACCACCTGATGTGAAGAGCCGACTCATTGGAAAAGACCCTGATGCTGGGAAAGATTGAAGGCAGAAGGAAAAGAGGGTGACAGAGGATGAGATGGTTAGATAGCATCACTGACTCAATGGACATGAATTTGAGCAAACTCCAGGAGATGGTGAGGGACAGGGAAGCCTGGTGTGCTGCAGTCCATGGGGTCAAAAACTTCAGGAGATGGTGAGGGACAGTGAAGCCTGGTGTGCTGCAGTCCATGGGGTTGCAAAGGGTCGGACACGACTTGGCAGCTGAACGACTGTGTGATTTCAGTGCATTTTAGCGGAGGCTGCACCAATGCAAAGGACTCTGACCTCTCAAAAGAGGACAGGGTGGTGATGAGGACAGGATTCCAGCCCTCAGGTGTTGGAGAACTGTCTCCTGCAGCTCTGGGAATGCTGGCGGCAGCATGAAGACCTGCACCAATGCTTGAATGAGACAGAGATGGGGCTCATGGGGCAGATGGCCCCTCTCCAGCATCCCTGAGGGGTAGGAAGTGCAGGCAGGTGGGGTCGGAAGGAGATTGGAGGAAACCAGGAGGCCGCCCATCCCCTGTTGCACTGCACTGCTTGCCGCTTCTGCCTGTGGAGTCTTTTCAGTCTCATCACCACTCCAGGAGGTACCCCATCCCTGCCCAGGATCTGAGACCATTCCTCAAAGATAGACACTGTGCCAGTTTTCAACAGTAAACGTGCTACCCTTAAGAATGACTGCGGGAAGCAAGGGAGCAGGGATTGGCAGAGAGAGAGAGCTCAGACTTAACCATGACCTAGGTTTTCCCAGCCCCCAAGCCTGTGACACTCAGCGCAACCAACATCTGCTGTTGTTATCCTCTCTCCTCTTATCCCCTTGGGCAGAGACTCACCTCTAGAAAGGGGCTGGAAAGGCTAGGACTCTAGGCAAGGTGTGGAGAAGGAGCCCACCACCAGGGGGCTGTGTGGAGCATAGTCCCCATCTGCCATCCCACCAAGGCGTTTTTTCTTTCTCAAAACCCCACGACCGAATGGCCATCGTGGAGGTAGTCCAGGGGATCCACAAGCTTCACATGGAGAACCTTAATATGTGTTTTTTTCATTTAAAGTGTAAGCGTATTCTGAATCCTCCAAAGACACTTAGAACTGAGGACCACACTTAGAGGCTGTCCTTGACATTTAGCTACGTGCAGCAGCACTTTAACTGGCATAAACAAATGGATAAAGAATGGAGGCAGATGCAGTATGGAAATAGTGTGTTTGTTCTGGTGAAGGCCCTGGGATACCACTACACTGAGGTGAGCGGCTGGCATGCAGTTTAGGACAAGCCAAGTGCCAAAGAACCTGAACCATGGCCATCAACCATCCCACCAGAGCAATCGAGTTTTGGCAAAACCACATCCTCCATTCCATTCCATTCGACACTTTATTGGTTGTATTCTTTTGATGCTATTCAGCCTGTACACTTACTTTAGTTTTAGGGTTGTATAATTTAGTAGTTAATATCTAGTTTTCATACATGTGCATATTTGAGTAACATGATGAAGATTAAGTGAACACAGGTAGACAGTGAACCTTTTTTCTTAGGATGAGATGGGAAGGCTGCAGTGTGCAGCCAGGATGAGTCTGGAGGAGATACAGGGCACTGATGCCAGGTGAGGATTTGGGGACTTGGGATGAGAAGGACTGGGTTCCAGTCTGCAGCTGCCACTTACTTCTCAGGGCTGTGATTTCCTTCACATGTGGGCTTCTGCTTCTAAATTCAGGCTGCTGGGTGAGCTTCCCTGCTCCCCGCAGGTGGAAAGTTGGGCCAGGGGGAGATGCTGCTGAGGGATGAGAGGGTGTCCCAGTGGGAAACAGCCTTGGACAGCACAGAACCTGCCTGACAGACAGACCTGACCTGTCTGGCTCTTGCCGGCTCCCAGCACCCTCCTCCAGTTAAGCCATCCGTCACTCTCCAGCAAGTCCATTAGTAGGGGTAAAGGGCAATTAAGCACCAGAACATGGCAAGCCCTTCCTGGAAAGAAGCCAAATTGGCCCACACTTGCCTGGACTGTCCTTTCCCATCAGTACACCCAGAGTACGCAAATCCCTCAGACCAGTGATTCTCAACCTGAGGTTAGAAATAGGAGACTCTCCTCTTCAAGGGAGAGAATAGGGCCAGGACCACCTAAAGGAAATTTCTGAAGTCCCTGGGACCTCATCTTTCCAGGATAAGGTTCCTTCTGCCACTGGGAAGCTCAATAACAGTCAGCCTTTTAAGGGTTTCCCTGGTTGTCCAGTGGTTAAGAACCTTGCAGTGCAAGGAACACCAGTTCAATCCCTGGTCTGGGAAGATCCCACATGCCAAGAGGCAGCTAAGTCTATGTGCCTCAAATACTGAGCCCATGAGCAACAACTTCTGAAGCCAATGCACTCTAGAACCCATGCTCTGCAACAAGAGAAGCCACTTCACTGAGAAGCCCATACACTGCAACTAAAGAGTAGCCCCTCCTCTCCCTCACACAGCAACAAAGACTCGGCACAGCCAAAAATAAAAAATAAATATTAAAAAACAACAGCATTTTAAAGTAAGTCTTTAGTTTATAAAAGATATTCACATATGTTATTTTATAATCAGAATAAAGAACTTCCAATTTCTCCATCTCGTTTAATTTTTTTAATGTTTTTTCTCAAGGCTTTATCAAGTATAGTAGAAAAGCTTCTGCAAAAATTCTGAAAGAGATGGGAATACCAGACCACCTGATCTGCCTCTTGAAAAATTTGTATGCAGGTCAGGAAGCAACAGTTAGAACTGGACATGGAACAACAGACTGGTTCCAAATAGGAAAAGGAGTTCGTCAAGGCTATATATTGTCACCCTGTTTATTTAACGTCTATGCAGAGTACATCATGAGAAACGCTGGACTGGAAGAAGCACAAGCTGGAATCAAGATTGCCGGGAGAAATATCAATAACCTCAGATATGCAGATGACACCACCCTTATGGCAGAAAGTGAAGAGGAACTCAAAAGCCTCTTGATGAAAGTAAAAGTGTAGAGTGAAAAAGTTGGCTTAAAGCTCAACATTCAGAAAACGAAGATCATGGCATCCGGTCCCATCACGTCATGGGAAATAGATGGGGAAACAGTGGAAACAGTGGCAGACTTTATTTTTCTGGGCCCCAAAATCACTACAGATGGTGACTGCAGCCATGAAATTAAAAGACACTTACTCCTTGGAAGGAAAGTTATGACCAACCTAGATAGCATATTCAAAAGCAGAGACATTACTTTGCCAGCAAAGTTTCGTCTAGTCAAGGCTATGGTTTTTCCTGTGGTCATGTATGGATATGAGAGTTGGACTGTGAAGAAGGCTGAGCGCCGAAGAATTGATGCTTTTGAACTGTGGTGTTGGAGAAGACTCTTGAGACTCCCTTGGACTGCAAGGAGATCCAACCAGTCCATTCTGAAGGAAATCAGCCCTAGGATTTCTTTGGAAGGAATGATGCTAAAGCTGAAACTCCAGTACCTTGGCCACCTCATGTGAAGAGTTGACTCATTGGAAAAGACTCTGATGCTGGGAGGGATTGGGGGCAAGAGGAGAAGGGGACGACAGAGGATGAGATGGCTGGATAGCATCACCGACTCGATGGACGTGCATTTGAGTGAACTCCAGGAGTTGGTGATGGACAGGGAGGCCTGGCATGCTGCGATTCATGGGGTCGCAAAGAGTTGGACACGACTGAGCGACTGATCTGATCTGATATATATATAAATGCTAATGCTAAGTCACTTCAGTTGTATCTGACTCTTCACGACCCCAGAGATGGCAGCCCACCAGGCTCTCCTGTCCCTGGGATTCTCCAGGCAAGAACACTGGAGTGGGCTGCCATTTCCTTCTCCAAAGCATGAAAGTGAAAAGTGAAAGTGAAGTCGCTCAGTCGTGTCCGACTCTTAGCGACCCCATGGATTGCAGCCTAACAGGCTCCTTCGTCCATGGGATTTTCCAAGCAAGAGTACTGGAGTGGGGTGCCATTGCTGCCATATATATATATATATATATATATATATATATGGTATGTATAATATATATGTTTTAGAAAATTTATGAATTTTTGCCTAACTAAAAAATTAATGACATTTTGATTCCACTTGCTTGACTTAGTATGAACAGAATGCTAGATTTCTCATTTTTAAAATATAGATATACAACAAGCAGCAAAGGTTTACTGTGTAGTACAGGGAACTATAGTTGATGCCTTGTAATAACCTATAATGGAAACTAATCTGAAAGATAATATATATGTATATGTGTGACTAAGTCACCTTGCTGTGCACCTGAAACGTAAGTCAACTATACTTCAACAAAATACATATATTAACAAAAATTTTAAAAAAAGAACTTCTGGAGAAAGAACCCAAGCCACAGAGGTTAATAATGTACCTGAAAACACAGTTATAAAGTGGACATGCGTGAGTGTGTGCTAAGTTGCTTCAGTCATGTCCAACTCTTTGAGACCCCCATGGACAATAGCCCGCCAGGCTCCTCTGTCCGTGGGATTCTCTGGGCAAGAATACTGGAGTGGATTGTCATTTCCTACTCCAGGGGATCTTCCTGATCCAGGGATTAAACCAAGTCTATTTGCATCTCCTGCATTGGCAGGAAGGTTCTTTACAACTAGTGCCACCTGGGAAGCCCAGAGCCCAACTTATTCTGCCACAATTCAGCAAGCAGAGCAAGCCCCTCTTCCTTCCTGAGGCAAGCTCAGGTGATGCAAGGGAGAGACCAGGGCTGCTGCACTCATCTATCTCCCTCCTCAAGAAAAACACCAAGCGGCTGCTAACCTTCCTTGGATAACCTGTGCTATCCTCAACTGCCATGCAGACTGCAGCGGAGGCCTGGCACCTAGCCCAGCACGCTAGGTCCATCTGGAGCCTCAGAGTCTTTACCTGTGAGCTCCTTCCACCTTCAGTGGCATCTGGCTTTGGAGGGCCAATGCAAGCTTCCTATCTCACATCCACGCGTCTTAAGGGATCCACTGATGGGCTCAGAAGGGGGAGCCGTGTATGTAGATTTGTGTGTGCATGGTTTTCTAGGAGGATGGTCCACAGTTTTTCTGACATTCTGGAGCAGGGCCCAAAATTTCCAAATGATTAAGAGCCACTGTGTTCCCAAAGTCGAAGGAACTGGGATGTTTTGTCTGGAGATTTGTTCTCATCAATTTTAAAGGCAATCATGTGAAAGGAACTAAAGAGCCTCTTGATAACGGTGAAAGAGGAGAGTGAAAAAGCTGGCTTAAAGCTCAACATTCAAAAAACTAAGATCACGGCATCTGGTCCCATCACTTCATGGCAAATAGATGGGGAACAATGGAAACAGTGACAGACTATTTTCTTAGGCTCCAAAATCACTGCAGATGGTGACTGTAGCCATGAAATGAAAAGACGCTTTTTCCTTGGAAGAAAAACTATGACAAAGCTAGACAGCATATTAAAATACAGAGACATTAGTTTGCCGACAAAGGTCAGTCTAGTCAAAGCTATGTCATGTATGGATGTGAGAGTTGAACCATAAAGAAGACTAAGTGCCAAAGAATTGATGCTTTTGAACTGTGGTGTTGGAGAAGACTCTTGAGACTCCCTTGGACTGCAAGGAGATCAAACCAGCCAATCCTAAAGGAAATCAACCCAGTCAATCCTAAAGCAAATCAATCCTGAATATTCATTGGAAGGACTGATGTTGATGCTGAAGTTCCAATAATTTGGCCACCTGATGCAAAGAGCCAACTCACTGGAAAAGAGCCTGATGCTGGGAAAGATTGAAGGCAGGAGGAGAAGAGGGTGACAGAGGATGAGATGGTTGAATGGCATCACTAACTCAATGGACATGAGTTTGAGCAAGCTCTGGGAGATGGTGAAGGACAGGGAAGCCTGGCATGTTGCAGCCCATGGGGTCACAAATAGTCAGACACCACTGAGCAACTGAACGGCAACGTGTGAAAGAAGGCGAGTACTGTGTGACTTACCAGGAAGGAATGGAAACCAATGGTACAATCTCTGGGAGGCCATTTCAGCTCACTATAAAGACCAATTAGCTGAGTGATGGAAAATAAAACAATTGACCAAAACGGTGGGTTCCTTATCACTGAGGTGTTTAATCAATGGTTGGCCATGGTGTTGGCATACAAGATAGACTGATGGCCTTGAGGGTCTGGTCCAGCTCTCGACTGGACTGAAGGAAGGTGTGGCCTCTGATGCTGCTCAGATGAAAAGGTGAGGAAAGAGAAAAAGTTGAATTGCATCTTTGAATTGTAGAAAGAGACTTGAGGTATGAGAAGCTGTTTGAATGTATTGCTTTTTGGCCTTTTTAATGCCCCTTAGTGGAAGAGGACATCCTCAACAGGATTGTAGAACCTTAGAGCTCAAGTCTGCTAGGGCTGGGCAGAGGCTGGACATTTCCAACTTTATCCTGCTGACATGCACTGGATTGGATCTATGCCCTGGTACCTGGGAACCACAGAACCTGTCTTTGTTTGTGCTCTCATTTATTTATTTTTAAATATTTATTTATTTGGTTGTGCTGGGTTTAATTAAGGTCCCTGCACCACGTGGGATCTTCTACCTTCCTTTCGGCACGTGGAATCTTTTTAGTTGCGGCATTTGAGCACTTAGTTGCAGCATGTAGGATCTAGTTCCCTGAGCAGGGATCGAGCCCAGGCCCACTGCATTGGGAATGCAGAGTCTTAGCCAGTGGACCACCCAGGAATTCCCTGTTTGAACTCATTCAGGCAGCTTTTCCAACTATATTCTCTGTGATATGTGAAATGCTTACAGATCTCCAAAAATTATTTTTGAAATACAGGCAAGAAAAACACTAATTATGTTCATGCAATTTTTACAGGTTAACTAATTAAAAAAATTTTTTACTATGAAAGTTCATTTTTCTCCTTTTTTTTAAATTTAACTTTCTATGTTGCATTGGGCTTCCCTGGTGGCTCAGATGGTAAGGAGTCTGCCAGCAATGCAGGAGACCCAAGTTCAATCACTGGACTAGCCGATTAACCAACAATGTTGTGGTAATTTCAGGTGAACAGGGAAGGGCCTCAGCCATTCATACACATGTATCCATTCTCCCCCAAACACCCCTCCCATTCAGGCTATAGGTTAACTATTTTTAAGAAAAGCACACCATATGGAAAATGCCCTCCTCCTAAAAGACTTGATATTGGAGTTTCCAGAAACAGTGCTGATCCAGCGTTTACCACTTTAGGTCATGTTAACAGGTGGCTTATAGTCGATAATTACTGACACAGCTTATGTATCTTGCCTTCTAATCTGAACACATATTTTCCATTTAGTCAATACCCAATGCATATATGCTTTTTTATTCCATAGACCTTTGTTTCCTATGGAACTGTAGTTTAAAGGAAGAAGATTTTACATGAAATCTTTTACAGAGTTATATGGTTCTCAATCTGCCTGAATCAAATAAGCAAACAGACGTAACACTTCAAAGCGAAGGCAAACAGTCACCGTCTTTGATTTCTAGAAAAAATGGAGGCGAGCTGCTGTGAATGAAACAATGGTTTGGGAGCAGCCTAATCAGGATTATCGCAAAACTATCACAAACTTGTTTCCCAGGGGCAAACACTGCCTCTTATCCCGGTTTTCCTTATTTGTGGAGCAGCCACACCCTCGCTGGCCACCTGGAGATAGCCGGCTAATTTCCAACAGTCGAATGTGTCCTCGTGGGCTGGGGAGCCCTGCAGGCAAAACAGAGTTCATCTCCAGCTAAGCACCTCACCTCAAAGAGCAGCCTGGCCGGCCTTCCCACAGGGGACCTCCGAGTGGGTCAGGAACCAGACTATTTTCCTGATTATTCCCACTGGGCTGAGCCTGCTTGGTGGAGGAGACCCCAAACAAGAGAACCAGACCTGGTTGGAGGAGCTGTGTGATGTAAGAAAAGAGGGGCCCAGTGTGGGAGCCAATGCCAGCCAATAGCCCCTGCATTTCCTAGAGAAGGTGAAGTTGGAAGGCTGACCCCCTGCCACCCCCACCACCCCAGACTAGATGGAGCAGTGGGTGTCAGTCCAGCAGGAAGGGCTCAGGCCCTTGTAGGAGGCATTTGAAAGCATAGACACCTGGCCAGGGGACCAAAGTCTATGAACAGAGCCCATGAGGATGCCAAGGCAGGGAGGGATTGCCAGCTTCCCTGCCTTGTCTGGGCAGGATCTTATGGCCTGAGGCTCACAAGCCCTCTCTCCTCTTGAACAACTGCAGCTCTTGAAGGGGAAACCAATTCTGGTTATGACACTGGCCAGTGTCCATCGGTCCCAGACCGCCTGGTTGGGCAATGCCTCAGCCTCTTTGCCTCTCCTAACAACCCTACAGTGAAATGAGCTAACCGGGCCTTGCTATTGGAGAATGGCTCAAGGTCACTGAGGTCTGAAGAGGCCCTCTGAGGGTTTGAAATTGGATCTTCTAACTCCAAAGTCCAATCTCTTTCCAATATTCCCGCCACCTTACACACATACCCCAGAAAGGCCTGAATGTACCCTCCCTTCATAAAGGAGATCTTGGTTTACAAACTACTTTGTAAATCCTGGCATCCTTTTGTGAGATGTACCATTGATTTATATGTAAGACAAACTTGTGGTGCTCAGAGAGGTTAAACGGCTGGGCCAGAGTCACACAGCAAAGCTAGGGTTCAGTTTGAGGGTGTTCACCTGCTCTCAAGAATCCTGAAGAGGGTAAAGGGTCTAACCAGCCCCCGTCCCTGCCTTGCTTTATGTGACCCAGCTTTCTGTTTGGAGGGGAAGCAGCTTATTTCCAAAAGGCAAAAAGGGAAGCAAAGTCAATATGACATCTGGGAGTCTGAGGGAGGACTCATGTGGGTCAGGCTCATCCTGACAGCTCACAAACACTGGCAGACATCTATGGTCTAAAAAAAGCCCATGGCTCTTTCCAAAGCCTAAAGTCCATGGAAGCGATTGTCCATCCCAATGCAGCACCAAGGGTGAAAATCTTCAAATATCTCATTTTTTTAAAGGATAATACAAGCCCATGAGACCACTCAGCTTTATACAGAAAGTAAGCAAGAAACTACTTTTATTATTATTAAGTGGAAACAAAAGAGGCTTAGCAAAGCAAAAGTGGTTCACTAAAGCAACCCTACAGGGAAGTGACTCATGACTTCATATTTACAATTGTGGGGTAACAGAGGCAGCCCTGGATTTGAGGTCAGAAGATGTGGGTTGGGTGATCTTGGGCGAGTCACGTACCCTCACTGGGCCTCAGTGTCCCCCACAGACCTGCATGTGCTTCAGGGGGGTGGCGATGAGCACAGGACCAGCGTGTGTTCTAGAGGGATGGGGGAGGTATCTCATTGTTTGGCCAAACACTCTGTTCATGACATCACCACGCCCTTTTTACCTTGTGGTATGATTTTCCACCTACTTCACCACATGTCTTCTCATCAGCTCCACCACCTGCCACACTGGGGTGTTTAATGAATTTTTTTTTTCAAATTTATTATTTATTAATTTTTGGCTATGCTGGGTCTTCACTGCTGTGTGGGCTTTTCTCTAGTTGCAGAGAGCAGGGGCTACTCTCCAGCTGCGGTGCTCAGGCTTCTCATTGCAGAAGCTTCTCTTGCTGCGGAGTACAGGCTCTAGGGTGCACAAACTCAGTAGCTCGGCTCCCAGGCTCTAGAGCACAGGTTCAATAGTCGTGGTGCAAGAGTTTAGTTGCTTTGCAGCATGTGGAATCTTTCCAGACTAGGGATCAAACCTGTGTCCCCTGCTTTGGCAGGTGGGTTCTTCATCACTGAGCCAGCAGGGAAGCCCTAAGGAATGTTTTTTGAATGAATTAATATGTCTGAGAAGCACAATGCAGACTCCGGCATTTTTTTTTTTTTTAACTCAGATAACACATGAATCATAATGCAAAGAAACTCATTTTCTAAGCCTCCCGATGACCCCAAACCTATGGGATGCAGCAAAAGCAGTTCTAAGAGGAAAGCTTATAGAAATACAATCCTATCTCAAGAAACCAGACCTCCCAAGACCCACTCTTCCCCTTCCTGGCATCCACCCTGTGGTCCCATCGTCCTGTCTGCTCCATGGCAGCTGTGTCCAGTGCTTTTTCCTCCCTCAGGGATGATGGAGGAGGACAGTTATGAAGGAAAGGGTCATGACACTGTGACTTGGGGGACAGAGCCAGCCCTGCATGTTCCTTCTGCCCAGCAGCCACCCGGGACTTTCCTCTTCACAATGGCTGTCCTGAGGCCTCAGGAGACTGTGGCCTAGAGCTGAGAGACAGCCAGGCGCCCTGTGCATCATTGTGCTCCAGGCAAAGATGGTTTCTCAAGGGAAACAGAGACAAACAAATCCTGTGTCGAGACAGAGAAGAAAACAGTAAATGCCAGGACAGGAAGCAGAGGCAGGGTGGAGCAAGAGGAAGTGTCTGCAGAGCACTCTTCTCTGAATGGTTGCTCTGAGTCTCGACATGGTTCAAGGTTACAAGTCTGGCAGGGCTGGAAGAGGCCTTGGTGACCATACAGTCCATACTCTTGCGTCCCAGATGGGGAACCCAAGGCCCAGAGAGGGGAGGCAGCTGCCCAAAGCTGCACAGCTGCATAGAGACAGGGCAGGGCTGGGCTCAATGACTTCATGGTCTGGAGTGTGTCTGGAGGCCTCCCCATATCGCCCCACCCAATCCCGCCCACTCTGTTCTCGGTCACCAATAGAAAGGCAGTTTTTCTGATGGCATTCTAGAAGTTTAAACCCAGTTGGAGCTTCCCAGGTGGCACTTACGGTAAAGAACTTGCCTGCCAACGCAAGAGACATAGGAGACACAGGTTCAATCCCTAGGTCAGGAAGATGTCCTGGAAAAAGGCTTGGCAACCCACTTCAGTATTCTTGCCTGGAGAATCCCATGGACAGAGGAGCCTGGCATGCTACAGCCCATGGAGTCGCAGAGTCGGACATGACTGAAGCGACTGAGCATGCATGCAGACAAAGTTTATCCTGATACGAAAGATGTGTCCAAAAATGTGTGCACCGACATTAGAGGGTTGTGACATGCAACTCCACACCAGCTGAATCCTAACCACGTTTTGGGGAAGACACAGGGAGGTGTGATCAGCCTCTGACTGCCCCCCAGAGCACCTGAGGTCTTCCAGGAAGAGGCTGCCGGAGCAGGGCAGTTGCGCCCTGCACTGACCGGGCTGGGAGACCATTCCTACGAGCAGTTTTCCAAAGGAGGAATTTGCTCGGGACACTAATTTAAAGCCCCTCCCCTGGCCCATCCCTCCTGCTCCTGAGTTTGATGGGAAAGGAAAGGACAAATGGAGACAAGCAAAAATCCATGGGTTTCATTCCAGCTGTGCTGTGCAACAGCTGTGTGACCTTAGGCAGACCCCTTCACCTCTCTGGGCCTCCTTCTCCTCACTCGTGGTGTGAAAAGGTGGCCTGCCTGAACCCTGAGATCCTTCCAGCCCCTAGACTCTCTGACTCACACCAACTCAAAGAAGGCTTACCCATGTCCGCCCACCAGGGACTCTCTTCTTAAGTGGCTTCCTCTGTGGCTCTGACCTCAGAGTTTTGATCACGGGAATCCTCACCCCTAGAGTGTGGAGATGAAGAATGACTCCATCATTCAGAGAGAAAAATCCTTCTGTAAAGAGAAGCTCCTGCCTTTCACTTTCTCCCGTCCGATTACCTAAGGAACACACAGCTTGTCGTGGCTCCCAGCTAACCAGAACTACACCAACTTCCTCTGTGGGTGAAATATCAGTTTGTTTGTTTGTTTCAAATTTATTGAAGGATTATTTATACACTACCATGTGTAACATGGATAGTTGGTGGGTGAGAAGTTGCTGTTTAACACAGGGAGCCTAGTCTGGAAAAATTAGCTTTTATTTCATCCCAAGGGCCTCAGTAAAGAAACCACTTGGTGTTTTGATGCTGAGGACATTCTGTATCTAGTTCTGTGTGCTCTTTTCCCCCATCACTGAAACTCTTCTTGGTACCCAAGATCTAGCTGCACTTTAACCTTGCGTATTTGTCCTTGAGTTTGAAAGAAGGGGTGGGGGGCCCTCCTCTATTCATGGACAGACTTCATTGCTCTCAGTGTCTCCTTACACTGACATAGTCAGTCCCCATGCAGCGTGCAACCTGGGTAACTGTCCATGGCAACCCTGGTGTCCACTGTCATTCCTCAAACAAGAGTCCAGCTTCTCTTTACTTGTGACTTTTCAACCCTGACAGCTGAAATGGGAACCTTTAAGAACTGGATTCCTCTGGTGGTCTAGTGACTAAGACTCTGGTGCTCCCAAAGCAGGGGGCCCGGCTTCCATCCCTGGTCAGGGAACTAGATCCCACAGGCCACAGCTAGGAGTTCACATGCCACAGCTCAAGATCCCATGTGCCACAACTAAGGCCTGGCACAGCCAAATACATAAATAAAATTTTAAAAAAAAGAACTGAATTCCTTGCACAAAGCCAAGTGGTTCATCTGGGATGGGTCATCAGCCTCTGCTTACCCAGCACCTGGAGCAGAAGAGAAATGGGTTTTGTGCAGCACAGTACCAAATTTGCACAGCTCTTTCTGGAATACCGGGACTTACCTGGACTTAAACCCTCTTTCCCTTCTTTCCTTCTACCTCTATCATGGACGCTCCCCATCAGGGACCTCTTGTTACAAAACTGTGAAATACCAATCAACCAGAATGCCTCAATGACATACTCAAGGCTCCTGGGGGCTGGGCTCAGGGCTGGTGCTCTGTTGCTGCTGCCTCAGTCTACAGACTGAAGTTCTGCCACGTGGAGCAGGAAATACTGTGCTTTAAGTGGAGGAACCCCAGAGTTGCATGGCAAAAGGCCTGGACACAGGATGGGTAAAGAATTGGGGCCTTGATGAAATTAATCTATGACACACCCAACTCCGTGTGGTCATCAGACGCTCAGCTCCTGTGTCTGCAGCTGCTCCCTCTCTACTCGATCAGACCCCGACCCAAAATATATTTAAATCGTCCTTGTCGTAAGACAAGTGCTTGCCAGGGGGCTCAGTGGTAAAGAATCCACAGGCTAATGCAGGAGAAACGGATTTGATCCCTGAGCTGAGTAGACCACCTGGAGGAAGAGATGGCAAGCCACTCCAGTATTTTTACTTGGAAAATCCCATGGACAGAGGAGCGTGGTGGGCTGCAGTCCATGGGTCATGAAGAGTCAGACATGACTGAGCACTGAGCAGTGTCTTCAGACAAAAGTATTATGTAGCCCCCTAAGCATTTATCGATTCATGGAGTCGCAGAGTCGGACACAACCGAGCGACTGAACTGAACTGAAGCATTTATCTGGAGAAGGCAATGGCAACCCACTCCAGTGTTCTTGCCTGGAGAATCCCAAGGACAGCGGAACCTGGTGGGCTGCTGTCTATGGGGTCGCACAGAGTCGGACACGACTAAAGCAACTTAGCAGCAGCAGCAGCAGCATTTATCACCTTGTGTCTCCCTGCCTCCATTCTTTAGGAAATTCTTTCCAAGAAGGAAAGAAATAAGGACATAAGTATATAGTATAAAAAGAATATAAAATATAGAACGGTGCTGGTCATAACAGTGAAACTGGAGGTAATGTAAACTTCAAAAGTGGAGGAAGAACTTGGCAAACTGCTACATGTGGTGGGTGGATGTTCATTTATACAGACATTATAAATGATGGTTATAAAGATAATGCAAAAATATTTTTTTAAAAAACCCTGTGAAATCAAGTAAATTGAAAAAATAAAATTTAGGCCACACATACAAACCTATGTTAATAAAATAACTATAACATGTGAAACTGATGAAATTTGAATAAAGTCTGTGGATTTTACCAAAGCCAATTTCCTGGGTTTGATATTGTATTTATGTAGGACATTATTATTTGGGGAAACTGGTTGAAGTATATTTGGGACCTCTCTGTTCTATTTTTTTCAAGCTCCCATGAATTTATAATTATTTCAGAACAAGAAATGTTTTTTAAAAAGCCCCAACAGTTACACAGAAAAAAAAATCAAAATCCTGAAAAAAAAAAAAAAAGGTTATATGTATTGTGTGGGTGGTTTTCTTCCTTTTTTCTGAATTTTTTCATTTCCATGTCATAATGCAGGGGAAATACCCACTGCATTTTTAAGGAAGAAATCCTAGATTTTCTCAGCTGGGCCTGTGCCCCTCCTGCCCCAGGCACGGTGGCTGGTGGTTGTCAGGGCCCCACCGTTGCTCTTTCTCTTATTTATCTCTGCCATCTGCCTCCAGACAGCATACTCCCTGAGGCAGGGGCTGGGTCTCATCACCTTTGTGCATCTCTCTCTCCATCTTGTGCCCAGACCAGGGCTTCATACAAGTGTGCTCAGTATTCAGCAATACGTGCTGAACCAAAAAACTCCCCTGGATCCTAGGGATCCAGAACCAATGTCAAGGTGTGTGGAGGCACCATTACTTTCAAAAGGTTCACAGTCTCCAGACGGGTATTTGTGCATAACCCAACCCAGCAAACCTCTGTGCAGGGTGGCGAGAGGATGGTGGGCATAGAGAGGAAGAGCCAGCTGAGCCTTGGTTGCAGGGAGGGCTTCATGGAGGTGGTGACACTCGGCTCTGCCAAAGGGTGAAGAGTCAGCTGGCCACTCAGAAGGGCATTTTCCAGACAAAACCTTGGACAAAAACTTGGGGAAGTAGAAGACCCTGGGAGGCAGTGCACAGACATCTGAATCCATCGTTTTCATCCTGGGATATTTTAATTGGAACTATTTCTAATCAGAATTACATAAACACTAATGACTTTTTGTTAAGAAAGTATTTTCCAGCATAAACTCTATTGAGCCAAGTTATTTTCTTTGTCAATTTTTCTACCATCACACACACGTGTTCAGTCGTGTCCGACTCTGTGACCCCATGGACTGTAGACCATCAGGCTCCTCTATCCAAGGGATTATCCAGTCAAGAATACTGGAGTGGATTGCCATTTCTTACTCCAGAGGTGCTTCCTGACCTCGGGATCAAACCCGAGTCTCTTGCATCTCTTGCATTGGCAGGCAGCTTCTTTACTACCAGTGCCACATACTCAGCAATTAAATAGTTTCTGATTTTTCCTTATTTTTATTCTACCAGAATACTTTTTGCCATCTCCTCTATTTTTTCCCTTCTGCATTTGAACAGAAAAGGTTTCATTTATTCATTAGTCTACTTTGTTCATATCAAGTTGTACTGATTACTGATTAAAGCTTTTGCCATTATGAAGATATATATGCCTCTATTTCTATAAGCTTTGACTTTGCTGGGTCAAAATGTATATAAATAAATATGGCCTAGGATTGTTAAAATGTTATTAATTTTTTGACTAAAAACCGATTTTACCAAGTATACAATATTTGCCATGTTTGCTTTTATTTTGGTTAGGTTTTTTCCTGCCAGAAATATTTATTATAAATTGAGCATTTTTGAGTCTTAGATTCTCCACAACAAAACTGAATGAATTTGTGAGACACACAGAGAGACAGACGAAGAGAACAATCACACAGGGGTGAGACTGAGAGACGAGCAAGGCTACAGCGTTGCTGGTGGCCTGCCTGCCAAACGCAGGCGCAGGGAGGAGGGCTCACTCTCTCCTTTTGTTTAGAGGATGAACCTCAGTTCCCTTTCAAGGAGGACAAGGACATCCAGCCTCCCTGCAAATGATCATTCACAAAGTGAAGTGCATGATAAGAAATCACTAGACGTGTGAAAAGACAGAAAAATGCAACACTGTGAACAAAAGGAAGAGTGGTGAATAGTTCCCAGTGGACATTTTCAAATGGGGGGGGAAAGGCATCATTGTATATTTCAGAAGGACCACTCAGGTAGCCACTGAGAAAGGACTGGCCCAGGACTGGCCCAGTGCATCCTGTGAGCAGAATATCCTAATGGCTCTGAAGGATGATGATGAAGATACAGACGAGGCCCTGCCTATCTGTGAGTTTTGTGTTTGCATTACAATGACGAAATGTCAGAGCTGAAAACATCTTAGATGGCATTTTATCTACCCCTCACATTACATATAGGGGAAGCAGGACTCAGGGAGGTTAAGTGATTTCCCTAAGATCCCACAGCCTTTTCAAAGATGAACCTGGATTAGAACCCACACCCCATAATTTTCCCATATCACATGGCCTCCCTACAACTACCTTGTGCTAAAACAGGCTCTCCGAGATGACTCATGTGTGTTCTCCAAGTGATAAGTCCCAGCCATAGATAGCACCAAAGTGTCATTTCTTCTTTCTTCTTCCACACAGAATAGGCAGGTTTCCCTTAAGCCATCACATAGAGACCTAAAGTCACCATAAACCTAATATGGTGACGCTAATGCCAGTTACTCAGAGAAGGCGATGGCACCCCACTCCAGCACTCTCGCCTGGAAAATCCCATGGGCAGAGGAGCCTGGTGGGCTGCAGTCCATGCGGTCTTGAAGAGTCGGACACGACTGAACGACTTCACTTTCACTTCTCACTTTCATGCACTGGAGAAGGACATGGCAGCCCACTCCGGTGTTCTTTCCTGGAGAATCCCAGGGACGGGGGAGCCTGGTGGGTTGCTGTCTATGGGGTCGCACAGAGTTGGACATGACTGAAGTGACTTAGCAGCAGCAGCAGCAATTCCAGTTACTACTTTCAGTACGTAGTTGAGATCTGAGGCTTCAGATACTAGAATTTCTAGAAATGGATGTGCTCAAAGTTCACATTAGAGGCAGGAACTATGGCTTTGACTCACTATGGTGCCCAGTTCATGGAATCCAGGGGAAAGGAGCATACATTCCATGACCTCAGCTTGCGCTCGCAAATGACATTGTTGGAAACACTCAGCAGCAACTGAAGGATGGCAGTGGATGGATCATGGCCCCTTCCTGATCCTGAGCATAGACACAAGGCATCCACAGCGGCACTACAGATGTTTTCCTTCCCAAGACAGCTGCCCGTCACACAACTGCTCTAGTCCAATCTCTCAGGAAGTGCTTTCCAAGTGCTTGACAAGTCTGACAGTAAAATGGGCTTGCTCTTGCAGAAGTAAATGCCTTCCTTGTCCCTAGGGCTGGTCAAGCCTGGGCTGCACAGTCCAACTGGGTCTTACAATCCTTCCCTGAGGGTTTGGACTGGGAACTTGGTGCTGGGACTTGGTGCTGGTGTGCTAAGAGGACCAGAGCAGCTCTGTTGGGAGTTGGTCATGACCTCTAAGGCTCCTTCCTACTCTACAATGGACAGAATTCTCCTACTGTTTACAGAAGGAAAGAGGCTATCCTTTACCAAGGACCCTCTGGGTCGTGTAGGTGGCTTTGGTTTTATGCACATCTAATTTAGTCCTAAGGGCTTCCCTGGTGGCTCAACTGTAAAGAATTCACCTACCAATGCAGGAGACGTGGGTTTGATCCCTGGGTCAGGAAGATCCCCTGGAGGAGGGCATGGCAACCCTCTCCAGCATTCTTGCCTGGAAAAAAATCCCAGGGAGAGAGGAACCTGACAGGCTACAGTCCACAGGGTTGCAAAAAGAGTTGGACACCACTTAGTGACTAAACAACAACAAATTTAATCCTAAACACAATGCTGCAAAGAAGACATCCTCATAGGCAGTTTTCATTAGTCAGGAAACCTAGGCTCCAGAGATCTAGTCTTTGCCCAAGCTCATGCAGCTCATCACCCACATCCTGAAGGCGGTGTCCTGTCTGCCACGTCACACTGCCTCCAAAACTACAACTCCGGACGCACACCTGGGGAAGCTTTCGGGTTCCTGTGAGTCTGTAATTGAGTGTTCTCATGACATGCACTCAATGTAATGGGAGGAGGTCTGGAAAAACAAAAATATGTTCATGAGATGTAGCAGCTGACACTTGGGTATTTCTGATCCACATGTTGTGGGGTATTCAAATCTTTACAAACCAACCAGAAAAAAAGTTGAGGGGGGTATGTGTGGTTGTGGTTTTGTGTGTGTCCACTCAGACATGGACCATCAGCACGTGTGTGAACAGTTTGGGAAGCACGTTTCCACAGGTGAACAGTTCATTTATTTCATTTCTCAAAGCACAGAAAATGAAACCAAACCAAAAAAACACCTGCTTTTGTTTACAAGATGGTCTTCAAAGATCTATGTGACTTGCAATTTTAACTTTTTTTCCCTTTGGGGTTTCGAATCATTTATTTAATCGTTAAAAGTTACATGAAGTGGCATATTCTCAGTTCTTAGAAACCAGTCTCAAGGAAACACACATCATGACTTACCCAAGGGAGTAGTAATTAAACTCTTGCTGGTCAGGTTCTCTGGAAATTCTTATCTAGGGTTTGCATGCATGTGTTGAGGCCAGGAAAATCAGACCGGCCCAGCAGGCTTAGTGAGGGCCTGGTAGAAGGGAGGGGAGGAGAGACAGGCTGGTAGATTTCAAGCCAGAAGACCTGCATTCTTTATCTGCTTTCTTCTGGAACTGCAAGAACCCAGCAGGACCCAGGGGCAAGCAGCTTATTTTTAGAAAGTGCTTCAAGTCCTCCGCCAGCATATGCAGGCATGAACAGAAGAGCTTTCTGGTCCAATCAAGAGGCTGCCAGCATCCCCAGAGGGAATAGAGAGTGGGAAGAAGGGGCCACCTGGTCAGGACTGGCAGCCTGGGGCCTCTGGCTGAGGATGCTCTCCTGCTACTGCTTGGCCACTGGTAAGCAGGCTTTGGACCTGGCGCAGAATTCCAACTCCCCCAGCAGGGAGGTGTCCTGGTAGAGAGGGCGCCTGAGTTCTGACCTCCCCCACCCATTCCAGGGCACACAGAACATCCTCAGCCTGCAGCATACTGCTCAGCCCATGGTGGACACCCAACAGGCAATCGTTCCTTTTGACCTGCAGAGCCATCAGAGGAAGCGTGGATATCCTAGTCACTTAAGAGGAGAGAAGTTCTAAGTGGATTCTGTTTCGTTCAACCTTTAATGAAGACGCACAGCACACATGGGTCCAGGGAGCAGAGAGACACAACCGAGTTGTGGAGGTGGTGAGGCGGTGGTCCACCCATGAGAGTCGTCAGTAACTCAGCACAGCCCTTTTCCTGCGGAACTAGAAGCAGCCTACGGGCTCTCTCAGCAAAGCCACTACATGGGATGAGGACTGGCCCTCAAGAGGGGACCTATCTGCCATCCTGATAGTGGTGTGTGCTCTGGCCCAGCTTCTGTGAAAGTTTGGAAAACAAGGCATGAACAAAAGCTCCTGAACTCTAGAAACTCATAACTGGGGGAAAAACAAACACCTGGGGGGCTGAGGGGCCCCTTCCTGCCTGCCTCCCTGACTTGGGCCACCTGCTGCCTGGTGTTGAAAATGAGATGCTTTTCAGCTCAGGAAACCAAGCATGCCCACAGAACCACAGGAGACACTGGGGGTCTACCGCAGAGTCCCCCATCCCCCATGATGGGGTTCTGCTCCTTCGAGGCAAGCTCCCTTTCTCCTATCAGGACCCCAAGCCTCTCCTCTGGGGACCCTGTCACTCTGGGCTGCAGGCCGTGCCACTTCCCCACTCCAGGCAGGCCCCCCTTTGCCTCAGTGCCCACCTTCTCCCGCCCTCACACTAGAAGTGACCAGGTTGCAGTGGCCTTCCTGAAAGCCGCTGGATGCGAGAGTGCTTAGGAAACCCGCACCGAGCTGCTCCAGGGACTGCCTTTGAGCCGTTCTTTGCGTTGGTATAGCTCGGCTTCCCCGGAGGCTGTGGTGTGCTGGAACACTGTGCCCTCAGCAGTCTCTTCAGTTCCTCCAGTGCGCATTTCAGGGCCCAGGGCCATGTGCACACAGCCAGCAGCCTGGGGAGACCCTTGCCCAGGGCATCCTCACAGGGGATCCTACATGAGGAGCAGGGAACCTGGAGCATGCGTACAAGGAGAAGACAGTGTTGTAATATCTGCATTTATGCTGTGCTCAGCACAGCCCCAGGCGCTTTTTATTACCTTTGTCATCATCCTCAAACATGCAGGAAGCCCCTGCCTGGGGCACATGGCTTATGTTATGTGGCAACTACAGTCCTGTGGGAGAGGCTATTCACATAAAGTGACAAATGCCATCCAACAGCTTCTGTGCTCAGAGCTGGATCAATAGGACAGACACGCACAAGCCCACCCAAGTTCTGGTAAGCATATCAACAAAAATAAAGTCAGAATCTGAATCAAATTCAGGAGGAGAAGGGGGTGACAGAGAATGTGATGGTTGGATGGCATCATCAACACCATGGATATGAGTTGGAGCAAACTCCAGGAGATAGTGAAGGACAGGGAAGCCTGGCGTGCTGCAGTCTACGGGGTCACAAAGAGTCGGACAGGACTGGGAGACTGAACAACTTAATCAAGTATGAGTTTAAGTATCAAATATATCATATCATACTTAATCAAGTATCATATATCGACAGTTGGTATTGCTTTCAGATTCCTTAAAAAGCTAAGTTGACTCTTTTGGACCCTGGGAGCAAAGAATTACTAGGCAAAGTTTTTCAACTTCTTTTTTTGTAAAAAGGCAGTAAATCATTTTATATTTTAAATAATGATTACTTTACAAATGTCAAGTTTTTAAGCATTTGCCTTAAAAATAACATTCTATCTATCAGAGTCTGTGATCTGGACTTTTTTTTTTTTTTAATAATGGGAGAGATTTAGCTCAGGGGTTAAACTAAAGAAACCAATGGAAATTTGGCATATGGTTGTGTCCACATCTTTGTCAACTCACCGACTCACACAGAACATCAGCTGCATCCCCCTCTTTCTCCCAGTACAGAGACTGTGCCATTTGGACCATGGAATGGGCTGAAAAACAGTCAGGTCCATCTGCTTGTGGGAAACTCAGATGTTCCTGCTGTCTAAAAGAATCATATCCCCCCAGAGGGTCAACTCAGCCGCACACATATTCTCTACAAAGGGCCTCAGAAGCGTGTCCATTGACATGTCTTTCCCTGTGTCAATTTCACCCTGAGTAACCCCTCCTCTCACTTGGGTAATTCCCAGCCACGCTTCAGGTCTCAGCTTAAATGTCGCTTCTTCCGGGAAGTCTTCCTTGGCTCTTGATTAAGTTGCATTTCTACTTTACACATCTGATCATCATTCCTCACATTGGGAGCCTCCAGGTCTATTAGCTATATGTCCTAGAAGGGCAGGGACTTATCCACCTGTCTTGCCAAGGTTCAGCTCCGCATGAATACCACACGGCAGTTATGTTCAAAAAATATTCCATGAGTGAGGGAGTGAATGAATGATTGAGTGAGCAACAGACCTTGAGCCCTGGGTACTCTCATCACTTTTCAGGCATGAGGCTCTCCATGGGCAGATACTTGGGGGCTCTTTTCAGGCAAACATATTTTATCTCCATATCGAGCAGAAAGAAATGTGAATCTGCCACAACATCCAGCCCCAGCACTCTTGAGGGCAAACTCCAGCCCACAGAATAGACTTGTATGGATCTTCTTCCATCTATTCACATGCTGTCTGTAGCTCCTTCCACCCCATGTCGGCAGAGTCAAGTTGCTGCAACAGTGTAGGCAATGAGCTGACTGTTCACTATCCAGGCCTCTGCAGAAAGTGTGCCAAGCCTTGCTCTAGGACCACAGAGCAGATGAGGATCAGAAGAGGACGCTGGGACAAGCAGAACTGGAGCAACGGGCAGCACAGGGGTGAAGGAAGGCCTGGGGACATCAAGACCTCCTCCAGAGAGAGGGTGAAGGTGCAGTGCGGGCAGTGAGGGTGGGAGACTGTCAGGAGAAGTGGTCAGAGCCCAGGTGGAGCCTCCGAAACTCTACATGTGCTGAGAAGAGCGTGAGCTTTGCTGTAAGACAACTGGGCTGGATCCTGACATCATCGTGGTTTACTACTGACTGATCTTAAGCAGGTCACCTCACCATCTGGGCCTTTGATTTCACCTTTCAAAGAGAAACTGCTTACATCACAAGGTTTTGGTTAGAATTTGATGAAATAAGACTGATCAAGTGACTCTGAGGGCTAATACAGTGCTGAGTTTTCCCAGATCCAGGTTGGAATATGACCCTGCCTCTTTCTAACTGTGGGTCCCTAGGGAACACTCTGCCCCCGTGTGCCTGCTTCCGCGTCCCTTAGAGGAGGAGGTCACGGGTCCCAGCAGGCCACTGCTGTCAGGACAGATCGCCAGCCCACACAGATGAGTGCCTAGCACCGAACCCAGCACCAGGGGCCGGCTTCACTCTTAGCACTGAACTCGCTGGTGCAGACCTTGATCCCTGGTGGGTACTCAGAACTGTGATCCCCTCCCAGCCTTCCTCCTGCTGGTTGGCAGGACCTGGTGCCAGGGATTCATGGCTCACCCTGCTCAAAACTTGCTGTGTGACTATGGGCAGCCACAGGGCCTCTCTGAATGGCTAGAACATGTCTTATTCAGTGAAGGGGTTGGTCCAGGTTGTTTCCAAAATCTCCTGGTGATTAAAAAAAAAAAAATCTCTTGCAAACCTTGGATGAAACATCCAGCTTCCTCAACTTCTCCCTCAGGGATTTTGACGCTGGTGGTCTGGCCTGGGACCCAAGTTGGAATCTGTCATTGAAACAAGTCCTTCAGGTGATCCTTGACATCAAGGTGGTTTGGGAAACATTGGGATCAATACGGCTTCCCTGCACACTCCAGTCCCACAGCCCACGCATGGGTGTGTAGGGTGGGGAGGGGGTGGTGAGGTGTGTCCTTGGTTAATGAAACTGTTAACTGGGCATTACATTTCAAAAAGACTTCAGATTTTGGGTTGTCAGCTTTCGAGAATTAGTCACCACAGGATCACTTTGATGCCCGGGCAGCCAGTATTGCAGAAGAGACCTGTTGGTCTCTGTTCTCTGACTCATGGCTGATTTCTTCCAGGGACCTCTGCCCTCTCCCAGAAGAGTGCTGAGCCGAGACCTGCAGCTGGAGTGTCCTGTCAGCCATTGCAGGCTTCATTTCTTCGAGTTTCTAGAAAACTCACCATCTTTGCAGCCCCTCTCAGCACAGAAGGCCGCATTTGAGGGAGGCAACCCACTCCACTATTCTTGCCTGAGAAATCCCAGGGACAGAGGAGCCTGGTGGGCTACAGTCCATGGGGTCGCCTACAGTCGGACACGACTGAAGGACTGAGCACACAAGCACCCTATAGCCCGGAAGGGAAGCCCCCAGAGGCGAAAGCCCAGTATCAAAGGCAGGAGGCAGACTGGTGGGGGTGGCAGAGAGCAAGAATTTGGAATTAGGTTATGTGGGGGTGGGGTGGGGGGAGGCCATCTGAGCACACACCTGCCCATCACAGCTGCAAGCCTAGGGGCAAGTCTCTTTGCATGTCTACAGCTTCGTCATCTATAAACACTCCTGCACAAAACTGCCATGGGGTTAAAGGGAGCCTGTTTAGAGCTCCTGGGCGAGCCCGTTGAGGCGTCGTGTGCCTGTACCATCTACACACGTCACCACTCTCTGGTCCTCTTGAAAGCTGCACCTGCATGCCACCAAGTTTCTAGTGGCTAGACCTAGTTTTTCTTAGCCCCTTAGACTGTGGAGATGCAAATAGCTGTGCACCTGGAGAGTCATTTAGGTTATGTGCCCCTCCTAGCCCTGTTTCTGACCTCAAAGCAAAGGCATCGAATGTACAGCCTTGTCTTTTGAGGCAGGACAGTCCCAAAGGGTGAGGGTAGATAAGCCATCACTTACCTGAAGAGTGGATGGGGAGGAGACAGCTGGGTGATGGGTGGGTGGGAAGAGAGTTCCAAGCAGGGAAGACTCCTCATAGACAGGCCCTGAGGTTGAAGGAACTTTACATGTTCAAGGGTATGAGAAGTACTCATTGGGGATGGGGAGATAAAAAGAAGCCGCCCACACGGGTGCTCTCCAGGGAGAGCATTGGAGCTGGGGAACAAGATATTTTTATTTTATTTGTTTTTATATAAGAGAGATTTGTTTATTTCACTGCACTGAGTCTCGGCTGTGACACCTGAGATCTTTGGTTATAGCATGTGAACTCTTAGCTGTGACATGTGGGATCTAGTTCCCTGACCAGGGATCAAACCTGGGTCCCCAGACTTCCCTGGTGATTCAGTAGGAATCTGCCTGCCAATGCAGTGGACCTGGGTTCGATCCACTGGTGTGGGAAGATCCCACGTGCCAGCTAAGCCCATGTGCCACAATTACTGAGCCCACACTCTAGAGTCCAGGCTTTGCAACAAGAGAAGCCATCACAATGAGAAGCTCGAGCGCTGCAATGAAGACCCAGCGCAGCCAAAAAGACACCTGCCCCCCATTGGGAGTGCACAGTGTTAGCCACAGGACCACCAGGGGAGTCCCACAAGATAAAGATGATCTGGGGGGAACAGACTGACAGGAGCAGGGAGCAGAAACAGAGAGTTAGGTTCTGAGCCCCTTCTCAACGTGCTGTTACTTGCAGCTGTTCATTTAAGTCTCGTGACATCCTTATGAGGTGGCTGCTATTACCCCTGTTACTCTAGGCCTGGGCAGCCATGAAGGAATGGGGCTCAGAGAGGCTGTGGCTTGCCGAGAGGCCACCCAGCTGGTGAGCTGTGGAGTCAGCTCTCCAAGCCGAGGCCCTTGCCTCCTCAAGCCTTACTGCCTTTTCTGTAAATAAAACATCTGCACTTAGCGGTCCTCACCTCCCATTTACTCCTCAGCCCCCTACAATAGCGCTTTGTCCCCCTTTGGTCTCTGCATCTGCCTCTGCAGTCACAGGGATGTGCCATGTCTATGCTCTAATCCATGCCAACCTCTGATGCCGCCAACCAGCACCCCCTACTCCCCTTGGCTCCTGGGACATCACACTCTCCTGGTTCTCCTGGTTCTCCACCTGCCCCTCGACAGCCCTAAGTCCAGCTGCCTGCAGGGAACTGAATTCTACCAACGAGGTGAGCTTGAAGGTGGATTCTTCCCCAGTCAAGCCCCAGATGAGACCCCAGCCCTGGCCACCTTGACTGGACTGTAACCTTGTTAGACACCCTGAAGCAGAGGACTCAACTAAACTGTGCTCAGATTACTGACCCTTAGAAACTGTGAGATAATAATGTATGTTGTCTTAAGGTGCTAACTTTGCACTAATTTATCCAATGGCAATAGGAAATGAAGACATTTAGACTCTTCAACTCTTTAAACAAATGGAGGTGAGCTCTTTTTGCTGTAAGCAGGATGTACCCCTAACAGAAGTGCCCCAACCCCGTGGGACCAGCCCATCTCACTGGCTTCTCCCACACATCTTCCCGTATACCTACTTTTCTATCATTCCTTGAGCCTATGCTTTCTCTGCCTAGAATATCTGTCCCTTTTCTTGACCTGTGGCCTCACATTTATACCTGGACTATCTGAAATGACACCTCTTCCATGAAACCCCCTGAGATTGACCCCTGCTGGGGGATTTCACCACTATCTATTCCCTCCACCCATGTCCTGTGACTGTCTGAGCTGAGATCTCACCCACCACTCAGTGTCCTCTGTCTCATCTTATCATTGTATACCCAGGGCCTATGATGTCATAGGGATGCAATAAATGTGTGTTGAATGTATGCAGAATCCAGCCCAGCATACCTCCTTCACCACGAATACCACTGCCAGTGGGGGAGTCTGTAACCACCTTGAGTAGAAGACAAGGCCTGGCTTTCACCATAGCAGCCCACTCGAGGAGTTAGTTATCATATGATTTTTATGTAAGTGGGGAGAACTACCTTCATAGGAGAGCAGATCTGGGCGAATGAAGGGCTCTTTTGTTGTGCTTGGAGCCAGGATGGTTCAGGATGTGTAATCTGACTCCCAGTAGAGCAGAAGGTAGGGGCGGGGAACAGTGGCAAGCACCGGAGCCCAAGGGGACCACAGAGGTGACACAGACCACAGGAAACTCCAACTGGGGAAAAGCCAAGGACAAAATATCTGATGTTCATTTTGCAGTTGTCAGCATTGCTCTTGGGGAAGGCAATGGCACCCGACTCCAGTACTCTTGCCTGGAAAATCCCATGGACGGAGGAGCCTGGTGGGCTGCAGGCCATGGGGTCGCTAAGAGTCGGACACGACTGAGCGACTTCACTTTCACTTTTCACTTTCATGCATTGGAGAAGGAAATGGCAACTCCCTCCAGTGTTCTTGCCTGGAGAATCCCAGGGACGGGGGAGCCTGGTGGGCTGCAGTCTATGGGGTCGCACAGAGTCGGACACGACTGAAGCGACTTAGCAGCAGCAGCAGCAGCATTGCTTAGGGTAGCAAGATTTAGAAAAAAATATTTGGGGCATGTTTATCTGAAATAAAGATTTAACTGGATGTTTTGGATACTCTTTGGATATATACTTGCTGTGATATAAATACCCGTTCCTATAAATTTTCAGTCAAGTCTACAATAAATACTGTGCCTTGTATGATTACATGTTATTTGTGCATATAATTAAGTAAAAATCTTTCCCTGAAACTTTTGTTATGAATATATCTCACAGACATACTAGGTTGCAAGGTAAAACGTATTTCTGAGTTGTGATCCAGTTAGTTTGAAGGTCACCAATTCATCAAATGAACACCACAGACCATAACATGGAACATGGAAACTGGAACAGTATTCTTCTTCTTATCATCACCCAGAATGTCAGGCCACAGACGCTCAGTAAATGCATACCGCTTGAAGGAATGAAGCTAGGGGGTAAGAGAGAGGAGGAAAATAACACGTGTCAGAGCACTGATTTGGCGAGACTGAGAGCATGTATGGCCTTATCTCTGAGATTTCTGGGCACTGGGGAAGCAGAAGTCAGGCTGCAGAAGTAAATGGAGATGAGACAATGCCGGCGGAGACTGAGAGGCACTTGTCTTGCTTTGCATTGAAAACATGAACATTCAATATGTGCCCAGAAGTGATGACACAACAGCTGCTGCTGCTGCTGCTGAGTCGCTTCAGTCGAGTCCGACTCTGTGCGACCCCATAGATGGGGGCCCACCAGGCTCCCCCGTCCTTGGGATTCTCCAGGCAACAACACTGGAGTGGGTTGCCATTTCCTTCTCCAATGATGAGAGTGAAAAGTGAAAGTGAAGTCACTCAGTCGTGTCCAACTCTTAGAGACCCCATGGACTGCAGTCCACCAGGCTCCTCCATCCATGGGATTTTCCAGGCAAGAGTACTGGAGTGGGGTGCCATTGCCTTCTACTGATACAAGAGAGGCACACTCTATTACTGTGCTGTCCAATAGAAGAACCACTAGTCACATGTGGCTATTTAAATGAAAATTAATTTTAAAATGCAGCTCCTTAATCACAGCTGCTGGGCTTCCCAGGTAGCACTAGTGGTAAATGATCTGCCTGCCAACGCAGGAGATGCGGGTTTGATTCCCTGAGCTGGAAGATCTCGTGGAGTAGGAAATGGCAACCCACTCCAGTATCCTTGCCTGGAAAATTCCACAGAGGAGCCTGGTGGGCTACAGTCAGCCCATGGGGTCCCAAAGAGACATGACTAAGCGACTGAGCACACGTGCGCGCGCACACACACGCACACAATCACAGCCGCTAGGTGGCTGCTGCGCTGTGCCTAATCAAGTGTTAAATGGCTACCACATTGCACAGAGCAGGTAGAGAACATATCCGTCATTGCATAAAGGTCTATTGGACAGTGCTGCTCCAGAAAAACATTTGAATTCCTCATGTCCACGCTGGCTTCAATAAAATAAGCCTAAGTTAAACCAGTGCACACTCCAAAAAAAACTCCTCCTACCTGAGACATTCTCCAGAACCTGCAGAAAAACTGTTGGGATTCCATTACAATTTATACACAGTGAAATGACATCAGGTCTCAGTGAGTGTGAGTTAATTCTGGGAGAGTTCAGTGGGGACCTAACAGATGCTGCTGGACCTCAGATGCAGTCTGGGGGCAGTCTGGGCATTCCATGTCTTCGTGAAGTTTTCTCACCAAATCCAGAAAGGATCCGTGATGACTAGAAGCAGCTCACAATCTTCTGGACTAAATGAGCAGGGAAAAGGAAGGCTGGGTGTACTGATGGAAGGCATGAGGGTCTTGCTCAACAGAACAGGTTGGAGCATTCAGGCTGGGGTAGACAGAAAACAGTGAGTAAAAGGCAGTCATCACAGCCAAAGTCCAGTTCTACAAATTCAAGTGACAGAGAACCAACAAATTCTGTCTGTGATTTCCATGTGTAAATTTCATGAATTTCATATGGCAAGTTAATAACAAAAAGAAATGTGATGGAAGACGAGATGTTATTATCCATCAGAGCTGTCCACTGAGGCTCTGTTATTAGGGATCCTCCTGACTTGCTGAAGTAAGAAAGTCACTTCTGAAATTTTCAAAATAAAATTTCCATTGATATGGGAAAATCTCTCTCTGTTTTTGAAATCACCTTGTTCCAAAAGATATTTTCCCTCTGCTCAATGTATTGGAGAAGGAAATGGCAACTCACTCCAGTGTTCTTGCCTGGAGAATCCCAGGGACAGGGGAGCCTGGTGGGCTGCCGTCTATGGGGTCGCACAGAGTCGAACACGACTGAAGCGACTTAGCAGCAGCAGCAGCTCAATGTAAAGGTTGGCTTTTCATCATAAAAAATTGTTTACTTTTGTGATTTATGACACCCGGCATTATATTCATCTTATCTCTTCCGCAATAAGATAGGAATTTGGAGGAGGCTCTAAAACCATCTCTGAACCATAGTCTGTGATGAGGCTGATAAAAGGTAAGTAACTTGTCCAAAACATGAAAATGACATGTTCAAAATCCCCTGCAAAGAAGAACATTCTATTCAATAATATAGTTGGATCGTGCAAACATTCTGTTGAATGAGAGAGCATGTTCTAAAAGAATGAAATTTTAAATTCATTTCTATCAAGTTCAAAAGCAGGCAAAACTAAACAATGGCACCTAGAGGTACATAAAGAGGTGATAAAACTATAAGGAAAAGGGGAAAAAAACTGTTACAAAGGTCAGGAGAGCAGCGCCCTTGAGGAGGAAGAATGATAAAATTCCGGGTTCTTGTGGGACTTCTGAGGGACCAGCAAGGTTTTATTGGTTAAACTGGGTGGTAGTGTAACAAATAAGAAAAAGTGAAGTATACATCTCATCTCATTGATTAAAAAAAGTACTTTTTAATAGTACAGATGAACCTATTTGCAATGCAGAAATAGAGACACAGACATAGAGAACAAATGTACGGATACCAAGGAGGGAAAAGGGAGATGGATAAGCTGGGAGATTGGGATTGAAATATACACACTACTGTTATAAAACATAACTAGTGAGAACCTGTAGTATAGTACCAGCGGGAAAAAAAGAAGGTGCAGTCTGTCTGTAGGACATACATTAAGTTAAGCTTAAAAATGCATTCCAACATATAGTAGATGCAGACAAATACTGTTTGATTTCACTTATTTGAGATTCCTAGAATAGTCAAACTCAGAGTCAGAAAGTACACTGGTAGATGCCAGGGGCCAGGGGAGTGGCAGGGTGGGGAGGGGGAATGGGGAGCTAGAGTTTGATGGGGACAGAGTTTCAGTTGAGGCAGATGGGAAAATTTGGGACATGGATGATGGTGAGAGTTGTATAACAAGGTGAATGTACTTACTGCCACTGAGCTGTACCGTTAAATATGGTTAAAATAGGATGTTTTATATTATGTGACTTCTACCACAATTAAAAGAAAAAAATGCTAAAAAATTACTTTTTAAAAAGCTCATTCATTTGGATACACCTGTCCAGAATCAGTGGGAATTCCTGGGTGGAGCAGGTCATTTTTCTGAGAATTGAACCTTTCAAATATGGGGTGGGTGGCACGTGGGCTTTCATGGGGCTCTGCTTCTTCTGGCAGCGCCTCAGTTCCTCTTCCTCTACAGGGGTTTCGAAGTGCAGTCCTTGGGGAGCTCTGCAGGGGGGAGTCAGAGCTCCTGAAGGAGTAATCAGCACCCAAGTGAGGCTCCAAGTCCCAGACCAGCTGCAGCCCCGCTGCCCGCCTTCCAACTGCTTTACGTGTACTGGGAACCCACAAGGGACTTCAGTTTTAATATGACTTTTGATGCTAAAAGAAAAATGTAGGAAATCCCTGGGGTATCAGTTCTCCCTTCAGTAACAGACATACTATTAAGAAATACTAAAATTATTTTTTTTTAATTCTCTTTTCCAGATTATTCACGAAGAAAACTTCCTTCAGGCTTCCCTCTGGACCCTGGACCCTGAAGTCCCAGGTCCTGCTCCCTGACTCCCAACCTCCTCCACTTCCAACTGCACTCTTGCCGACTTCTGGGCTGACGAAAAGGCTGCTTCCTTGGGGTTGTTGTTCTTGTTCAGTTGTGAAGTTGTGTCTGACTCTCTGAGATCCCATGGACTGTAGCACGCCAGACTCTTCCGTCCTTCAGTTATCTCCTGGAACTTGCTCAGATTCATGTCCACTGAGCCGGTGATGCCATCCAACCATCTCATCCTCTGTTGCCCCCTTCCCCTTTTGCCTTCAATCTTTCCCAGCATCAGGGTCTTCTCCAGTGAGTCAGCTTCCTTGGGGACTGTGGGCCAATTTCAGCAATGCTGGCTCATCCAGTCTTATTTAGGAAAGGTGGGGTTCCTCAGAGGTGGAACTCCAGTCCACCCCAGTCCACATGAGGCAGGGTGCATAACCAGGCCACAGGAGAAAGGAACTGGGGATCAGTTGCAGCCACTACACTCTAGCTTTTGCAGGGCTAAGCCATGTGCTGCTAGGCCTGAGGTCGCTGCCTAGACTTGTCTTGTCGCAGGGCCTCTGGGACTTTCCAGGTGGTACAAATGGTAAAGAATCCACCTGCCAATGCAGGAGGGGCCTCTAGGAGCCTCTGGCATAAGACCTCTGGCCTCCCCTCTGACCTGCTGGCTTCTAGAGCTGCTGATATAGGAGTCCTTCACCATGCAAGCTGCCCAATCCCAGCTAGAGTTAGCTGAGCACAGTGAGAACCAGTCATATGACTGCCTGGGAAGCCAGAATGCAAGGGACTGTGCTCAGAAAGGCTGCCCAGTAGGGTGGCAACTTAGGCTGGAAGCTTGCTGGGCAGCCGCACCAACCCAGCCACTTGCCATTCAGAGAACAAGCTCCCTCCAGAGCAACTCGCCCATTGTGGCTCTGAGACTACATTCAAAGTCATGAACGGGATGTGTTATGTAACCAAAGGCAACAGTTCATCTTGGCCTCACTCCAGAACTTGGTTATTAAAAAGAGCTAGGACCATTTACTGAGTTATTACTATATTTCAGTCATTCTATTAAGGGTTTTATGTACATTTCTGGGTCAATCCAAGTCAGTCCTCTCTAAATGTTAAATATTTTCCCCCATTTTAATAATATGGAAACTAGTCCATGGAGAAGCTTGGTAACTGTCAAGATTACCCAGGCAACACAGGTGAAGCCATGTCTGAATGGCCCCATCTAACCCACCCAAGTGTCAACCACCATCACCCTGCTGCATGCAAAGGGTGAGCCCATGGTTGCTGCCATCCATGGGTTTCAACATCCCCACCACCACATCACTATGGTGACATGCTTCCTCTACCATGCTGTTTCCAGTTCCCCTCTCCTTCCAGTGCCCATTATAGCCCCCTGACCTTCACTTTCTGGGGACATTCCCATGTCTTGTTTCTCTACAGGGCCCCATGCAGAGTAAATGTGGCCAATGCAGGGTCCTCACTGAGCCCCCAAGGAGCCTAATTTGGGGGACCCCAGGTCAATTCTCAAACTTCTAGACCTGCCATATGCGTGTCTACATGCATGGCTACAGTCCAATATTATATTTTGGACTACAAAGAAAGCTGAGCATGGAAGGATTGATCCTTTTTAACTGTGTTGTTGGAGAAGACTCTTGAGAGTCCCTTGGACTGCAAGGAGATCAAACCTATCAATCCTAATGGAAATCAGTCCTGAATATTCATTGGAAGGACTGATGCTGAAGCTGAATCTCCAACACTTTGGCCACCTCATGCAAAGAACTGACTCATTGGAAAAGACCCTGATGCTGGGAAAGATTGAAGGCAGGAAGAGAAGGGGACGACAGAGGATGAGATGGTTGGATGGCATCACCGACTCGATAGACATGAGTCTGAGCAAGCTCCGAGAGTTGGTGATGGACAGGGAAGCCTGGTGTGCTACAGTCCATGGGGTCACAAAGAGTCAGACATGACTGAGCGACTGAACTGAACTGACAATCCAATATTAGATGACCTGGTGGTATTGTTGAGTTACCAAGAAAGATAAAATTGCCCTTGGTGATTTGTGAGCCTCAGATCAATACTGGATCTCCTGTGTCTGTTCCCTTAAATGGTGGCAACACTTGTACAGACCTCACCGGGTTGTTGTGAGAATTATATTAATTAATACAAGCAAAGTGCTTAAACCTGTGCCCAACTCATCATGTTAGGATTATTACTATCATTGGTATTGTCAACTTACTGCTCTCATTAAGGCAGAAAAGTACCTAGTGCATTTTAGAAATAATTCTATCAGGAAGGTAAAATTTTTGAAGGGCTGATACTCAACGGCTAATCTCTGGGTATGTGAGAACCCAGCTGGTCTGGCACTCCTATCACCTAGGGGCAGGATAACTCAGAGGCGTGGCCCCATAAGGCCACTGGAGGTGAGAGATAAAGGACCAGGGAGTCCTGGGGTTAGTTTGATCTTTCTCAAATTGCCAAAGTAAGATTCCCTAAACAGCAATGCCCCTCCATCCAGTGTCTTAAAGAGATTGAATAGCAACCACTTAGAGGAAACTTTCTATTTATTTATTTTTAAATTTTTATTTGTGTATTTATTTTTAAATTTTGGCTGTGCTGGGTCTTCACTGCAGTGCAGAGGCTCAGTAGTTACAGTTCAAGGGTTTCTTTCTAGTTGCAGCACACAGACTTATGTGCTTCATGGCACATGGGATCTCAATCCCTGGACTGGGGATTGAACCCATGTCCCCTGCACCAGAAGGTGAATTCCTAACCACTGGACCACCAGGGAAGTCCCTGGAGTAAGCTCTTCGATCAGAAAAGCAGTATTGTTGTAATGGTCTTGCTCTCTGATGGTTTCATTGCTCCTTACCCCCATCCTTTTGCTACAGTTTCCAAAGACAGATAGCAGCCTTCTGGCCTTTGGGTGAAATCAAGCACAGCCTCAACTGCTGATTCTCTGGCTCCCACCATGGCAGGTCCCATTGGAAGAGGTGGGTGGATGACATGGGCTTCCTGGCTGGCTCCATCAAAACTGAATCCAACCTCAAGCTCAAGAGTTGTACTCAGTGGACATTATTTCTATCCTGACCAGACTGTTATGGATTCTCTGCCTATGCTGAACATGGCAGGAATAAAGATTTGTTTTTTACTAGTAATTGGTCCAATTCAAAATGAATCTTCAGACTGCCACTTTCAGCTGTTCTTACCCTCTTGCCTGAAACCAGACAAAATATGTGAGAGACACTGGGTGTCAGGCAGTGAAGGGCAGTGATTCCTAAGAGATGAGAAACCAAGGACCTGAGCCTGAGAGGGTGTCATGGGCTTTTAGGAGGTATGTTGGGTGAGGGAGAGAAGACAGCTGATTTGGGGAGAATAGAGATGAATGAGAACATTCCAGGGAGTAAAATACAATGACCGATGAACATAAACAAGTATGCCACATGCCCATGGATTTATAGAACAAATTCTATAAAGCTATTTTTGGTGATGCTCCCATTTGTAAAGGGCTCTGTGATTGTTCTGGGCCCACGTTCACGTCGACACCCACACCCACACCACCACTACAGAGCCTCGCTGGGGCTCTCCCCGCCTCCAGTCTCACCTTTGCCCCTCCCTCCACTGCACAGTGACCACAGTGATATTTGGCAAATCTGATGCTGTCCTCACTGGCTCAAACGCTTTCAGTGGTTTCCTGCAGCTTCCTTGGTCCCCAGAGCACACATAAACTCATTCCATAAGACCTAACTCCAAGGTTGAGTTATTCCCAGTCATTCCTTCCAATGAACCCTAACACTGTACCCCTCCATTTTAGTATGATCCACAGTGTGACTCTTGGGTGCCTTTTTTTTTATTAAAAAAAAGTTTTAATTTTTTTTGACATGGACCATTTTAAAAATCTTTATAATGTGTTACAATACTGCTTCTGTGTTATATTTTGTTTTTTTGCCTGTGGGATCTTAGCTCCTCAACCAGGGATCAAACCCATACCGTCTGGATTGGAAGTCTTAACCACTGGACAAGCAGGGAAGTCCCTCTTGTGTGTTTTATACAGTATTTCTCAGGAGCCCACCAGCTCCTCCCAGGCTGCTTCTCATCTGCCCTTGGACCTCCAGAGCCCAGCACGGAGCCTGGCATGGAGTAAGCACTCCTAGAGCACCTACTGAAGAGAGTTAACCCTCATGAGAAGACTGAGCTCAGAGAAAGGCCCCAGGGCACTCCCATGTGCGACATGGCCAAGGGCCCTACAGTAGGTCAGGCCTCCTCTGAGCACCCAAGTCCTTCACAGCTGTTCTGAGTCACAAAGGTCACCATGACACCAGGCTCAGCTTAGACCTGTGGGCTAAGGCCTCTACAGATGGGATGATCCAACACCTGCATTTTGCAGATGAACAAACTGTGGCCTAGCAGGGGCCAGTGCCTGGCCTGAAGCCACATGGCCTCACATGCCAGACTAGGATGCAGTCTCCTGGGCTCCAGGCCAGTGTCCTGCCAGTTTTTGTACCAGGTTTGATGGGACCAGTGGGAAACTGGTGAGTATTTTCCACATAAAGAGAGAGCTTCACCTCCCTCATCTTCCCTTATCTCCAGCAGTAGAAGGCTAAGGACTGGAAAAATGGGAGGAGACTTGGAAGGTGATGCAAGGCCAATGGTGGAGAATCTAGAGCTTTCTAGAGGTACCAAGGCATTAGTGTAGGCTCTTCAAACAGGCTGACTTAATTGGAACAGGGCTTCCCACTGAAGTAGTGGTCAGTCGTGTCCAACTCTTTGTGACCCCATGAACTGTACAGCCCACCAGGCTCCTCTGTCCATGGAATTTTCCAGGTGAGAATACTAAAGCAGGTCGCCACTTCCTGCTCCAGGGGATCTTCCCAACCTGCGGCATCAAACGACTGTCTTTTGCATCTCCTTCATTGGCAGGGGCATCCCTTACCACTAATGCCACCTGGGAAATGCAGGCCACCAGGGGCCGTGAGGTTGCTGTAGGTGATGGGTCCTGATTTATGGACGCCCCAGCTAGTAGGACACCAGAAAGAAGCAGACTACATCTCACCTGCACATCAAGGTCTTTGCTGGAAACTCTCAGCTCAGAGGGTGTAGAAATCAAGAGAGAAGATCCTGGGTAGAGAGCAGCAGGAAATCTGTCCCTGGATTCTATGGTCTGGACTCAGGAAGGGTCAAGAGGTCAAGGAGGTGACCTTGGAGTAGTGGTGACAATTACTGAGTCCTACCAGTGAAGGTAAGACCAGGAGCCAGTCCCTAGTTGCTGGAGCACAGGACTGGCCAGCCAGGGATGGTGTGGGTTGGAGCCCCAAGGACCTCCCCAGGAACAATTTCTTTAAAAAAAAAAAAAAATCTAAAGTTAAAATGCAAAGTATTAACAATAGTCAACTAAAACCACAAAGACAAAACCATGTTTCTGCATCTGATCTGGAAGTCTAAGAAAATGACAGGCAGGTTGGTCTCTCTTATTGAATATGGGTGGACAACTATTTAAAATTCAAACTAATTCTGAGGGTGTGGATGTCTAGTTTATTGCTTTGATGCTTCTGGTTACCCTTTTTCTTGTTGAGAACTGTGACATGTGATCCCATGAATGAGTGTTTTCTGTACCCTGGAAGGTCATCATAGGAGATTGGGACCCCATTTACGGCTCTTAAGGACCTGCTGGCCATCCCTGTTCTTGTGGTACATCTCCTCAACCCCGAGGGCGTGCGTGCATGTTAAGTCACTTCGTCATGTCCAACTCTCTGCGACCCTATGGACTGTAGCCTGCCAGACTCCTTTGTCCATGGGATTCTCCAGGTAAGAGAAACAGGTTGTCATGCCCTCCTCCAGGGGATCTTCCCGACCCAGGGATTGAACCCACATCTCTTATGTCTCCTGCATTGGCAGGTGGGTTCTTTACCACTAGTGCCACCAGGGAAGCCCAATCCTTAGGGCTGTGGTATCCAAATGCCAAGTGATGAGAATTATCTGAGGTTGATTCTGTGATGTGACCCCGGACCCACTGAATCAGAATCTTGGTGTGGGATCTGGGGAGCCCAATTTTTAACTAGCACTCAGGTGATTTTACCATGCAATCTGAGGACCAAAATGAAGGCTGAAGAATTGCCCTGTTTACTGAAGAATCACCCTGTTTAAACACACAGTAGATGTGCCTACATACACAAGCTATCACTTATTAACTATCTATTTACTGTTAGGGTCTTTACTAACTTTAGCTCCTTTACACAAACCATAGCAGAGAAGCACCCCTCTTCCTACAGCCAAGGAAAGCAAAAGGCTAAATAACTGACCAAAGGACACGAAGTTGGGAAACAGTGCAAAGTCCATCCAGCTCTTCGGCCCCCACCCACCTCTCATTCTCACTGCCTGTTCCCTCTTGAATGGGAAAGACAGGCACCCAGGAGGAACTGAGCGTGCGGGCTGCTGCACGTCATCATCTGCTCCACTTTCTCCTTCCCCAGGTGGTGGGGCTTTGCCCATTATGTTCCACTTAGCGAAGCCCAGCATCTTTCAGATATTCTCTTCATGTCTTTGAGCCCTCTTGGCTGATTCTTGACAGGGCTGAGCCTGTCTCTCATCATGGCCCCTCCATCACTCTGTCCCTTGAACACCTGAATGGCTGTAGTCACACTGAAATCATTAGTGCCCTCCCATCCCCTTCTGGACTCATCAGTTTTCCCGTTTGAAACCTCCATCCTTCTTGAGGGTTTGCTAGGTCAGGCCATCACTTCTCTGAACCTCTGACAACCCATGTGCCTGCTGCAGAAGTGTGGGCTGAGCTCCTGGGGCAGGGCGGCCTGAGCCAGATGGGACAGACCCTGCCGGACACCCAATTGAGGTCACAGTTAGCTGCACTTTCAAACAACAGCCCTAGGGACCCCAGAGAGAAGTGGTCTCTGGAGTCTGAGAGTCAGCCCCCAGGATGCCAGAATAAAGGGCTTATTTTAGCTTCAGGAGAGCATTTTGGGATTCTAGAGGGTTATGGGCAGGAAGGATACATTTGACTCAACACTGAGGGGTACAACTTGAAAGTCTCAAGTCCTCTGAGAGAAATTATAAGGAGTAGAACCAGCCTATCTAATAGGAGTTTCAATATTTGAGGGCTCTATGAAGAACCCGGGCTTCCTTGGTGGATTAGTGGTAAAGAATCCGTCCGTCGGCCAATGCAGGGGACGCAAGTTCGATCCCTGGGTCAGGAAGATCCCCTGGAGAAGGAAACGGCAACCCACTCCAGTATTCATGCCTGGGGAATCCCATGGACAGAGTGGCCTGGCAGGCGACAGTCCATGGGGACACAAAAGAATCGGATACAACTTAGCGACGAAACAACAACAAAAGAACCACCAAGGGAGAAAGTCCAGCCTCTCTGGGAACACAGGAGAAGTTGTGATCCTCATGGGGAGTAGGAGGTATGGTGGAAGCTGGGCCAAGAGGACCACCTGGGGTCAGAGGGCACTGATGTCTATGTGGCTAGACCGCCCCCCCCATTCAAGTTCAGAGTCATGGTGACAGCAACTGACGCTGGCAGGTGCCATGGGTCATCACGATGAGACCCTGAGCAGGGAGCTCGCAAGGAGGCTGTGACATATGGGGGACAGGACTGGTGGACTGCATTTCCATCTGGTTGAGGGACATGGTTGGAAGGGGGGCAAGAAAGAAGAGTTTTTCTCCTGTGCAGCAACCTGTCATCTAGAATAAGAGCTGCCAAACTATAGCCAGGGGCTACATCTGTCTTGCTGCCTGTGTGCTTATAATAACTGGCAAATAAGAATGGATTTTTGCATTTTAAATGGTTGGGGTAAAAAAAAATGGTATTTCACGACATATGAAAATTATACAAGTTCAAATTTCAGTGTTTGGAAATAAAGTTTTATGGGAACACCGTCATACCTGTTTATCTACAGGTTATCTCCAGCTGTTTTTGTGATTTAAAAAAAAATCGAAGAGGAATAATTGTGACAGAGACTGGCCCACATAAACCTAAATGATTGCTAACTGGTGCTTTACAGAAAATGATTGCTGATGCTTCTGCTAGAAAAATCCTTGTAACATCCCACAAAAGTTATTTATCCAATTGGTTTCCACGATGGTGGAATCAAAAACTCCCCCAAGCCAATCCCACGTGGCTGGGCAGAGTGCCCCCTCCACCTGGCTGCTGATGCTGCTAGAAGCCACTGAATGCTCTCTGAGTCGAAGAGGCCCTTGTCTGGCTGAGAAAACATAATAGTGTGTGGGGGAGAGGAAGCACACGTGTGAAATCTCCAGCTGGGAAAGCCCTGGCTCTCTCCAGCTCCATTTGTGCCACTTCCCTGGGCTGCTAGGTCCCTGTGGGGGAGCAGCCCTGATGGGGGATGAGGGGGCTGGCTCTGGGGCTCAGGCAGGAGGAACATCTGAAACAGCAGCTTTGGAGAGAGGAAACACCCCTGCCATGCAAAGTCCTCTTTGTTCATCATCACCATTATTAGAAATGTGCACATCCCAGCAAAACCAGTGGGTCACACAGTTACAAAAGAGCCTACCACACTGGAGCAGGAGGGTTCTGGGCTTTTTCAGCATATAGGTTCTAATTCCTGGTACAGGGAAGTTGTTCAGTGAAAGAACAGAATGACTTCATTGTACAGTGAGTTCACCGTGGTTGTCCAGAACAGTATCTTTCATTCTCTGCTGACCCTCTGCCCAAGGGCGGGGGAAGGAGGTCTGAAGTTCCAGGGAACTGTGTGAGTTGGCAACCCCTCGGAAATGAGGCTCATTGGTTGTACAGCAGGAATTATGATGATATTGCAACCCATGGGCCAATGGGCAACAATGGGGCAGTCTGCCAGGACACAGCACTGGCTGGCACCCCAGCTTCAGTCTAGCAGCTGGGCATGGTCCACATCATCTTGGCTCCAGGTGTGAAACTGTTCAGCCCAGGTTGATCAACCCCTCAGCAGTGGTGTGGGCTGCGACACATCACTTAACATCTCTGAGCCTTGGTTCCTCATCGGCTAAGTGGGAGGTGGGATGAAGAGGGAGAGACTACCCTCACTTACCTGGCAGGGCTATCATAGCATTATCGACAGTAGAGGTGACACCCTTAACTGACCTTGTAGATTTCAATAAATTGTAGCTAGTGTTACCATTAACTTCCTGATGTCCAACAGAACCAGGGAATCTGCAGCACACGTGTTAATGCTTTCACACAGTCTCTCTTAGTGCCCCAAGCAGACTGTAAGCTCCTGGAAGGCAGAGGATATCAAGCAATAGATATCATCTAGGAACATCTGGTATTGGGCTTGGAGTTTTAAATCAGATGCTTGCTTTCCTAATTCTCAGCAACCCCAAAGCGTGTACCACCACCATCGACATCATCCTGAGGAAAGCTGGGCTGGGAGCCATGTATGAGAGCGTACAAGGAGCCGGGGAAGCATACTGAGTTTGGAGCTCTGGCCTTTCTCCTCACCTGGCGTCCCTTGCACCCTGCTAGGTATGGGCCTGGCACTCTGGCAAGAGGCTGGTAGCATAGAGCACACAGCCTCTGATTTGACATTTCCTGAAATAGAGGCTGTGGCCAAGCAGGA